>NW_026526991.1:112595898-112905898 GCF_024362965.1 Panthera pardus
CAGCATGGATCCTGATGCAGGGCTTGAACTCAGGGCTCGAACCCTGAGATCATGACCTAAGCTGAAATCAAGCGTTGGACCTTCAACTGACTGCACCACCAAGGCACCTCTCCTCAGAGCAGTTTTGCATTTGTTTCTGTCAGACCACAAGGGGGATTACCATTCTATGATCACTTTTTATATTCTGTCCTTGGCTTGGAGTTCTTGGATTACTATGAGATAATACTCTTCAATGTAAAAAACAAATCCTGTGGCATTTCTTCCACCAAAAGGTTAAGTAAGACCAGCTTCCTCATTGTCCCAGTTTGCCAGTGGACTGATTTTTTTTCTGGTGCACCCTTTCACTTCAAAGACTCCTGTGGGGGTCTTAATTCCAACTCCCTCCCTTTCTCAGGCCCAGGGCTGCAGCCATTAATACTCAAATCTTTGGGTTTCCAAGGCCAGCCAACCCCTAGAGATAAGATAAAGTGAGAGTTCTCCCAGGCCAATGTGGTTTTGTTTTCTCTTCATTTTTTGGCCTTTGGGGGTTTCTCTTACCACGACCACCCCCCATCCCCTACCCCATCCTCAGCTATGCATTTAAAAAGGGTTTTTCATGTTTTACCCAGAATTGTCTTCATTTTCTAACAGGAAAGCATTCGGGCTATCTAGTTCTATGTTGGTGGAAAGAGATGTTCTCACTCCAGCAAATCTTTGAGGCTTAGAAAAGGAGGCTGTGCTGATGCCTGATGAGGATAAATCTCAGAGGGATGAATCTTGGGCTCCTGGCTCAGCTGCCCTCCTCCACATGAAGATTCCGGAACAGATTTCCTCTCCGCTCCAGTGCTAGGGGGTTTTGTAGTTTATTTCCCAGGAGCCTAGCACAGTACCTGGCATACCAGTGCTTTGTAAATGCTTGTAGGAAATGGTGTTCCTTACCCTTTTCCATTATGAAACTTCTCAACATTCAGGCTTTGGGGATCTGTGTTCAGTTCCTATTTTTCTTGGAAATATGTACAAGAGTCAAGCTTAGGACTAATGTCCTTATGGTTTTTCCACATTCAATCTATCAGCAAGGCCTTTTGTTTCTACTCCAAAAATATGTCTTGAATGTTCCATTTCTTTCCATGTCCACTGCGACTCCTTCACAAAGGGTGCCATTGATGGGCCGAGGCAAGCATTTCATGAGGGGGAAGTTGGTAGTCTCGCTCCAGACCCACCCACTGCCAGCCCATTCTCCTTTATCAGAGCAGAATAATTAGGCTGCCTGACTGCTTCCAGTCCTTCCAATATCTCCCAGTGCACTTAGATTAAAATTAGGATGCCTTACCATGGCCTCAAGGCCATCGGTTCCTGGTGACGGCTACCTCTCTTAATTCACCATCCGCTCCCCCACCCTCTTGGCTCCCATCCAACATTTACTTTGAGTTGGTCAAATCCATGAGTTCTTTACTGCCTCAGGGTGCACGGCACTCTTCTGCTCAATCTTGGAATTGGAGTTTTTTACTAGAATTTAGGAATGCACTAAAATGTCAACAGTCTTTGCTTCCCTCAGGGGGGTAATTACAATTTATAACTATTTTTCCAGTTTGGTTGTTTATGTTTTTTTTGTGTGTGTGTGGTTATCTGTCTACCCCTTTAGGATGTAAGCTCCATGTAGGGAGAGACATTCTCTCTTTCTGTCATTGCTGGGTCCATAGCATATAGTATGTGCTCAATAAATACATGTTGAATGACAGAGTGAACAAATGAATCGTAAGTTCTCTTTAAGGGGTTCAGCCCTCCTCAGTTGTTTTCCTGGATCTCTAGCCAAGGACAATCAGGGCCTTCCATGATTTGTAGAGATAACTATCTCTTGGAGATCCCTGAATGGGATCTGCCCTAAATTTTCCTTCCCTTCCCTCCCCTCCCCTCCCTTCCCCTCCTCTCCCCTTTTCTTTCCTTTCTTTTTTCTTTTCAGACAAAAATCATATTCAGGACTAGAATGAGACTTCTTCCTAGAGAGGGAATTTTCTTTGTTGGGATAAATAGCTTGACTCAGCTCTTGGGGGTACAAGATGAGACTATGCAAGGGCTGGTTTTGGGCAGGGACCCAAGCAATAATAAGAGTTGTTTGACCTGCTTTTCAGGAGAAAATGAGGAAAATTTTGTCTCAGTTTGAGAGGAATGGAGAGAGGAGACAAGAGATGACTAGGAGATGGTGACAAGCTGTTTGTGGTCAAGATTTTGACCAGAAGAAGCAGAAGCTCTCTCATGAAGTGGCTGGAACAACGGAGATTCTGAGGAGGGTCCGGGGAGCAGTGGTTCCAGAGCTGCAGGCCCAGGCTCCTCCCGTCTCTCTGCATCGCTATCCTCCACTTGTGGACTCTCCCACCTGGCTGTGTCACATCTATGTAACTCTGAACACAGGTCCTCATGTGACTGCCTTGTAAGGCAGAAGGTGGAAAGGGAGCAGGAGAGAGATTTTCCTTTTATATCTTTTTATTTTCACTAAGAAGGAAAATATTTTCCGGAAGCTTCTAGGACACTCCCCTTTAGAACACCGGCTAGATCTGGTATTTCTGAGTTCAGCCTCCTACACCTAAACCCACCCGGCAGCGGGCAAATTGGGTTGTCATGATCACTCAGGCCCATCATGGTTCACCTCCTGGTCTCTCCTGGTCCTTCCTGTTGGAGAGCTCACCTTTGGAGAACATCGACCCTATGCTGGAATAAAAATGAATTTTCGTTAGCAAGAAAAAAGCAGGAGATGTATGGTACACAAATGACCTCTCTTCTGAGCTTTCAAGAATTTGTAAAGTGCACTGTCTTCAGCATCACTGGGCATATGCATGCCTATGTGGGACCCTTCGCAGAGCTCATGTTCACCTGCCCTGCAGTGGTGGCTTCACCCCCAGGGTTAACAGCCGATGTCTGCCCTGATTGCCAGTGCCTATTCCATGATGGTTAAGTATTTCCAGTGTCACCCTGGTTGTGTGCAAATCACATGTCGGTCAGCACAATGTGAGTCCAAGCTGTCGGGTAGAGGCCAATTGGACCATAAAACTTAAGTCCCCAAATGAATATGTGAAATCTCTAGGGATGACATGACATCCTCGAGTCATGGAAAAGATGTGTGAGCCAACCTCGCTTAGATTTTCAGTGGCTGGAGGATTTAGCTGACAAGTAGGTTATAACTGCACTGTACCACCTACTTCCCGAGGAGGAGGACATCCAGGCTCTGAGGAATTCTCAGAGCAGACTCACAAGAGTCTCCCAGGGGTGTTGTTAAGTTGGCCTGGCTCCTCCTCCTCTCTTTACACTTGCCTGGATTCTTCTTGCCCCTCCTTCCAGGAGTCCGTCAAAGTTTGGGGGAGGTCTGTGCAGCCGTAGTCCCCTGAGTCTTCCTCAGGCTAGCCAGCCAGCTTGGGGTGAAGGTGTGGAGTCCCATTCCCCTTTCCAGCTCTGGAAAGAACAGTGAGAGCTTCTGCCCCAAGCCAGACCCCTTATTCTGTAGCTCAGAATAAGACCTCCAAAGACAGTTATTAAACCAACTGGGATAAAGGCAAGAAGGGGTGCTAATTCTACCTAGCTTAACAGCAGTATAATTTTTTTGGCATTGTTCTACAATTTGAAAGTGGGTAGGAGCTCCAGCTGATACAAAGCAGAATGGTGGCAGGTGATGCAGAACAGGTGACTGCTGATGTTGCTGCCTTAGGAGGATCAGCATCTCACCCAAGCCTTTGCTGGGATGGGCAGCCTTTCCTCCTTAGCAAAGAAGGATCCAGTCCTGCTGGGTTCCTATGCTCTCCTAGCAGGCAGGAGGCAGAACATTCCCCTGAGGAGGCCAGTGCTGGGCCAATGTCTTCTCTTTGGTGCCTCAGATTTACACAGCCTTTGGGCTTATATATATCTGCTCCACTGTGTCGGGCTCTATTCCCCAAGTTTACCTCATGATCCATGGATGCTTCAGCTTTAGTCCTCATGTCTGCATTCCAGCCAGCAGGAAGGAGAAAAAGGGAAGATAATTTCCTGCCTCTTCCTTTAATGACATCTTGAAATTGCACACACCACTTCTGTCAATATCCAACTGGCCAGAACCTAGTGACATGGCTTCACAAAGCTGTGAAGGGGCCTGTTTGCCAAATGAGACAAAAGAGGCACCTGGAAATAAAAATTACAGTAAATGACAAATGAGTCAGGAGCGTTGGGATAGAATAAGCACAGAACCTGGGGGAAGAAGGCAGCAGGGCTCTGGGCTGAACATCCGGACTTTTCCCTGGGCATCTGCAGGCCTGGGAAGGGGAAACTGAGGAGCAGAAGGTTATCCCCGGCAGAGATGGGCCAAGGTAGTCAAGGTAGGTTGGCAACGTCTCTTTCTGCAGGCTTCATGATTGGAACTTCAGAGGTAATGGCACATAATATAAACACTGTTTTGTTCTGGTACTATCTCATTATAAGTGGTAATGCTGTTGGCAGCCAGGTTATATCCTCCATGGTATACCTCACTCACAGGAGGCAGAAACATAAAAAGAGTTGTTTCCAGGAACGTTGAAAGTTTCCACTTTCCTGTCCTCTTGCAGACTGCTCTCTGCCTCAGTGGGATCTAGCACAAAGTGTGTGGGGGCGGGTGAAGGGGTGGTGTGTGTGTGTGTGTGGAGGGGCCAGTTGCTGAAAGGATCTCCCTTCTTTAAAGCCTTCGCTTTTACTCTTGGCATTATCGCCACATGATGTTCTAACACAGTTGTATTTGTCTTTATTTTTATAAGTATTGAAAGTGTTTATCGTTAAATGTTGTTATATTTGAAAAACTGTTTTGTCATTTCTTAATTAAAAAAAATTTTTTTTTATACATAGAGGCTCAAAAACGGAAGTGAGTCATGTCTGCCTGTGTCCACCCTTCCGGTTTTATCTTGGCATTTCCGCTATCTCACCCCAGCACGAAGAGATCAGTGATCTGGATGGCTCACCTGGCATTTTCCAACCCTGCATGGCGTTCGCCAATGATTCTCTGCCCTTTTACCTTCTCCCTTCATCAGATTTTGGTGTCGGGGTTATGTGATTTGTTAAATAAATTAATAACTTTCCTTCCTTTTTTTGGTACTTTCTGAAAATGTTTATGTAACAGAGGAGCTAATCTAACCTTGGCAATTTAAAGAAATCGACCAGGAAGTCTGTCAGGTGCTGAGTCTACTTTGAAGGTGGTTCCTGCCAAACTTTCTTAGGTCTTGTCGATTTCAAACTTTCCACATCTTGTGGCATTGCTTTTGGCTATTTATATTTACTAGAAAAAGCGTTTTTTAAAGATTTCCAGATTTATATTTATTTAATCTTTTTGTCTCTGATGTTTATCAGTTTCTAATTTCTCATCTTTTTTTATTAAAATTGTTTTCTTTATTATACTTGCCAAATGTTAATCAATTTTGTTTCTTGTCAAAGAACTAGATTTTAATTTAGTTATTCAATTCATTTTTCTACAAATTTATTTTTTTCTACTGTTAAGTTCACTTTATAGTCTATTTACTTTCTTTTTATTTTTAATCATTTTTAAAATAATAAACATAATTAAGGTCATGATGTTTCCTTTGAGTTTAACTCTTTTTTTTTTTTTAAATAGACTTTATTGTTTTAGGATAAGTTTAGATAGACAGTAAAATTGAGTGGAAGGTCAACAGAGAGGTCCTATATACAGGTTCCTTCTGTTATGCATAAGTAGACAGTTTTTATTATTCAACCATAAAAAAGAAGGAAATCTTGCCATTTGTGACAACATGGATGGATCTTGAGGGCATTCTGTTAAGTGAAATAAGTCAGAGAAAGAGAAATACAATATGATCTCACCTATATGTGGAATCTAAGAAAGAAAAAAAAAATGGTTGCAAGTGGCAGAAGGTAGGGCAAAATAGGTGAAAAGGGTCAAAAGGTACAAACTTTCCAGTTATAAACTAAATAAGTCCTGGGGATGTGATGTACAACACGGTGACTATAGTTAATAATACTGTATTGCATATTTGAAAGTTACCTAAGAGAGTAAATCTTAAATGTTCTCATCACACACAATTTTTAAAACTATGTTTGGTGATGGATGCTAACTGGACTTATTGTGGTCATCATTATGCAATATATACAAATATAAAATCACTATGTTGTTCACCTGAAAATATGATAGTGTTATATGTCAATTTCAATAAAAAATAAAATAATTTTATTCTCAAAAACACCCACAAAAAAACAAAAGTAAAGAAGTTTCATGAAACCTTTCATAAAATGTCATAAAGTAGGGGTGTGTGGGTGGCTCAGTTGGTTAAGCATCCGACCTGGCTAGGTCATGATCCTGTGGTTCAGGGGTCCGAGGTCCACTTTGGGCTCTGTGCTGAGGGCTCAGAGTCTGGAGCTTGCTTCAGATTCCTTGTCTCTCTCTTTCTCTGCTCCCCCCCGACTTGTGCTCTGTCACCCCCCCACCCCAAAATAAAATAAGCATTAAAAAAATGGCATAAAGCAAAGAGCATCTCCCTGCTTTCTGAAAGTTCATGCTCCACCCATTTGCAAAAGACTTACTTTGAGGTACCTGTACTCCCTGCCCCCACACATGAGCAGCCTCCTCCACCATATCAACATCCGCCACCTGAATTGGTACATTTGTTACAACCAGTGAACCTACACTGATCCATCATATTCACCTGAATTCCAGAGCTTACCAAAGTCTTCAGTCTTAATACTATCATTCTATGGGTTTGGACAAGTTTGTGATGACACGTCTCCACCGTTATTGTATCATAGAGATTAGTTTCATGGCCTTAAAAATGCTCTGTGCTCTGCCTATTCCTCTCTCCTCCCCCTTTAACTCTTCTTTCAACCCAACTAGTTTCAGTAATGGTCACATTTATTGTTTTTTCAGAATAGCTTACCATTATATTCTTAATTTTCTTCATATCATTGCTTCTTTGAAGAGTGTTTTTCAACATCCAAGTGAATAAGACTTTAAAAATCATTGTTTTTGTCTAGATTACTGATTTTCAGTTTTTATCACTTGAAATCAGAGAACACGGACTGAGAAATTTCTGACCAAAATTTGATTGAGAGGAAATTTAGTTTTTGTTACTTAGCATGTCATCAACTTTTACAACTTAAAATGAATGTGCATTTTATGTTTTTAGGAACCATGAAATAATTCAGCTTGTGATTGGAAGATATACTGTGTATTGTTGAAATCTTTTGATATTCATAGAGACTTATTTTAATGCCCTGCCTGTGGTCAGTTGTGGCGAATGTTCGTGTGCAGTCAAAGAATATGCACTCTGAAATTAGGAGTTGTGTTCTATAAATGTTAATTGGGTTAAGTTAGTTAGTTGATTATTTGTTCATGTCTTCTATATTTTCACTAGTATTTTTCATCAGTTATTGAAAGACAGATATTAAGAAACTTTCCAATGTACTTGTGATTTTATCAATTTCTCCCTTTAGCTCTTTTAGTTTTTAAAATGCATTTTGAAAATCTGCTATGAGTTGTATATGCATGTCTTCTTAATGAATTAATCCTTGTATAATTAGGACATGACCCTCTATCTATAGTAATACTCTGACATAAAGTCTACTTTGTTTGGTACTGATTATAGCCATGCCAACCCTCTCCTGCTTATAATTTGCTTTAAACCTGTCCTCGTCTTTATACATAACAGCATATATATTTCATCTTGCTTTTGGATCCTGTTCGTCAAATTCCAACCCTTAATTGGAATGTTTATCCCATTTACATTCAATGTAATTATTATATGATTAGATTCATATCTCCCAGGTGAACTGGTTATTCATCTCATTAGTTCTGCATTCCTTTGTTTCTTCTTTCCTGACTTAAAAATAACCACTCTATTGAAGTATTATTGACATGCAAAAAACTTTACATATTTAACGTATACACTTGATAAGTTTGGAGGTAAGTATACATTTGTGAAACCCTCACCACAAAGTTACTCATCATCTCCAAAAGTTTCCTCTTACCCTCTTTTTTTCTTCTTCTTCTCCTTCTCCTTTTTTGTGGTAAGAACACTCAATGTAAGATTTACTCTCTTAGAGAATTTTGGAGTATACAACACAGTATTGGTAACTATAGGCTCTGTGCTGTACAGATTTCTACGACTTATTCATCTTGCATAACTGAAACTTTGTACTCTTTGTCTAATACATTCCTGTTTGCCCCTCCCCCTGTCTCTTGACTTTTTGGGGGATGGGTAGGTAAACTGTGTATTTTTTGGTATTCCATTTTTCACTCATATTGACTTTTTAATTATATCTCTTTGTGACATTTAATGGTTGCTCACAGTCTACCTTCTAAGGTACACGAGCTGTAGAAGAATTCCATTTACTCCGTCCTATATTTTGTGTTATTATTGTCTTATGCTATGAAACTCACAATACATATTATTTTTGGCTTAAATAGTCAGGAATGTTTTTAAAATTATTTTATTTTTATTTTATTTTTTAAAAATTCTTTTAAAAATTACACACATGCTTGAACACACACACATTTACACAACTACAAAGATGAAATCTTTTATAGTAACTATTTGCACTCATGTTTACACTTCCTGTTGCTCTTCATTCATTCCTGCAGATCTGGGGTTCTATATATTCCATCTGGTGTGTTGTTTCCCTTCAGAAAGATAGAATTCTTTCAGTCTGAAAAATCTTTGAACATTTCTTATATGTCTTCTTTCACCAATTCAGGTATGCTGGAAATGATTTCTTTAAGTTCTGTATGTCTGAAAATATCTTCATGTTGCCTTCCTTTTTGAAGAAAATTTGTATTGGATATAGAATTTTACATTAATAATTTGTTTTCTTCCAGCACTTTAAAAAGATATCATTCTATTGCCCTTTGACCTCCATTGTTTCTGGTAAGAAATAACATTTCCTTCTTCCCTGATTGCTCTTAAGATTTGATGTTCCTATTTGATTTTTAGTAGTTTGATCATGTTGTGCCTATGTATGGTTTTCTTTTAATTTTCTATACTTGAGATTTGCTGAGGTTTTTTTTTTGTTTTGTTTTTGACTTTGGATTTGGAAATTTATTGGTCATTATCTGTTCAGATATTCTTTTTTTTTAATGTTTATTTATTTTTGAGAGAGAGAGAGACAGAGTGAGAGTGCGGGAGGGGCAAAGAGAGAGGGAGACACAGAATCCTAAGCTGGCTCCAGGCTCTGAGCTGTCCACACAGAGCCTGCTGCAGGGCTCAAACTCTTGAACATGAAATCATGACCTGAGCTGAAGTCTGATGTTTAATTGACTTAGCCACCCAGACGTTCCTGCTCAAATATTCTCTTGCCCAGTTCTTTCTCTCTCCTTTGGGACTCCAATGACATATATAGTAAAATGCTTGATATGATATTGTTTCACAGATCTCAAATTCTTTGTTCTGTTCTTTTCATTCATTTTTTTATCTTTGTTTCAGTTTGTAAATTTTCTATTGCTCTGTCTGTAAGTTTACTGATTCCTTTTTTTTTTTTTTGCTGAGTCCAGCCAACCATTAAGGCCATCGAGACTTTTATTTGCAATATTGTATTTTTTTTATTTCCAGCCTTTCCATTTGATTCTGTTATAGTTTCCATGTCTCTAGACATGTTTTCTTCTCTTCATGCATGTTTTCTACCTTCCTACTAGATCTGTTAGCATTTCTATCATAGTTATTTTAAAATTCTGTGTTTGATAATTCAAAAATCTGGATCAGGAGTGATCTGTCTGCTTCTATTGACTATATCTTCTCTTCATCATAAATCATATTTTCTTTATTTTTCATGTGTCTTCTAATTTTTTATTAATGCCAGCCATTTTGTATAAAAAACAGTAAAAGAACAAAATAATTTTGTGTAAAAGAAAAATAAACAATAAAACACAATAAATAAAATACTGACATAAACAGTTTACTCCCAGGAAGGGGTACTAGAATTGAGGGCCTGAGTTTGTGTAGTTGGGTCTGGGTTTTATTGCAGCTTTATTTTGATTTGGTTGACTGGTAGATGCAACTGTTTTGAGAGTATAATCGGAACTTTCCCTTCCCTGGGTCTTGGGGGCCTGAGTAATGGTAAGATTCTGGAGAAGTTTTTGTTTTTAATAGCTGAGCTAACAGCTTTCTGAGCCATAGGATATCTCTCACTTGGCTTAACAGCCTGACTGCCAGCATTTTGAGTTGTGAGGAATTCTCTTTGCTCTCTGCTCTTGCCCCAGATTTTCTGTACCTATCTGCCTAGAATTCCCGGAACAATTTCCTTCAGCTATCCTTCCCTGCTTCATCTCGTGGCAGTCAAAAGTCCAGCATATCAGGCATTGATTTTTCTCAGCTTTTCCATTTTGCTCCTCTACCTTCATAGATTGTCTGCCTTGAACTTGGTGGAAGACCCACACACTGCAGGCTGTATCTCTTCCAGCTCTTCTACTCTGCCTCTCAGCCTTTGGCCTACTCTCCTGAGAATTCAATGAAATCTGTGTGAAAAAGCGTTGGTGGACAGGAATAGCCTGACTCGGTGGCTTGAACTCCTGGGAATTTTTGTCTATTATGCAAGTCCACACATGCTTGTTAAAAGGTTTTTGGAGTTTCAGCTGGTTTCTCCTCATTCACAGCTATGGAGGATTCCTTGTCCTGCCACTTTGTCGGAGACCAGGGATAAGAGCAGCTGTAGATATCTTATTTCCTACAAATAGCTTGTCACTTTTGGTGGTTAAATCCACTTAGGTTACTTTGCATTCTCAGCTCTCTGATGGGTTCTGGAAAACTATGATTTTGTAGCTTATCCAGTTTGTCTGGGTTGTAAAGGTGAGAATGGGAATGTCTGGCAACTTTTTACATTTTAATCAGAAGAAGAATTTAGGATAACATCATTTATTATAATTATTGTTCAAGTCTTCCATCTTCTAATCTACTTTATCTGCTACTGGTATATCGCAGATTCATTAGAATGTCCCATGGCAATTTTGTTTCTGTCAATATTTTATGTATTTCTAGGTTTTTTACATTATATAATCTATTGCCATACTTAGTAAATAAAGAAGGCAATGGATTGAATAAACAAATCCTCAAATGGCTCTTTGGCACATCTATAAACAAACAAACAAACAAATACAAATCCACAAAATAAATAATTCTTTGTCAATTGAGTTGATTTTACTTCAATGATATGAAATTGTTATTCTGTTTTAATGTTTTTTCTTAAATTGTACTTCTGCTATATTAATCTTTCCTCTGTACTCATGCTTCTTCTTAATTTAGACTGACACAATCCTTTTATATTTATCATTTTATACTATTTTTTTAGGTTTAAGATACAGCTCTTATAAGCAGAAAAGTTTTAGATTTTACTTTTCAATTTAATCTGAGGCTTTGGATAAATTTAAGCCATTTATATTTATTGTCATAATTTGATGCTTAATAAGACTTTTCAATTTATATACTTATCAAATATTTATTGAACACCTTCCTGGGGAAAAAAGTGACCAAAGCAAAAATTTTGCCTTTTGGGAGATTACAGTCAAGTAAAAGACTATGATCACCACCACCGGTGTTAATTTTGCTCAGGGAATATGAGAGTGAAATGAGAGAACTGGCTCCAAAGAAAAATGAATTTTTCAATTCTATTCTATTATTCAGTTAAATTTATATGGGGATGCAAAATATATGCTTGCTCGTTATTCCTTTTTATGGTTACATGGAGAATTTTTTCCCTTTCAGGTGATATGTTATGATATATAAAGGAGTTTTCTTAAATCTTCTACTCAGTGTACTATGATTCAGGGGAAAAATTTTATCTTTGTAACCATTTTAGATCATCTTAATTTTTCAATATAATTTCAATATAATTTTTGCCTAGAGGTTGAGGATAAGTTGTGTTATAGATAGTATTTTGTAGGCCAGTTGAGTTTCTACCCTAGAAGGGAGTAACCTTTAAAAATTTTTTTTCATGTTTATTTATTTTTTAGAGGGAGAGAGAGAGACAGAGCACAAGTGGTGGAGGTGCAGAGAGAGAAGGAGACACAGAATCTGAAGCAGGCTCCAGGCTCTGAGCTGTCAGCACAGAGTCTGATGAGAGGCTTAAAGTCAAGAACCATGAGATCATGACCTGTGCTGAAGTTGGCCGTTCAACAAGCTGAACCTCCCAAACACCCCAGGAATAGCCTTTTTTAAGTGAATGAAGAAGTTTCCATCAAGTAGTTAAGAGCTCTTTGATTCTTTGGGGTCTAAGGAGAAAAAAGTTACAATATGATTTCTTCAGATAATTTTGTCCCTGAAGCTAGAGAAGTTGCTTCTTACCAAACTGCTGGCTGGTTGGATTAAATGGGGGACCTGGAAGGAGATGGCATCTGACCCTGTAGCCTTGCTCAGGGTGGGGAAAGGATCTGGAGCAGGCCTGTCACTGTACCTGTTAGAAGGAATAGAGGTGAACACCTTCTGCCTGAAAGCTAAGGAAGAATGAATATTACAGACCTGAGTCTGTCTTCTGACAGAGTTCACGGAGGCCTAAGAAGAGAGTGAGCTTGAAATTCCAGCCTCAGGACTACTCAGGACTCTGCTGTCTTTTGCATTTGGAGATGAAGTTGGCAGAACTCAGTTACTTTGCTGAGAGTAGCTAGCTGCTTAGACAAGAAAAGGAACCTGGCTTTCCTCAGGTCTGCAACAGAGCCAGCTTTCTCTGGGATGAACTAATCCCCTCTCTCCCCACTCCCCACCCCTGTGTAGCCTCAGACAGTCATGGTTGCTGACAGCCACTCCTTACCCTCCTCAATCCCCTCCATTCTGTTGAGCATAGGGTCACTTGGATCCAAATGAATGTCCAATATTGGAGCTGACACCAGTTTAGAGCTTATAGTGGATAGGGTGATTCTATGTTCCAGTTTTCCTGGGACAGTCAACCATCTACACTTGTTGTTTGGCATAATTATTAATAACCCTCCTTTTCACTCAAAAGTGTCTAGATTTAGACAATAAATTATGTGGTTACTCTAACTTTTCATCTGTAACAAGACCCATTCTTTGGCTTATACTGACACCTGTAGGATACAAAATGGCTTTGAAGAAAATGAAAAGGTGGAAGACTCTCCACCCTCAATGTCCAGGATTTTAGCTCACCTCCTGAGCATATTGAGAACTGGTTGTTTGGCATGTTTTAGAAAAGGACAATGGCAGGAAAACATTTTCACCTGAAGATGCTATATAATTTGCTGCCTCAAGTGTCCAGGATTGCATGATAGTTGGAGTAATGTCAGTGCTCTGAAGAGGACTTTTTGACCACTTTTGTTGGTGACAATAGTTTCTGGTCAAATGACTCTATGAGGCACAAAAGACAATGCCCAGGTTGGGAAGTGTGATGCTTGGGTCCTCCTTTGGGGACAGTCAATTGTCTGAAAAGGGCAGGAAAGGACACAGTAAGGGTAGCCACATGAACCTTGAGGCTCTCAACGTTCACAACTGGAAAGTGTTAGAAGAAGGATTTAGGAGGGACAGTGTCAAGGCCCCCTGGCTCGTCTGTTGGAAAGTAGGTGACGCTGGGTCCGTATTGACAAAAGGCAGGGCCATTGGAGGGATATGTGCTGCAGTGGAGGAAATTTTCCCTCAGGTCCCATTGGGACACCTGGGGTCCAATCTGAACGTCAGAAACAACATAACACACATAAAACATTTTAAATTCAGAGGTCAGGACAGCTTCAGGCAGGGCTAATTGATATGCTTGGCTGTCACGATGATGGATTTGCGGCACATTAACCCTTGGTTCTCCTGGGCCCAAATGCCCTGTGGGGGCACCTTTCCCTGCAGGTGGACCTTGCATGGGGTCCCCTGTCCCAGGAGAGGTCACCCCCTCCTGCTGCCTCACAGCCCAAAGCCCAGAAAAGTGAAAATAGACGGTTGCCAAGATAAGAAAGGAGGCTTGAAAGCGTGTTTGCTCTATTCAGAGTAAATCAGGATAGGGAAGGGAAACACAGGATATTGTCTGACTTCCACGTATTCTTATAGGTTTCTACTGGAGCTTTTGTTTTTGTCTTTTTTTTTTTTTTTTAAAGACACTAGTGTTGTAAAGTCCTAGTATAAAGTGTGTAAAGTTTAGCCAGATAGAAACCTTAGGCTTCACCAATTCCCTTGGAAGGGGCTTGCACTGGCTTCTTCTAGACTCTCTGTGAGAAAATCCTGGCCATGCCCCTTGACCCGCATCTTGGGAATGTGGGGACTGAGCGGGCCGCCTTCTGGCTGTCACTTGCTGAATGAACAGACCATAATGAGTCAATTCTCTGCTGCCTGCTATTTAAAACAACGGGTTCCTTCCTGTTTCCTATGCGCTGACTGAGGCTTCTTCTGTGTTGGGGAAAAAAAAGAAACTCAGGGATAAAGTGCGTCCTCGGAGACTGAATGAGCCACACATCTCAGCCCGCTGTGGCACAAAAGCTCCTAACTGTTTTATCTGTACAGATGGCTCTAATTTGGTGCTGGTGGCATGACTCTGTGAGCTAATTTCCTAAATACTTGGTTCATTAAATTGGAAGGAAAAAAAGAACAAACACTGTAAGCCAAACTAGACTCATTCCAAGAAACAGAATTGCTCCTAGGGTTTTCATGGTACGTTTTTGCAGAAGTCCCTGAATATTTAAGTGCAATGTTGCCTCTGAAAGGGAAAGAGGGGGAGTGTGAAACCCCCAGGCCAGAATGGAAATGCCCAGTGCTCCCATTCTTTGTCCCTCACCCTCAGGCAGTGCAGTTACCCAGCCACCCTGATGATCTGTCCCACGGGGAACCTGGACCTGGGGAGGACAAGTGTGGCCTCCCTGACGAGCCAGGGCCTCAACAATGCCCATAGCATGGGCTTCCTCAAGTGAGTCCCTGTGTCTTTTTCCCTGTCTCCAAGCATGTATAAGTGGTTTAGGAGGGAAGCCAGGTTTCCCTGGGTAAGTGATAGTTGAGTTGCCATCCAGCAATTGTCGGAGACAAGGCAGCTCCTTTCCTGGGGACATCGCGAGACTGCTGCTGGGCCCAATGGGCATCAAGACTGTGCCAGTCTGCCTGTGCACAACTTGGTGGCTCTGGGAGCCAGGGCTTTTGAGTGATGACAGAGAAGATTGGGGAGTACTCGGCACTTCCGGGACGTGTGTTCCCTTGCTCATGCAGCGATCGTCCTGGGCCCTCATGTCAGGCCACGGGATGCATAAAGTGAGTGACTCAGGTCCCCGCCCACAGGGCTGTCATCTCCCACTGAGACAACAGTATCAGAGATGCAGCAGGGGATTTACTCCCGGTAGGGAGGAGCAGGCCAGGCTTCACAAAAGAGCCAAGTCTCCAAAAAAAGGGTTAGGCCCACATTAGGAGGAAAGGGAGAGAGGTCCTGGTAGAAAAAGCACAGAAAACACGTGTGTGACATTTAAGAAACGGTACGCGTGTCCGTGTTGTATCCCAAGCACAGACAGTTGGCACTCTGTAAATAACTGCAGAGCGTGTGATGAGAGCATAGGGTGCGTGAGTGTGTGCGCGTGCGTGGGTGTAGAGGCTGCTCTGCGGAGGAGTGCAGGACTCAAGGCTTTACAGGGTAGGCTGGAGCCAGACTGAGAAAAGACAGTTGGCAAAGGGAAGCCTAGAGAAATGTTTTTGAAGTCTCGAGATATGTAAGAGTCATTTAGGATATAGCAATCACATGTATTTCCAAAAGCTCATGCTGGCTGCTGTACAGGGTGGGGTGGGAGGAGCACTGATTAGGAGGTGAGTGTGGAGTCAAGGCAGGGTGCTGCTGGGACTAAGGGAGGGGCAGTGGAGGTGGAGAGACATCCAGAAGGCAGGGCCGGCGCTTGAGTGCTGGGGGCAGAGGAAGAGGGCAGGAATCCACCAGGACCCTCAGGCAGGGCGGGGTGGGGTGTGGTGTGGTGGGGAGGGAGGTGCAGATCTAGACCTCCTCACCCAGTGTTGGACCGGGAGCAGCAGGGCCAGGGAAAGAAGATGAGTTCCATGTCCTTGAATCATGAGTTCTGAAGGGCAGCAGGACCAAGTAGAGAGTGGTCAAGGAGGAGGGCCCTCGAGACAGGGAACTGTCTGAGCAGTGATGACAGGAAGGCCAGGAAGGAAGCAGAGGTGGAAGAGACAGATGCCTGTGGCAGAGCAGGAAGCCTCCGCCTCCTCGGGTCCAGGGAAAGAGGTAGCCAACCAGAGAGCTAGACTGGGGAGCCACGTGGGGCGAGCCCTCGGCCTGCAGCAGTGAGGGGTCCGCTGCGGGGTGGGGGTGGGGGGCAAGGGCCAGCCACCTCTGGGTGGCAGAGGGCACAGGGTCTGAGGGAGGTGGGACAGGCCTCACAGCCACGGCCCTGGGTCCCTCCTGCTTCTGGGCCAGGGTTTGGAGAGAGATACCCACGGTAAAGGTGGAGGGTGCGGAGGACAGAGGTGGCCAGACTAAGGTGAGGAGGGATGTGTGTTCCCGCGACATGTTTGCCCATGCCCGTCCGCCAAACCCTAAGACCGGCTCCACAGCTGGGCCTGGGCTCTGGCTCCTTATTTCAGGAAGGACCTAGTGAGGGGTGTCCCTGCCCACCAGGGGCCGTGTTCCAGGGACTGCCCTGCAGGAGATGGGCCAGGAGCCCACGTGGGGGATGTGTGCCAGACGTGGCCTGTGCTCTCTCCAGGCAGGGCTACGAATTTTCTTGCTACCAGTAACATGATAACGTGGGGCACTTTCTACCATGAACCTCACAGAGCACAAGGCTTTCCTTTTCTTACTGGGCCTGGATGTAAAAGCAGGGAAGCCCTCATTGGAATGCCCCCTCGGCCACTTATTGGCCTCAGGGCCACGGGACCTCCAGCAGGTCTTCTACCTTCTCAGTCCCCTCAGAGCACTGGCAGAATGGTCCAGCCAGCCATGCGCCTGCAAGTCATGAAGGCAGACATTGTTCTCGGCTCTGTCCTGTCCTGTGACCAGCTTACAGCGGGGCCTGACCTTAGGACATGCTTCAAAAATATCTGCTGAACGAACGGATGAGCTGAGGGTCCCGGCATGCTCCAGGCACCAGCAAAAATGGAATAAATGTGAGTTGCCTTTCTCTCCCATGTTTTTTCCTATCCCCTCTTTTGTTTCCTTTGCCTGGCATGTCACCTTGGTCTTGTTTTTTCTGCCTTCCTCTCCATCCTTCCCTCCCTCACCTTCTATCTATATATCTGTCTGTCTCTCTTTATCTTTCTACTCCCCTCCTTCCTTTCCTGCTTATCCAGAGATGAGCAGTGTCCCTCTCCCACCCCACCCCCCAAATTCATATCCACGCAGAATCTGTGAATATGGCCTTATTTGGAAATGGAGCTTTCGCAGATGTCATCAGGTTGAGATGAGGTCACACCGGAGTAGAATGGGCCCTAAATCCAAGACTACTCATGTCCTTGTAAGAAGAGGGAAGGTTGGACACAGAGACACAGGGAGAACGCCACATGATGATGGAGGCAGGGATGGAGGGATGCTGCTACGAGCCAAGAGGTACCAAGGACTACAGACCACCACCACTAGGGAGGCCGGGAGCCATGGACCCAAGTCCTCCAAAGAAGCTCTGAAAAGGCACCAAACCTACTGACACTTTGATTTGGGGCTTCTACCCCCCAGAACTGTGAGATAATTACTGTTATTCCAAGCCAGCTCGTGGCACTTCATTAGGACAGCCCTACGGAGCGGTCATGTTCACTTGCTCATTTTCCCTGCGTGGTGAGTCCTTCAGTTTCTCCTGCAGAGCTGTGCACACCTGCCCGTCCCGGGACGCCTGCATGCCTGCTGTGCATTCACGTTCCCGCCTCTGGCTTCCCTTCACACGATTGAGATGCACAGAAAAGTGCAACAAAGTCATGGGAAACATCTAGGTGGGGAAGTCACTCAGAGCCTCCTGCGCAGGAAGGAGGGACACGTGATTGGCTGGAGAGCTGGGGGTTTTCAAGCGTGCTAACAAATGCATTGTCAAAGTGCTCCATGCTCCACAGGTCGGTCGCTGGGGAGCAGGTGAAAAATGGGCTGGGGAGATGTGTGCTGGCAGCTCTGCTTTCAGAGAACATTCATCTTCAGGTACTGGAGCAGCTGTTAGACAGGAAGGGATTTTCTGCTGGGTTCAGAGGCAATAGGCTGGCGAGCAGCAGTTACCCCGATAGGCCATCTGTCACATGCAGCACCCTGGGGCGCTGGCACCAGAGTGGGTGCTGGGGAGGCGCCATTAGTGGGGTCTCAGAGAAGCAGATGCTCCATGCGTTCATACGGGCAGGAGGAGCCAATGGCCAGCTCACCTGCTGGGAGGTCCCATGCCACCCACCGTCCATATGAGAATCCTCCGTTCTCCATTTGCCTAGGTGAGTACCACACATAAGAGTTGGGGGCTGTCTCCATCAGCTTCCGCACACTCCCCATGGGGCACTGGGTGCAGCATCGTCACAGGGAGGAGAAAGGGATAAAGTGGGTTGCTTGGGCAAAGCAGAATGGCTCACACCATTGCGATCCTGGAGCGAACAGCTGTGAGTGGGAAAGCATCCTTTTCCTGCTTCCACTGAGGGACTTCAGGCCTTTACAAGAAAGAAGAATGGAGGATAAGTGCCCCAGGTGGACTCTCTACACTCTCCCCGCAAGCAGATGGGAAGCTATATCCCGATAAGGCAGGTCTACTTACTCCAATGGAAGGACATCTTGGGGCCAGAGGCGGAGGTGAGGGGCAGAACGCACAGGTGGAGGGATGCCATCCAGGTGTGATGCGGGAGAGAGGGAAAAGGAGGGTATAGAGGAAGTAGGACTGGAAGGTAAGGTCACAATGGAAGAGTTGTAGTGCAGCCAGGAACTCGGTCAATAACTGGCCAGCGGCAGGTGGGTCAGGAAAATCATAAACATGGGAAACACTCCAAGGGTGGTATACCCAGGGAGAAGGAAGCAGTCCAGGGAGACGGCTGTGGGCGGGAAGCCTGGGTGTGTACACACTTACATCGTCAGGGTAACCCAGATGAACGCACCAGTGAGACCCCAAGTCAAACGACAGCAAGAGCAGAGCAGTGGCAGCAACAACCTGCAGACTCTTGCTTCCTTCACAGCCAGCTAGAAAGAAGTGAGGAGTCCTACTTTGGTCTGGGAGAATAAATAAGGGTAGAATTGGAATTAGCATGGAAGAGTGAGAAGCCGGTTAAGCGATTAAACAAACGTGCCACCTGTCTCCACCTAGGGAGCCTAGGAGAGAGGCTTTGTCGCCCACATTACCAGTGGGGTGCATGTTGTGTAGATAATTCCCTGCAGAACTGAGAGGACGCCCCCCCCCGCCCCAAGGTTGGGGCATGAAGGAGGGATTCCTTCAGAGAGGTTGGGGAGAGTGTCCCGCTCCGGGGCCGGGACCCAGGAAGGAAGCAGCACCCGTGAGTCCCATGGGGGGGGGGGGTCACCTGAAGGTCACGTGATCCAGATGGGGCAGCTGTGGGGTAGGAGTGCCATCCAACCTGCGCCAAAATTTACAGGAACGGAAAGGAAAGCCGTATTTCAGGGTTTTAAAACCTGTTTTACGTGCGTATGTGTGTGAGCCTTGGACTACCTTGTCTATTTGGTAAGTCCTGTAAGCCTCCTTAGAAAAGGTTTTAAGTGGATAAAATAACAAAGTGGATTGAAATTTGTACTGAAATAATTACCAAAATATTTTTTAAAAATTTCATATACATATCTTTTTATTAATCCATTATTAAATAAGTTAACAAATAATAAAGGGAATTTTAATAACCACTATACTTTTGAAGTAGTGATGAGTATTTTGATATTTTGATATAAATACAACAATGTAAGGGGATATTAAAATATCTTTGATTTCTATTGGTGATGACATTATAGGTACATTATAGGTATAGGTATCAATACTGATGCGATTTACTGACTGCACTTATTATTGAAGAAAATACTAAGTTTAGAGAATATAAAGATGTAATTTTTTCCTATCCAAGTTCAAAGATCCCCCAAATTTTATCTAAGGATCCTTTGGGGATTCTGGACCTAGGTTAAGAACCACTGTTTATTGTATAAAGCCATGAAAATTTTGGAGTTTGTGTGTTCCAACAACAGCTGGCATTAATTATCCCAACACTTTTGTTGACCTGGAAATGGGCACTCTGCCTGTATAAGGAACTTGACCTTCATTGAATGATATTGTGATAGACTAAATAATGCCCCCCCTCAAATGTCCATGTCCTAATGCCCAGAATTATGAATATTACCTTATGTGGCAAAAGAGGCTTTGCAGATGTGATTGAATCAGGGTTTTTGAGATGGAGAGCTTATTCTGGATTGTCTGGGTGGGCCCAAGGTTATCATAAAAGTCCTTATGAGAAGGAGACTGGGGAGTAAAAGACACAGTAGTAGGAGATGTGATGACGGAAGTGAGAGGTTGGGATGATGTGAGAAGGGGCAGTGAGCCCTAGCATGAAGGTGGCTTCTAAAAGGGGTAAGAGGTATGGAAGCAGATTCTCCCCTAAAGCTTCCAGAAAGAACTCAGCCCTGCTAACACTTCGGTGGTAAACTCCTGACCTCCCGCAAGATAACAGATTTGTGGGGCACCTGGGTGATTCAGTTGGTTAAGCATCTGACTCTTGATTTTGGCTCAGGTCATGATCTCGTGGTTTTGTGGGATGGAGCCCCCATATGGGGCTCTGCACTGATGTGCAGAGCCTGCTTGGGATTCTCCCCCTCTTTCTCTGCCTTTCCCTGTTTGTGCTCTGTCTCTCAAATAAATAAATAAATAAACACTTGAAAAAAGAGAACAGATCTGTGTTGCTTTAAGCCACTAAGTTCATGGTAATTTGTCATAGCAGCGAGAGGGAGCAAATACACTTACATAAGAGATATCGTTCTGTCTTGAGAACATTTTTGTTGAGGTATGGCAACATGCAGTGAAGCGCCTGGGTCTTATTTGCATGGCTTCATGACTTTTCACATATTTTACTCTGTATGACCATCCCCAGACCAAGCCATGGAACATGGGAGTCTCCCTGGTGGTCTGTCTCAGTCAGCACACCAGTAGTGACCGCTCTTCTGACTTCCGTCCCCGTGGATTAGTTTGTGTTTTGCTTGCTTTTGAACTTCACGTAAGTGGAAGCGTTCCCTATGTAGTCATTTGTGTCTTGCTTCTTTTGTTCAACGTTGCGTCTGTGAGATCCATCCTGCTGCCTGTCATTACTCCAAATCCCATTGAGTCCTTTTATCAATTTAGTGGGAAATTCTTACAACCACACCAATGCCCAATGAACCAATAAGAGGTGGAAAGAAAGACAGCATCTTGTATGTTTTTCAGTTCGTGGCTTCCCTTACTTAAATGACCTGAAGCACTCCAAACTTCTTCCTTGTTCTCCACCAGGAGACCGGGGCCTTTCTCAGCAGCCTGGACTAAAGGTGTCTGGACGCGGGGCTCTCTCCCTCCAGGAATCAGTGCTCTGGCTGTGCAAGCAGATCTGGACACAACTGGAGTCCTGTCTGCCGCACGGTTTTCTTAAGTGGAATGATCCATCCTCCTGACACCATTTCCTGAGCTTTTTCTGGCAGAGATCCTCTTCAGGACCCTCTTGTCATCTGCGTCCTCCCTTGCCCCTGTCCGACCTTTCACTTACAGTAACTTTATGCCCACCCCCACCAGAACCGCCCTGCACTCTGTTCCTTCCTGTTCCAAAACAATTCAGAAGGCTCCTCTTTCTGTCTGCATTTGCATCTATCTCAGTCTCTGAATCCCCACAGAGAGCCCCCCCGAATCCCTCCCCACTTTGGCAGCATTTCCTTAAGGTGGCACAGTCACCAAGAGAGAGTCTACGCTCACTGAAAGAGGAGATTTTCCTTCTGCTCGGCCAGGGAGGCCCCACCAGGGGAAGCCTCAAAGAGAGGAAATGCTCGCTGGCCTTCCTGCCTTCTCGCCCCTCAGGATGCTGTCTGGCCTCAGGATCCTCCCACACCATTCTCTCAGCTCTGGCTAGAGAGCGCTCTGTCCTCACCAGGGCCACAGGAACCCACAGCCTTGGTTTCCCATTGCTGGGAGAGTGAGAGGGGAGAGGGAACGGCAGAGCGTTGAGAGAGGCCAGCTGAGGCCCGGTCAGCGCTCTGGCCGGCAGAGGAGGAAGATGGTTTCAGGAGCCACGGGGCCCGGGCTCCGAGTCCAGGATCACAGACTTCATGCCAGACTTCCAGTCACTGTCCTCTTTGTTATACTGCAGCCTGCAGTTGGCACACTCACCCATGGAAAATTCATTGTGTGGCTTTTTTTTTTAAAGATCAAAATATCCAATTTATTACTAATAAACCTCTCGGAGAATGGATCTACAGCCAAGAAGGCTTTCCAATATTCCCCAATCTCTCCTTGAATTGAACTCATTCCCCCGAAACTCCCAACCTGCTCCCTTATTCTTAAATCATGGGGTGCAATTTGTTTTTCACACAAGTGACTGGCACAGTGTGGGACGGCCAGAAGAGACAGTCGGGGGAGTATCCATTAGTGTTGTTTAGGGGATATGTGGGGTGGAACAGAGGGAAAGCAGCAATTCTGCTTGTGCAAATCCTTTCCCTTGTCTCAGAAAAATCACCACACACAAAGACCACAGACGAAACCCCAGGGAGGGGAGAGTGTCTGAAGAATTTTGTTTGGAAAGCTGTTCCCTGCCCCAGGTCAATGCGAAGGAAAGAAGGGCCTGCGGGGCTGCCTGACCAGGATACGGGAGCCCGCCTCCCCCCACCCCCCCATTTCTGCAGACTTTCCCTCCAGGAAGTTCAGGTGCCTCAGCCTCATCCAAGGTTTTCAATAACAAACATTTGTTATCCTTGCCTGCATTAGTTAAATTTTTTGAACAGGAAAATAAGCTATACAAAGGGGAGAGGTCTGCACATAAAAACCTCTCTATACCCAGGCTGGAGAGGCAAGGAAGGAAAGGCCACCTACCACTTATTTTTATAAACATGATAATAAAAAACATGGATTTGAAACAACGGCTATAAATAACATGTGGTGTTTTCACTCAAGGTCAACCCAAGGGTCTGAAGTGATTGTGCTGGGACCAGTGGCTGTCCAGTCCTCCCCTCACTGGCTCACAGTCCTTCTCCCCTGAGCATCAGTGTCTTTAGAAGTAGGGCTTTGGCGGGGGGGGGGGGGGGGTGGCACGTGGGTGGCTCAGTCGGTTAAGTGTGGGACTCTTGATTTTGGCTCAGGTCATGATCTCACAGTTTGTGAGTTCGAGCCCCACATGGGGCTCTGTGCTGACAGCACGGAGCCTGCTTGGGATTCTCTCTCTCCTTCTCTCTCTGTCCTTCCCCTGCTTGCAAGTGTGTGCCCTCTCTCTCTCTCTCTCTCAAAATAAATAAGTAAACTTAAAACAATGATTAAAAGAAAAAGAAGTAGTTCTTCTGCGTTTGCTCAGAATCTGTTCGCACCAGAGCCTCCCTCGCCCTCACCCAGCTTCTGCCTCCTCCCACCCTGGGCCACCCCACCCCAGGTGAACTCTGGAGGCAGAAGGACACCTGACGGAGAAGCACACGGGTTAGCGGCTTCCTTCCTCAGCGACTCACAGGCCGGCGGCCTCACAGATGTTCTCCCTGGGTTTGTTTTGATAGCTTGTTTCAAAAACAGTTCATATCCACCAACTGTTCAGATAATAATATTCCAAGCGGCAAGCAACTGTGATGATGTTGGTTGCTGTTTACCCTGACAAGCACGGCCCAGCTGGAAAACACTGGGCCGAGGGAATCCCCCTTTCTTGCTCTTCTAATTGTTGCCCATGTTGGCCCGTGGGGAAGTCTTTCCAGCCTTCTGCACATGGGAGCCCTGCGCTCCCTCCCGGGAGGAGAGGAGGGGGAAGGAGTCGGATGGAGGAGACATAGCAATGTGGGTATTACCGGAACTGATAACCCTCACCCAGAGTCAGGCTATTTCGCAATCCAATGGAGAACTTTCCTGTACTCACCTGTGCTGGGATTTAGGGAGGCCGTGCTTGGGGGTTCAGTTCATAATTTGAACTGACTCTCCCATGTCTCTAAACATTCCAAGCCTAAAATCAAACTTCCCATGTGCCCACTCAGTCCCAGGCGCCCCTGCCATCTTCCCTAAATGTGCAAGGGCACCCAGGCCTCTGGTATTCCTCTCCCCTGACCTCCAAAGTCAGTGGTTTGCCAAGCCCGGCTGGTTTCCCTGGGTCATTTTTATCTCTGGCATCTATCTATCTCTTGTTCTCTACTCTCACTGCCTCCACTCACGGTTGACCCCATCACCTGTCCCTTTCACTGTGGCAGAAACTTGCAACCACTGGCCCAGCTTTTTCCCCCTCCCCTTCCATTGCACACCCGCACTCGTCACTAGGCTCAGCTTCCTACAGCTTCACTGTTGTCACTTGCCTGTTCAAAAACCCTTAGTGGGTGCCCACTGTGTGCAGAGTGGAGTCACAAAGCACATTGCCTGGTATACCAGGCCCTCCACATCTCGTTCTAGTGCCTGATCTCTCCCTTTTGCCCTATACAGATCTTTCCTGCTGCCCAGTCAAGCTCACGCTTTCCTGACCACATCTGTGCTTCTGGCTGAGCCGCCGCACGGACCGATTCCAGGGGTTGCCCCTCACATGATAATAAACTCCATGAATGTACTTCCAGGAGTTGTATAGCCTGTGGCACCAGAGGGCCTCCGGCTCTTTGCGCATGCTGCTTCCTTGTTCTGGATTGCCCTCCTCTCCCAGCTCCACCTGTCAAAACCATACTATCCTCAAGTGCCATTTCTTTAACCTTTAATGGTCCCCTTTCTAGAAAGGGTAGCTCTTGTTCATAAGTGTCTGCAAAAGAATCATATCCCAAGTGTTTATTATTTCTTTGTGTTTATGTGTCAGATTTGTTAGAACACAAACTTCCTTGAGGATAGAGGCCATGGATTACCTCTCTGCAAATAATTTGCTGTACCTAGCACTGGAGGTGGCACACAGTAGGTGCTCAGTAAGTTTCTTCTGGACTAATGAAAGACTGGATGGTTGATGTTGGGCTTGGGCTTGCCACATTTCACTGTTACCTTTCAGTGGCATTAAATTCAGGCACGCTTGTTACGTCTTTTCTCATCCTTATTTGCTGCCAGACAGCAGAGAAGGATAATGTACAGCACTAAGGACGTTCCCTCCATATCCAGGCTCACATAATGGCGGATCAGGGATTCTCACGTATGTGAGTCCACAAAATACCAATGGGTCCAGTGCTTTGCAAGCCATCGCTCTGAGCCCTGAGTCCCAGGACCTCTCTCCAGGGCACAGGGATACAGGGGGCAGAGGCCATGGGTGAGGGAGTTTTGGGCTCCTGGTCCCCACTTCAACCAGATCAGCTCTGTTTGTATCTGTTTCACATCTTGAGGTCTGGTAGAAGCCATATGTAACCAGACACCAATTATGTTTTTTAAATGAAAAGCCAAACGAAACCATAGACGTTAGTCCAACTAGTTAGAAATCCCAAACTCTTAAGAGAAATGTCTGTCTCAACCTATTTGCCAGGGTCTTAAAGCACATGCCACAGCTTTCAATCCAGGGCAGACAGGGTGCTATCACAGGACAGCCCGCAGCAAAGTGTCAACAGGTCCAAGTGTCCAGGGTCCCAGGGAAAGAGCAGGAGGGTGGGAGTCTGGATGCCAGGTTGTAACTCCTGTTCTGCCCTGAACAAGTTGTGTAACTTAGGCCAAGTTCTCACCTCCCTAGACTCTGCACTCATTCAGAAGCGCAGAGTGGCCCAAGTGGCCAAAGCAGGGAGGTGCGGAGGTCACAGCCACCAGGTGCCTGGAGCCCCAGGACGGTCCTGGGCAGGGAGCCGCAGTGAGAGGTGATGCCAAGGGCAGGGGCACCAATGCGGGCGTCTTAGCCTCAGTCTGAACCTGTTGATCTGGAAGGCCCTCTCCGGCTCTAACATTTCGGACTCTGACTCAGCTGGCAGCCGCATGGACCGGGTTGCTGGGAGGAATGCTGCATGCACATTTATTCTGGGTTTGGATATTTAAAGAGCAGGGAGTGTTGCGCGACATTTCGGAAGTGCTTGAAGAGGGAGGGGGTTGCAGACCGGGCTTTTCTTTAAACAGTTATAGATATCCTGTCCTGATCTCTCAGTCCACAAAGAGTAATTTTCTTCCCCTAAGAATCTGACGTGGGTCCTGCCCATTGTGTCTGGCTGGCTGGCTCCGGGCTGCTCAGTCCAGCAGGAAGCAGGTGGCCCGAGGTGGGACATGTGCCCAGCCCCCTCCCTGGCCTCCCCATCCAAGTGCCACCCGCTTTCAGAAAGAGAAGCGTGGCGGTGGCCCCCTAGGCTGCTGGGAGGGAAGCAGAGTGTTGGCGGGGGTTCTGCTCGGTCACCTGGGGCACGGGGCTGATGGTCTCCTTGGGAGGACGAGATGGAGATCTCTGGGCTCTTGGGGTCTTGGCATAGGTGGCAGCCACAGGGCCCCTGGGGACATGGGGAGCACAGGCTTCCTCTTCCACGCTTGCTGTTTTCACTGGCTCAGGAAGCTGACTGAAAGCTGGGACTTTGTTTTCGAAGCCCTGCGTCATTTTTACTATTTAAATGGCCACTTTGGGCTGCTTTTAGGGAGGTGGCTCTTTTGTCGCTTTTCTCACTCAGGATGTTGTTTCCAGTGGATTTCCTCACAGACTCTGTCTGCTGCCTTTGTTTTCCTTTCCGAATGCATATGGAGAGGTCTTCCAGAATGGAGACTAAATCCGTGAACTGGACCAGTGGTGTTGTAAGGAGCACCGTTTAATTTTTCTCTGATGGCATTTATTGCTTTCACTTCTGCTCACAGAGGTCATTTTGTACACATGCTCATTACAGCGTATTTGAGAAGTATAGGAAATAAATGTGGATGATACAGGAGGAAAATTAGTATCATACCAGAGTCCCATGGCCACGGATCTACCCTTAGCAGCATGCTCTGTGGTCTTTTTTTTCCCCCCGCCAGTTGGGCTCATGCTACACATATTGTTAAGGATCCGGCTTTTTACACCCAACGCTGTGTCATTAACATTGTCCCAACCCTTGGATGTTTTGTAGATGCAGTTTTTAAGCCTCTTTAGCTCTCCTTTGGCTCTGCCACCAGCAAAGCAGCATCAAAGGCGTTAGCCAGTGTTGAAGAGGAAAGAAGAACAGGAAAATTGAATATGTAATATAGTCTTGATCTATATGGAAAGCCTAGATGGCTTGGACTGTGGATAACTCTTATTCTCTTCTTTTTTGTCTATAGTCTACACATTTTTCTGTAGTAGACCTAGGAGAAGAGGCAGGATGTTGGAGTGATCAGAAGTCCAGACTCAGGCAGCAAGAGATGTGGGTTCCATGCTGCCACTATCCTGGCGAGCTGCCTGCTGAACTGCTCTGTGCCTTGGGTTTCCTCATCTCTAAAGTGTGAGCCCTCATTAGTAGGTCTTTTTTTTTAAATGTTTGTATGTTTGTTTATTATTTATTTATTTAACATTTAGTCATTTTTGAGAAACAGAGAAAGAGCGCAGAGGGGAAGGAACAGAGAGAGAGGGAGACACAGAATCTGAAGCAGGCTCCAGGCTCTGAGCTGTCAGCACGGAGCCCAATGCGGGGCTCGAACTCATGAGCTGTAAGATCATGACCTGAGCCAAAATCAAGAGTTGGACGCATAACTAACTGAGCCACCCAGGCACCCCACCTCACAGGTAGGTTTGAAGATCAGATATAGTGAGGTAATGCATGAGAAGCCCGGTAAATACGCCATGAACAGTAACCATTCTGGCTTTACATTAGTGTTATAATAGTGGACATTCTACAAGTTATGGGTTTATGTGCTGAATTATGTCCCCTTAAAATTCATCTTTGATGTCCTAACTCCCTGTACCTCAGAATATGCCTGTATTTGGAGATAGGGCTTACAAGGGTAATTGAGTTACAGTGAGGTCATGGAGGCTCTAATCTTGTGTGACTGGGAGATTGGGACACAGACACCCACAGGGAGAAGACCATGTGAGGACACAGAGTGAAGACAGCCACCTACAGTCCAAAGAGAGAGGCTTCAGATGAAACCAGCCCTGCCTACACTCTGACCTAGGACTTCCAGATTCCAAAATTGTGAGGAAATAAATTTCTGTTGGTTAAGCCCCCAGGCCTGTGGTGCATTGCTGTGGCTGCTGTAGCAAACAAATGTAGTTCCTTAATACGATTATTGGTGCTACTGTTTATGGCTTCTCTGCCTGAGTTCCTTACAATCTAAAAGCAGGGCCAAGAGATCTAAGAGACAGTTAAAAAATCCCCTACAAAGAGAGGCGTCTGGTTGGCTCAGCTGGTTGAGCTCTTGATGTTGGCTCAGGTCATGATCTCATGGTTTGTGATTTCGAGCCCCTTTTCGGCTCTGCCCAGATGGTGAGGAGCCTGCTTGGGGTTCTCTCTCTCCCTCTCTCTCTCTCTGTCCCTCTCCCCAAATAAATAAACATTAAAAAGGACAAAGAAAAATCTCCTCCAAAGAGAAAAGTTCCCTTTTCTCCATCCCTTGCCCACTCCTGGAAGCTCCCTCAACTTCCCAGCATGCTCAGCATCCTGTGGGTGTCCTTGGAGCCCCTGTGCTCATGCCTCACCAGTACTCTTTCTCCCCAGAGAGAAGCCAAGGCTCTCAACTCCATCTGGAGAGAATTCGCTCCTTCCCTCTTCAGGAGCCTTGGCCAGCCATTTTCCCATGTAAGATGTCCTCTTTCTTAAAGGTGTATCTGCATTCAAATGAAGCGGTTTTAAATCCTTCAGACACCAGCAAGAGAATGCATTCATGCATGTTCCACTTGGATCACTAACACGATGGTTTCTTAGGGTAGGATTTCTTTTGAAGGCTTAACTCTACTGATTCATTTTTATTATTCTTTTAAAATTTGTTTTGTGGTGGTAAGAACACTTAATAAGAGATCTACCTTCTTAGCAAATGTTTAAGTGTATGATACAGCATTGTTGACTACAGGTTCAAGTTTGTACCATCCCTCTCTAGAGCTTATCACCTTTCTTGACTGAAACTTCACGCCTGTTGATTAGTAACTCCCCATCTCCCCCTCTTTCCAGCCCCTGGCAAGCACCATTCCACTCTTTGACTCTGTGAATTTGACTTATTTTATCTTAGATACTCTGTATTTTATTTTAGTGGAATCATGTCTTTGTGTGACTGGCTTATTTCACTTAGCACACTGTCCTCAAGGTTCATCCATGTTGCCCCATATTACAGAATC
Organism: Panthera pardus; assembly: GCF_024362965.1. NCBI lineage: Eukaryota > Metazoa > Chordata > Mammalia > Carnivora > Felidae > Panthera > Panthera pardus. Next base: position 112,625,055 of record NW_026526991.1, read on the forward strand.
GCTTTCTTTTAAGTCTGAATTGTATCCCATTGTATGTATATACCCGATGTCTTTTATCCATTTCCCTCTGGATGGACATGTAGGTTTTTTCCACATCTTGGTTTTTGTGAATAATGTTGCAATGAATGCAGGAGTACTAAGATCCCTTTGAGATCTTCATTTCCATTCTTCTGGATAAATGCACAGAAGTGGGGTTGCAGGGCAGGATTTTGAAGACAGGGAGAGGGTGCCACCGGGGGATGCACGTGCAGTCCTCCCTCAAGTTATACAAGCGCAGCTAGCCTTCCACCGAGAGCGCAGAAGAAGTGGGAAATGGTGGTTGTTGGGTAAGAATATTTTTGTCTTTGTGAGCTAGGGTCAGCTCTTTCTCCTTGGCTAGGGAGTTAACCACTGTGCCTTTGCTAAGCCAGCCCCTTTCCATCCCTATTTTCTCCAGAGACAGTCTTATAAATCTGGCTAATAACTCCCATTTCATTTCCCCAAACTCCATTAGAGGGAAATTATAATGAAGCTCAAATACTTGCCAGGTTATTCATGGGAAAGACCTTTGGCTTTTAAAGAATGCATTTTAGATGGCTGGATTAATCTAGTGGCACATTACAATACGGCCCTGCTGAAGTCTGCAGGCGATCCCTAGCACCCGGCATTGTGCATTACACAATGCTGCCAGGGAGCATGAATTATTTTTACAAGAAGAGGCAGGAGCTAATATGTCAGATGGAAAAGACCCACGGGTAGCACCTGATGAAAACCTAGGACCTTTGCTCCTTGTCAAGGTCCTGCAAGGTGGAGTCATAATCACACAACTCAAGAGCAAGTGCCCTGGGCTGGGCTCCTCTCTGAGAAGGGGCACAGAGCAGAGCAGCAGACAATTTATGTGCTGCCCCCTCTCCATCTGGCCCTGTTCACCCACAGGGGCTGGGGCAGGAGTATTTGTAGCCTTGGAAAGAGACACTTACCTAGATGCTTAATTTATGACAGGCACGTTGGAAAAAAAATGCTGATTTCATTCATTTTATTACCTCCCTGGCACAGCAAGTTAATTAAAAAAAAAAAAAAAGTATGCTTGCTGCTTTGTGCTCACTTAAGAGGTTGATTTGTAATGTAAATATATGCATTTGTATGGTACATACATTGATATAAAAGTAACAATAATGATGATAGTGTCTATCACTAAATGAGTTCCAGACCCTGGGGAAGGTGTTATACACAGGTTATTTATAACCCTGTCAAACCAACGTTATTGAATTAATTTTACTGGTGGAGAAACTAAGGCTCAGAGTGGTCAAGAGCTTGTCCAAGGTCACACAGCTGAGATGCTGGAATTTGACCTCCCTTACAAGACAGTACCTGTGGCAGGGTGAACCAGAACTTGCCTCTGTTCACCCTGCTCCATCCCACCATCTGCAGCCCTCTAATCATCCCCATGGTCAGGGGAGGTCCTTGGGCGTCTGGGAGAAGCAAGATTGACAACAGGGTTCCTGGTTATGTAATGTGAGGAAGCGGAAGACTGTGACCTGGAGCAGACTATATGCTGCCTACAGAAACGCAATTTTAATAAGACACAAGTAGGTTAAACATAAAAGGCTGAGAAAAGATATACTATGCCAACCATTAATCAAAAGAAAGCTGGAGAGAGGATATTAATATCAGACAAAGCAGATTACAGAACAAACAGTATTTCCAGGGGAAAATATGTCATTTCATAATGATGAAGGGATCAATTAATCAAGAGGACATAACAATTCTGAATGTTTATATACTGAGTAACAGTCCTTCAAAATAAATGAAGCAAAAACTGACAGAACCGCAAGACAAAATAGACAAATCCACAATTAAAGTCCAAATTTTCAGTACCACTCTGTCAATAATTAATAGTACAAGTGGACAGAAGATTAGCAAGGACACAGAAGACTTGGGCAACACTATCAACCCATTTGGCTTGCTTGACATTTATAGATCACTTCAATCAACAAGAGTGGAATACACTTTCTTTGCAAGTACACACAGAAGATTTGCCAACTACATCATATTCTGGTCTATAAAACAAGCCTCAATATATTTAAACAGATTCAAGTCATATAAAGTAGGTCCTCTGACCATGGTGGAAGTAAATTACAAATCAATAACCAATATTTGGAAGATCTCCAAATAATTGTAAACAAAACAACACATTTTTAACTATGCAGTGAGTCAAAGAAGAAATTACATGATTATCTTAATAGCTATATAAAAAACATTTAACAAAATCCAACATTTGTTCTTGATTAAAAAAAAACACACAAAAAATGTAGGAGATGAGTACCAAAGGGAACTTTCTCAGTTTAATAAGAAGAATCTATAGAAAATGTATAATTAACATCATAGTTGATGGTGGGAGACTAGATCTTCTTCCCTCCCCTGAGGCAAAGATGTCTGCTTCACAACTTCCATTTGACATTGTACTGGAGATTCTAATCGGGAAGTTAGGAAAGATACAGACATAAGAGACGTTGAGACAGAAAGGGAGAAGCAAGGCTCTCTTTACTTGCAGACAATATGGTCAAGGTGATCAAAGGTGGTCGAGGTGGTCAAAGAGTAAGTGAATTATTTGCAAGCCTTCCAGGTACAATATCAACATAGAAAAATCGCTTTTATTTCTGGATGCTGGCAGTGAACAACCAGGAGTTGGAATTAAGAAAAAAAAATCATTTACAATAACATCCAAAAATGTGAAATAAGAATACATTTGATAAAAGATATACAAGATCTGTGCACTGCAAACTGTGAACTGTTGCTGATGGAAATGAAGGAAGACCTAAATAAATAAAGATACCTTGTGAGTAGACTCAATATGGCTAAGATGTCAGCTCTCCCCAGATTTCACACAACTCCTACCAAAATCTCAGTCATTTTTATGATGCAGAAACTGTAAATTGATTCTAAAATTCATATGGAGATGCAGAGAAGGTAGAATAGTCAAGCAACTTTGAAAAAGAGGACCGCTACCTGATTTGAAGACGAAAGAAATTAGGACGTGAAGCTCTTTCTTTGTCTCTTTTTAAGTGCAAAACAGTGTCTGCGCCTCCCCAGGAGTCTCCTCATGGACCTGAGGTTGAGAATGAACTTGTGGGGAGGATGGGTCCCCAAAGGAAAACCTGGGGACTGTTCCAGAAAAGGGGAACACACAGAACAACAGAGAGCCATTGCACGAGAGCCACAAGAAGAATTCAGTGAGAGACACTCATTTCCTCTGGTAACTCCCAATGAAACAAATGTGACTTCAGGGGGGCCCATACCTGCTGGACGAGCTGAAACCTCAGGGCCACAGAGTCTGGGAAACAGTGGAGGGAGCATCCAAGAGACACTTGATGAAGACACAAGAATGTGAAATGTCTTCCCTTGTGAGGCACAGGAAAGGTTCAAGTGAGCAAAACTTCTACCTTTGTCCTTCTTCCAGTGATATTACCTTTAGAATTGTCCCCATTGTTCTGTGGAGAATTTCTTACATGGAATGCAGTCCAGGGCATTGGCCAGCCAGAGGTTGACAGGATCGTGTGGCCCTAGGAAACAGGAAGGGACTGCTCCTCCTTCCTTCCGGGTCTAAGCCCCTCAGATGGAGGATAATGGAACAGGTGGCCAATGGAGGAAGGCCAGGAGCCCTGGGGTGCCAGAGAGAGTCTATGAGGGGGAAAAGGAGAGAGACGGGAGAGAAAGAGAGAGAGAGAGACAGAGACAGAGACAGAGACAGAGATTAGCACTCAGTCCTCGGATTATGCTGTGGATTGGAATCACCAGCCTTCAATTGCAGAAGGGTCTGCTGCCTGATCAATATTGAAATGACACATAACAAAGTAACTTGCAACTCATCTCACAAGTAGCTGCTCTTAGAGCCCACAGACCTAGACCTGGCCTCAGGACCCCTTTCTCAAGTCCCCTTATCCTAGCTGTCTGTGCCCCCACCATGGAAAATTCCAGATGGCAATCTCCATGCTGTAGAGTCCAGGGAAAGCAGAAAGGAGGCCTCAAATAGAGGAAGATACATCCTGCCTCACTTCTGTCTCATTCTTGCCCCCAGACTGACATCTTTACAGGTCACGCACGAAGATGTGTGCTTGTCCCTTGGCCACCAGAAAGACACTTCTGATACGCTGGAGTGATAATAACATGGCAAAACTTAATGCCTGCTGTATGCCAGGCACTATTCGAAGTGCTGTGCAAATATCAACTCTTTGAATGCTCATACAACCTCATGAGGGAGTTACCGTTATTATTCCATGTAACAGTTGAGGAAACTGAGGCACAGACATGTTAGTAACTTACCCTGTGATAAGCCTGTGTGTCTTTCCCATGCTCCTTTCCATTCAATTCCATCCTTTTTAAAAAATTTTTTTGGTGTTTATTTATTTTTGAGAGACAGAGGGGGGGGGGGGGAGAGAACAAGCCAGGGAGGGCAGAGAGAGAGGGAGACACAGAATCCGAAGCAGGCTCCAGGCTCTGAGCTGTCAGCACAGAGCCCGACGTGGGGCTCGAAGATCATGACCCAAGCCAGAGTCAGACGCTTAACTGACTGAACCACCCAGGTGCCCCTCAACTCCATCCTTTTTAGAAACAGCTGTTTCAAGAACCTACCTGGTGCCTCAAGAACAACATGTGATACAGAGAAAATAACCGTGTTATGAATGCACACACTCAATTCCCATTAATGAAGAGAAACCTTAACTTCCTTGTCTGATTCAAACTACTTTACCACATAGGTTCAGGTTTCTCAACAGGTTTTTACTTTATTACCACCTCTACAGGTGATTCCCCGCCACCCCCCTTCCCCCCCCCCCCCCCCAGAAAAAAGGAACATTTGTCCCAGGATAATTTGGTATCTCCTTAGGAGATTAAAATTGCTAAAACTTTAAAAATGGAATAGTTTCTCTCTAACTACCAAATTCATGGTGGGCAAAGCTGTGGGGGGTGTAAGGACAACCCCTGAGTTTCACCTACAGATTCCTACCAGAGAGGACATCAGGCCAAATATTAGAAACCAGGCAGCTGTATCCTAACTTCATCTCTTTTCTTTTAACTTTTTATTTTGAAATAATTACAGATTCACAAGAAGTTGTGAAACTACTAGAGAGGTCCTGTGTACCATTTATCCAGCTTTTCCCCAAAGGTGACATCTTATGCAGAGACAGAACAACATGAAAGTCAGTTACACACCAGGACAGTTTATCACATGGGCACGTTTGTGTAACCAGCACCACAGTCAAAACCAAGAGATCCTCATGACAAGGATCTTCCTCCTCCTCTTCCACATTCCTATCCCTTGGCCACCACTAATATGTTCTCCCTCTCTTTCATTTTGTCATTTTGAAAATGTTATGTAAACAGAAACATAGACTAATTACCTTTAATGGAATAATTTGGATGTTAGGAGCAAAGTCTGCCTTTGTATTTTTTTGTTTTCTGTTTGCTCCCTTTGCTTTCTTCTGTTTTTGTTTTTCTGTCTTACTGTTGGTTACTTGGAACATTTTTCAGTATTCCATTTTGAATTCTACAGTGTTTCCAAGTGTATCTCTTTTGCATAGATGGTTTTGTGATTGGTTTAGGTATTATATTATGCATGTATAATTTATAACAGTCTACCACTGGTATAACAATTGACATTTTACCAGTTTGAATAAAGTGCTCAAATCCTACCTGCTTTTCAGTTCCTATTACTCTCCCTTGTTTATGATATAATTTACTTAAGTATTTCCTCTCCATACACTTAGAACCAATTGAACAATGTTATAAGTTTTGTTTCAACTTTAGAAAAATTCAAGAAGTCTATGGTATGTATCTTTTTTACATTCTTTCCATTGTTCTTTTTTTCTTCCAGATGTTTTAAGAATTCTTTTTATCAGTTTCTTTCTTTTCAAGAATTTTCTTTAGCTATTTTAGAGTATGTCTGCAGGCCACAGATTATCTTAGTGTTCCTTCATCTTAAAATAACTTGATGTCTTTCTACTCAGGAAGGGTATTTGCACTGGACACAGGATTCTGGACACAGGATTTCTGTTGTTCTGAAAAGAAAGAACTGTTGTTCTTTCTTTTCAGCACTTGGAAAGTGTGGTGCCACTTCCTTTTGGCCTCCATGGTTTCTGATGAGAAATTCACTGTCATTCAAATTGTTTTTCCCCTCTAGGTAAAGTAAGGTATTCTTTCTCTAGGGTGTTTGTTTGTTTTTTGGTCTTTAGTTTTTAGAAGTTTGACTATGATATGTCTTGGTGTGGTTTTCTTTGGGCTTATCCTATTTAGGCTTCATTCAGCTTCTTGGATCTGTAAATTTATGTCTTTTGCTAAATTTTGGAAATTTCCAGCCATATTTCTTCTAATGCCTTTTTAGCCCTTCTCTTCTTCTCCTCTTCTTTGGGGATTCTGCTCCCACAGTTCTTGAGGCTCTGTTCATTTTTTGTTTTTTTTTTTGTTTTTTTTTTTCATTGTTTTCTCTTGTGTTCAGACTGGATAATTTCTATTGTTTTATGCTCAAGTTTATTCATCCTTTCCTTTGCCCTTTCCTTTCTATTGCTGAGCCTATCCATTAAGTATTCAAAATTTTAGTAATCACATTTTTTTTTCAGTCCTACAATTTCCATTTAGGGAATTTACATCTTTCCATCTTCTATTTCTTGGTTGAGATTTTCTTTTTGTAGGTGTGTTTGTAATTGCTCATTGGACCATTTTTATGGTGGCTGCTTTAAATTCCTCGTCACATAATTCTAATATTTGTATTGTCTTGGTATAGGTGTCTGTTGAATGTTGAATGTCTTTTCTCACTCATTGTTGATTTTCCTGCTTCTTGGAGTGGTAAATGGTTTTTGTTTGTATCCTGAACCTGGATATTGTGTAACAGACTCTACAATTTATCTAAATCTTCTTTTTCTGCAAGTTTCCACTGATACCACATGGGTCAAGGCAAGGCAGAGCTCTGTACCACTGGATGGTGGTGAAAATTATGGTTTTCCATCTATCTTCCTCTGATACTGGGGAAGGGGGAGATGCCACCTCATTACCACTGGGTGAGTGTGGAAGTCCAGGGTCCCCACATGGTCTCCACTGGCCCTAGGGGGAGGGTTATAACTCATGGATGGGACTGAAGTTTCCAGATCCCTATTCAGTCTTCTCTGACGGCACCCTAGTGGGCAAGAGAGGGAAGAGCACCTCGTTAGAACAGGTGGGATACACAGGCTCCCCGTTCTGCCTGTGCTGATGGTGTGGCAGTGTGACAGCAATTCTTACTTGGTGTTTGGCTGGGGGTAGAGTGGTTATTGTCTAGAAGTTTCCCATCTTGCTAGGTTTCCCCTTTCTTGGTCCTTTACCTAGAGATGGCAGGCTTTTCTTGGGTTTATTATTATTTTTTTACTTCTTCCACTGGTATTTCCAGGTTGCCAGCTTCTCCACACCCAGTCTGAGATACAGAAGGCAAAAGGAAACACAGGGGACTCACTGCCATGTCATTCCTTGAGTTCTGAGATCCCTAACCAGTCTGCCTTCTCCGCACCTTTCTGAGTCTTCTTATGTTTGAGATATATATATATATATATATATATATATATATATATATATATGCAAATTTATAAATATATTTATATTGGCAATATTTATATTTATATTCAATATTTATATGGAATATATAAATAGATCTATTTATATTTATTACTAAATAAGTATTTTTATTTGTATTTAACAGGTGGAACAGAGACACGTGTGTATACTCCATCTTGGTCTGGAGATCTAATCTTACAAGAAAAGAACCCTCAGCCCCAAAGCACACGGAGAAGGGTTAGGCTTGACCGCGGCTTCCCACAGTGGCTCAGTGGATAGACCACCAAGATGGGACAGCACTAAGCAGTGTTTGCTAAGCTGTGAGCTTTCAGCCTTCAACTCACATCACACACTTGATCTATTCGGTATGTTTTCAACTGCTCAGCCATTGTACTCACTAGATTTTGTTTTGCAGAAACAAGCCCTCCTTCTCAAAGTGAAAATTTGCCATTGTTTAAGATTTAAAAGAAAAAACTCCTACTGACCCTGAACGTTTTTCTAGAAGCAAAGTTATAGCACTGTAGCTAGAATGCACACTGTCCTCCAAGAGAACTTGTTTATTTGGGGTATCACTTCTGAAGCGAAGTGAAGTGAAGTGAAGTATTGTTTGTCAGACAAACCAAACAAGTCACCTTCCTTAGACATAATCTCTCCCTTCTATCTTCAGTGGGTCACAGGGACCCCTGGGGGCTCTGTATTATTATAACTTCCTGGAGAAAGGCCAGGCTTTGGGCTTCAATGAATAAACAAAAATGTATTGTGTGCGAAGCACGGAGGTGCTGACAGAAGGACATTTGCTTTAGCCCTGGAAGAGTCTGTTAAGGATTCAGTGACCAGTTTCACCTGCAAATAAGTTCTCATCTCTTTTCAGTATTATAATTACCAAACACCTACAGGCTACATTTCACAGGAAGTGCAGCATTTCTGTCAACATTTTCTTTTTTAAACCTTCATTCCTGGGGTGCCTGGGTGGCTCAGTCGGTTAAGTATTTGACTTCAGCTCCGGTCACGATCTTGAAGTTTGTGAGTTAGAGGCCCATGTCAGGTTCTTTGCCGACAGCTTGGATGGAGCCTGGAGCCTGCTTCGGATTCTGTGTGTGTCTCTCTCTCCTTGCCTGCCCCATATTTGTGCTCTCTCTCTCAAAATAAAGAAATAAACATTAAAAAATAAATCTTCATTCCTTTACTCATTCAACAAATATTACAGAACACTTGCTTTGTGCCAGGCACTGTTCTAGGCTCTGGAGACACAGCACCAAGTAAAACAAACTAAACTCTGCCTTCATTTTGGCTTGCATTCTAGTGGGAAGACATCTGATACACGTTATAAACAAATGAAATATATAGCATGTTAGAAGGTAATATGTGCTCTGCAGAGAAAGGAAGTGGGAAAGGGAAGTAGGAAATGCCTGTGAGTCAGGTTGCATGATAACAGTGTGGGTAGGGAAAACCTTGCTGAGAGGGTGACACTTGAACAAGGACTTTAAGGACAGAGAGGGCACGGACCCTCCAGGCAATAGTGAGGTTCCTGGGATGGGAGTGTGCCTGATCTGTTCAAGGAACACCAAGGAGGCAGAGGAAAAGACTGGTTGCACTAGGTGGACTTTTAGTCAGGTCAAATAAAGACAAGTCTTATAGGTGGGGTCTGCCAGGGAACCAGACAGGTGTGGGAGTGGGCTTTAACCCTCATGTGCCAGACTGCTACTTTTTGCTGTGAATGCAGGCTACTGGTCTTCGTGGCCACTATGGAACTGGGGAGTGGCGGGTGAGACTTGGGCAAGTTACAACACCATAAAGTTCACTGTTCATACGGAGATTCTGCCCCCCCTTTTTTTTAGGATTATTTATTTATTTTGAGAGGGACAGAGACAGTGCAAGTGGGGGAGGGGCAGAGAGAGAGAGAGAGAGAGAGAGAGAGAGAGAGAATCCCAAGCAGGCTCTGCATTGTTAATGCTGGAGCCTGATGCGGGGCTTGAACTCATGAAGCCATGAGATCATGACCTGAGCCAAAATCAAGAGTCAGACGCTTAACCAACTGAGCCACCCAGGCACCCTGAGATCCTTCCCCTTTTTGTTTTTTCTCTCCCAGTAAATACTCCTTGGTTGCTGAAGCCTTTGGTGAATTTTCTGAGTTTTGAAAAAGTTGATTCTGTTGAGTTTTGCCACTGTTCTCATTGCTTTTACAGAGCAGAGAATTTTCAAAGGCCTTTGCCTCTGCATTCCAGCTGCCGTCACTCTTGAAAGGACACTTGAGCTGGAAATCGACATAAACAAAGCTGACTGGGTGGGAATGCACCCAGAATTATCGGTGGATACGCAGTTTGGCTGGTCCAGGGGCCCATGCTGCAGGACTGTGGGAATAAGGCAGGACAGATAGCCTGAAACTGTTTTCAAAGTTTTTCAGGGGAAAAGTGAACATGGTGAAAATAATGTTTTAAGATTAATCTAGTAGTGGGTCCAGGAGTTGAACAAGAATAGAGACAAGAAGACCTCTATTACCTCTAAGTAAAGAAGTTACTTTAAACAATTTTTTAAAAGTTTATTTATTCTGAGACAGAGAGAGAGAGAGAGAGAGAAAGAGAGAGAGCAAGCGAGCATGGGAGAGGCAAGGGGAGAGAGAGAGAATCTCAAGCAGACCCTGTACTGCCAGCACAGAGCTTGATGTAGGGCTTGAACTCACAAACCACAAAATCATGACCTAAGCCAAAACCAAGAGATGGACGCTTAACTAGCTGAGCCACCCAGGTGCCCCAAGAAGACCAGTTAATTTAGAATTATTATTCAAAATAAATAAATTAGAATAGGTTGGTGTGAGGGCCCTCCCGAAGGAAGCTTCTGTGGAATGGTCAATGACTGGTTATTGGGGAGGGTTTCAAAGTATATGTGTGCATATAACTTTTCTGGAGCTATCATCAGTGAGACAGCACCGCCTCAAGTTTTCTTCCTGCTAGCTCAGAAGTTATGTAGCTCCCAATGAAGTCCTTTTGGCCTCCCGCTCTTGTACTGCTTGCTCTGCGTGAATGACCCTCCCAGTGACATAGTGGAGTATCTTGGAGTTCATGGTAAATAATTCCCTCAATAGTCTACTCCTGGGTGGGGAGGCACGGCCAGGTGTTCACACGGCCAGGTGTTCACATAGCCAGGTGTTCACACAGTCAAGCTCTACCATAAACACATGAACTTCTTGGATCATAGGGACTCCTAATTTAAAAACAGCAGTGGGTTTGTCATCTATTTCCTGGTGGGGGGTGGTCCTAGGCAGAAAAGGAGCCTGGCATTTCCTTTCTGGGTAATCACTGCTAACTAGAACCTCTCTTCTAGGCACACTGGCCCAAAGGTAAGGGTGTGTGTTGGGGGATCTTATCAGACACAGCAAGTGCTGAAATTCCCTCCCCACCTCCCCCCGTGCTGCTCTGTCTCCCAAATGGTAGATCCAATCCCTTCTTTAGGTATCTCCAGACATTTGGGTCTTTTGGACAGAGACATACCTCAAGTTCCAGGCCAGATCAGGCCAACATTAACCTTAAAAGTGGAAAGACTTAGTCAGACACGAGATGTTTCCCAAAGTGTATTGCATGGAATTCTGGTCTCATGAGTTTCTCCTCACAAGGAGGTCTAATAGGCTGAGGAAGTGCTTCATTCTCTATTTCCTTTTATATGAGTCACAGTGCATGATAGCACATTTAATGCTCTGAGAAATCCTGTAATAAAGAAACTTTCAGTCTATTTAACTTAGCATTTCCTAGTTTTCACTGACCATAGAACCCTTTCTCCTTTAGACAATAGCCACTTTGGAGCGAGGCCTTGGGCGAGTATCACTTACTCTCTTCCTTCTCTTTCTCTGGTCATACACAATATGGCAGCTCTTTCACATCCCTGTTTCAAGGGCTTCGATCAGTGTGGGACTCTTGAAAAAATGAGGACGTCAGTTCAGCACATGGCTGTCACTCAGCCCAGATGTGACAACCCTGTTCTGCTAAATTGCCTCCAAAGATCCTGAAAGCTTATAATTTCTTAGAAACTTGGAAGGCTCCATCTGCTGTCTTATCTCAGACCTTCCTCTAGGATCCTCAATGTAAAATGGGGTAAGTAGTAATAGTACTAACTTTGGAGGGTTGTGGTGAGGTTAGTTAACATCTCAGTGCTCAGAACAGTTCCAGACACATAGTGAGCTTTATATGCATTTACAATTCTTAACCTGAGGACCAACGTTCACCCATCCCTCCCTCCCTTCCTCCCTTCCCCTTCTTTCCTTCCTCCCTTTCTCCCTCCCTCCTTCTTTCTCTCTTTCTTTCTTTCTTTCTTCCTTCTTTTCTTTCTCTCTCCCTCTCTCCCTTCCTTCCTTCCTTCCTCCCTCCCTCTTTCTCCCTCCCTCCTTTTCTTTTTTTCTTTCTTTCTCTTCCTTCCTTCCTCTTTCTCCCTCCCTCCTTCTTTTTCTTTCTTTCATTTTCTTTCTTTCTTTCTTTTCTCTCTCTCTCTCCCTCTCTCCCTTCCTTCTTTCCTTCCTTCCTTCCTCCCTGTTTCTCTTTCTTTCTTTCTTTTTTTCTTTCCTCCCTGTTTGTCCCTCCCTCCTTCTCTTTCCTTCCTTCCTTCCTTCCTTCCTTCCTTCCTTCCTTCCTTCCTTCAATTCCTTTCTTTCTTGGCCTGAGGACATTTGTTAATGACCCTTTTGTTAATTCGTTCTTGTTAAATTACTATTATTATATAATGTCGACATGGAGCCATTATTCTTTTTGGGGGGTAATAAATGATCAAACAGTCCAAAGTAGCTGTCTTTCACACACATACACACACACACACACACACACACACACACACACACTTCACCCTCTTCCTCTGAATTCACTGATTTCCATTGATCTGTGTCTCAGGGCCTGGGGCCCAGTTTCAGCCCCCCTGAGGTATTAACTCAAAAGATGAGAGAAAGAGTGAAAAGAGGCTTTCTTTGGGGAAGAGAGATGGGAGGAAGGGGGTGGGGCCTGTAGATATACAGGATCATTGTTCGGTGAAGGTCTCAACGGTTTTATAGGAACAACGCAGAGAGCTCTGGGCTAGCCATTGCCACTGAGGGGAGGAAGAAGCCACTGGTATCTATAAATCTCTCTGAGAGTAAGGTGGGGGTATCACGTGTTAGAAAATATGGTGGCACCTGCCAGGAGGAAGAAGGATCTAAGCAAACGGGAAGGGCGTTTCCCCCAGAGGTAAATGCTGGCCTGGCCTGGAGGGCGGCTGGTCCCTGCCCCAGAAGGAAGGAAATGGCGGGTTTGGATGCACTCTCTGCCACCCTCCCTTACCCCCTCCCCCTTGCATAAGGCAGAGAGGCCTGCTTTCCCCTGTGGAAGCAGGCACTAGGAATGAGGTAACAGCAAAGTGGGGGCTTTGCCTGTCACCAGGGAAGGAACATTTCTGAGAAAGTCAGCAGGCTCTGGAGAGCCCAGCCTTTCCTCCCAGACTCACTCTTCTGGAGAAACGGGGACAAAAGGGGAGCCAAGGAGACCCGGCCAACATTTCCAAACAGAAAAAGCGTGTCCCTGACCCTCAGCGAGAACTGGGTGTGCCAAGGTGTCGCTTTGGGGACCAGGCTTCAGGGAGATGAGGAGTCATATGCATGTCCTCAGAAAGATGTGTCACTCACCATGCTTTAGTGACAAAAACCTCTTCAAAAAACATATGCCTCCTTGGGCACCTTTACCAGGTAACGAATTAAAGGTGATAAGGGAAATACAAATCTCAGTGGCTTGCCTTTTTCCTGGGTGAGAGGAAAGCTTTAGTCAGAACTGCCGTGCCCTGAACGCAGTTTCTTCTCTGTCACACCTGTCCTGGGACAATGAAAGCAGCCCTGGAACCTCTGAAGTGCGGCCCAGTCCCATCGATACCCGGCCACCTGGGTCTGGAAGAAGGGCAGACCCTTGCCGTCATGCCACCAAACAGGTTGGGTCCCTTGTGAGTGGTCTGACATCTCACACACAGAAAAGGGCCAGGTCCAATTTAAAATGTGTCACTGCCTCCATGCCCAGACTGGGAGGGACAGTGCTAACTGGAGAGGTGGGCACTGTGCCAGAGAGGCTCGGGAAATGATACGCTGCCTGCCAGGTAGTGGGCCCTGCTCAGTGTTTTCCAGACGCTTGTGGCGCTGGCCTTATTTACAACCCAAACAGCACATGGGGTGCCTAGTTCCCTCTGGAGGTGGCTGTGTCACTCTGACCAGTGTTCCAGGTCTCTCTCCCTGCAGAAGGGGGTGAGGATGAGCACTCTGCTAACTTCCAGATTTGCTGCTGCACAAGGAGGGCTTGGAGAGGCCTTCACACTGCCTCCCCCCCCCCACCCCCCCACCCCCCGCCCCCAGAAGCATCTACCACAGCAGACCCTTCTGGAACCCAGCCCCCATGCCACACTGTCACCCCGGGCAGAGCTGACTTGCCAGCATGCTCAACCCTGATTCGTGTGTCATTTGGTTCTGTTCTAAGAAACTGTCCTCTCCCGAGGCTGCCGCCATCCTGCTGCACCCCCCCCCCCCCTCCCCGCCCCAGCTGCCTGGTGGGCGGCTGGTGGCAGGTGGGATTCTGCAGGCCTCGCCCCTCCTCCAGCCGGGCCTGTGGCTCTGCTCACAGCCGCCTCTCAAGGTGGGGTGTATATCTTCCATTTGTTCCGGAGAAAGTCCCCACGGGCAACCCGGGCCTTGCGTGGGAAGCCAAAGCACAGGTTTCCAGGAAGCTGGGGTCTGTCTCAAAGCTCAGCTCGTCGCTGCTCCAGTTCAGGGAGGCATGTGGACTCCGTTTCTTTGTGTCCAGTGGAAGATACCAAAGGCCTGTTTGAGGAGGGGGTCACCCAGCAGGGACAAACCATTTTGTCTCATCTTTCCTGAAGGCTGAGGGCAGGCAAGACAAAGCCCAGGGTCTCCCTGCGCATGGTAGCCACGCAGAGGCCCCAGCAGAGTGGGGGCTGAGGCTTGATTCACTGAGCTCACGCAGAGCTATTGTCTGTAGGCTGATGGCCTCTGCCTGCTCAGCGCTGTTTGAGGCAGGGCCTGGGCCTCCTACTATGGAACCTGACCTGAGAGATCCACAGGCTCCTGGGTCCCCACCTGCTCTAGGACCAAAGCAGAGGGCCGTATCACTCCTTATAAATAGCACTCACCTAATCCAAGTACTAAATTAAATGAGACTTAAAATAGTCACACAGTCAACACCTGGTTTTCTGCTCATGGTAACCAGCGGCTCCCACGTTCCTACGTGCTCAATTTCTGGGGCCAGTTCCCTTCTTTCCCAAGCTCTATGGCTTGAATTGAACCCAAATTCAATTCTGTTTCTCCTTTGTGCTGGGTGCGGTCAGTGTGCTAGCAGGCAAGTCTGTGAAGCACAGTTGGATGAACGTCGGGGTCTTGTGTGATCAGACGCTCTGGCTCTCTCCGCCCGACCGGCTCCAGCAGCAGGAGAGCGAACTTTCAGTGCCCTCTGCCCCCGCCCTCAGTCCAGCTTCCATCTGTCTCCCGGAGCTCACCGTCATGACCAGCTTTAAGTCCCGGCCCCATCCGCCATCACCAGAAATCCCACCACTAGGGTCTTGCTTTCAGCCCAGCCTGCCCGGCCTCAGGCTTCAGCTGCATTCTGGCCTGCCGGGGCCAGCCTCCTAGCCATGGCTGCATGGCGGGACCCCAGCCCGTAAGCGTATGTGTTTGGGTTTTCAGTAAACATTCAGTACTGGCTAAGTGTCATACGGCACGTTATGTGCTGGGGATACAAGAGGAACAACCATACTTTCTGCTCCTGAGGCATCAGAGGCTTTGAACAAAAGGGGTAGAGGTGGTCCTGTTTTGTTTATTTATTCATCCATGTCCTCAAGCTTCACTAGGGCCTTTTAGGTACCAGATACAAGGACGCTCTGGATCCAAACCTGGATGAAACCAAGTCCCCATTCCACAGGAGCTTGCAGTCCAAGGGCAACCTTAGATAAGCCAGGGCAGGAGGCCCACATTATGGCAGAAGGTCTTTGCCGCTCCTTCCCCGGAGAAGTAGACCCTAACTTCTGCCCTTGAATCTGGGACAGGCTAACTTGCTTGACCATTAAGCTGCAGTAGAAGTGGTGTTCTGGAATTTCCAAGGCTAGATAAGAACACTTGCTGCATCTACGTAAATAGTCCGACTGTCCTGGAGAGGTGACATGTAGGCACTCTGACTGGCGTTCCCAGCCTTCCAGCCATGCCCACCACGGCAACAGACACGGGAAGGGAGCTCTCTTGGACTCTCCAGACCAGCCTGTCTGCTGACTAACACTGAATGACTGACGTCTGTTGATACCATGAGGAGCGGAAGACTCAGTCAGCTGAGCCTTGCCCAAATTTCTACTCCACAAAATGTAAGCGAGTACGAGGAGGTAAGGCTCCTGCAGTGGTGGGCAGACATATCCCTGCGATCATACTCATGTTAACGGGGGCAGGGAGAGTGTGAACGTTGTCCTGGTCGCAGCACATTGCAGAGCTTGCTGCTGGGTGTCTCAATCATGTACTCCCTTCTCTTCACCACCATAAATGATCACCCCCACCCCCACGCTCCCTCTATGACCACTCCACACTCCAGAGTTAGGCACTCTGCTGTTCATTGGGTCGTTGTTTGATTTGTTTGAATAATCTGATGTATATCCATCACACCAGCAGCCCTCATTCACCACTTGCCAGGCACTGGATTCCACACTTACGTGAACAATCTAATTTAATCCTCACAAGATCCCCTCCTGAGGCGGTTGGTACAGCCAGTTTGGCTATAACACTAGTTCTAAAAGTGAAAATTGGTCTCGCCATAACTGACGTATTGGGGAACAATTCAGTCATACTGTGAATTTTGTGTTTGCCTTGGTCTGATCTTGGCCACACGCACACACAAAACTAGGAACACAGAAGATGGCACCCAGCTGCAACTTAATCACCTGTCAGTTACCTGGGTGCAGGTGTACAGGAACCACACCCACCACATCTGGTGTTAGTACTTTCCACCCAATGTCAGATAGCCCTTCTCCCTCCACTGGGAAGGGACCTCACCCGCCAACATTCACTTCTGGCAGCTAACTCCAGGTCTCGGTCAAGGTGAAGCTCCAGACTACCTTGTATTAGTTACGTATTTCTTAATCATCGAACATGTGTGAAACGGTGCTGCCATTGTCATTAGGTTTCTACCTTTATTTTCTGTGTCACTGATTAAGTTTCTGGGTGTCGTGCTCCAACACTACTTTCCCCATAAACCCTGGGGTTTCTATCTTGAGGTTTTGCAGAGCGGTAATTTTTAGGAACGCTTATGTCATATTGTGGCCGAACTGACTGCACCATTATCTCTATCTTAAAGATGAGGAAATGGAGGTTTAGAAGAGACTGTCCCAAGCTGGTAAGTGTAGCACCTGACAGACAGCCAGATGCCTGGTTGAGAAACCAGACTCTGCCCGACCCTGCTCTACCCCATCTCCTGGCTCAGGGGCTGAAGCACTGCACTGCCTAGGTAAGTAGAGAAAAGGCCAAGTGCAGGGGAGGCAAGGCTTTGAAACTCTCGGCTGCCCTAATGTAGTTCCCTGGTGTCCCTTTCCTCTCCAGCTCCCCTGAGCGCACTGGCCCCATGCCCACCTACCCAGACCCTCCCTTGCCACGGGCCTGGTCCCCGGGAGCTCACCTCTACCTCCACATTGTGTGTTGCAGGGCCCGGCACCCGACTGGGCCTCATAAATGCTTCTGGAGCCTACCAACCTGAACAGGAGCCTTGGCTGCTGTGAGTGGGCAGAAGGAGCCAACCTCCTGGGGCAGACATGGAGCAAGGCCCGGGAGGGCCAGCGGGCAGCCTACACAAACACCCGGCAGCAAAGCAAACTGCAGCCTGCGGGTCGCCAGGCGCCTTCGGAACTCTGCCTCCCATACTTGATCGGGAACCCGGGAAACGGGGGTGCAGGGGTGGGTACTGCAGACTGAAGGGGACTCCTGGGAGGCTCCAAAGGTGAAAGCAAGCTCCGTGCCCCTCCATTTGCCCTCCTGCCTGCATAGCTGCTTTTCTTTGCCCTCCCTTGCAGGTTATGTTTCATAGCTAATCCCACACTTCATCCACCTGCAGGGAAATCCCCCACCTCAACCTCCTGCAAGCTGCAAGACTTTAGCTGTGTCTGTGTCTTTAGAACTCAGTGCCCAGTGGTTTCCCATGCTCCTTTAGTTATTAATTGTGTCTACTTTGTGGTGAGGTTTATGTCATCATCTGGTGCTATTCCTTAAGTTCTCATGTATAGGCAGATCCCAACTTAAGATGAATTGTGTTCTCAGGTCAGTTGTAAGTGGTGTTGGAAGCAGAACATGTGTTGCTATAGAAACTGTGTTACAATGGGGACTGGGCCCCTAGGTCAACTTGTAAAATCCTATTTAATCCATAATGTGGCTGAACCAGACCATAGCAGAGTTTGGAGTGCTGGCGGGGTGGGGACATCCTGCAGGAGGGAAAGGAAAGCAGAAAAGAGTTGATTCTTCCTGAGCCCAAGACCAGCTACTGGGGAAAAAACCCCAAATATTGACAGGATTGAAGGTACTCGCCTCCATCTCTCCTTCTGGAAGCTTCTCTCATCTGCTGTTGTCTCTTTCTTCACCTGTCACCCTCTCTGTGCCTCATGCCTGCCCCTGGAGCACCCAGCCAGGTGTTCCTGTCCTCCAGAATACTCCTAGAATTGTCCCCCCACCCCACCTCCCTGTCCCCATGAGAGTTCTCACTTTGTCTGTAGGAATTATCCAAGCAAGATATTAGGAGTGAAACTAATAAATGCATCTCTGTAAAGCAGAGGATGGCAGAGAGGTTAATAGCAGAGGATTGGAGTACCAGCTATGGTAGGCTGGTGACTTTGGATGAGGACTGAACCTCCAGCCTCAGCGTCTTTCCTGTGCTGAAGATACAGTTATAAGGGTGCGGCGAGGAGGAGGGAGAGGACTTGGGTGGACCTAAATCCTTTCCTGGTGGACATCTTAAAAGCTTGATGACTGTTTGCTGCTATTAGGGGTGAAGGACTCAGCACCCAGCCCTGCAGGCATCCTTGGTGTGAAATAACCCAAGCTTCTTAAATATGTCAGTTTGGACAATTGTTTTCAGCTTCTGTTTCTTCAAATATTGCTTCTTTTCTCTTGTATTTGTCTCCCTAGGACTCTAATTTTATGTATGTGAAACATTTCACTGTTTCTCATATGTCTGTTAAGTTTGAAAAAGCATCTTTTCCCCATCTGTGCTGCTTCATCCTGGATACTTTTTACTCATCTCTCTTCCTAGTCACTAAACCTGTCTTCTGCTGTGTATTATTCTTGTTTAATCTATTGGATCTTTATTTTCCATTATTGTGTTTTAAGTTCTAGGAGTTCCATTTGGTGTCTTATAGATTCCAGTTCTCTGGTGAAATTCTCCATCTTCTCCATTGTTTTCTTAAACTGTTGATCATAGCTATTTAAAACCTGTGTCTGTTACTTTAGCATCTAGATCACCTACATCTGGTTCTATTTTCTGTTTTATCTCTTTCTACTACCTCCCTCCTCCACCCACCCCATTTGTTTCTGTCTCCTGATTGTCTGATAAGTTTTTAATTGAATGTTGGACATTGTGTATGAAAAATCATGGAGAGGGGGGCCTGGGTGGCTCAGTTGGTTAAGAGTTTGACTCTTGATTTTGGCTCAAGCCATGATCTCACAGTTTGTGGGATCGAGCCCCAAGGCGGTCTCTGTGCTGACAACTCAGAGTTTGATTAGGATTCTTTCTCTTTCTCCCTCTTTCTCTGCCCCTTCCCTGCTCTCACTCTCTCAAAATAAATAAATAAATTAAAAAAAAAAAGAAAACAAGAGAAAAATCATGAAGAGTATGGCTGATGTTACTTTCTTTTAGAAAAGATTTCACTTTCTCTTGAGAGGTGGATAATTTGCTGATCTCCTTGAGATTATTTCAGGTTTTCTCTTACTTCCATGGGCTAGTTGTTCCAAGTCCTCAACTGAACACTTGGGTGTTTATCAGTACCCTTCCTTCTTGCTACACCTTGAACTCCAATTTCCCTGTCTGTAGTACCATAAGAGTACTGAAGTTAATACTTGTCTTTTTAACTTCTTAGAGGCTGATTTCTGGTTGTTTTCTCAGTCTCTAGGTGTGATGGATACTGTGATGCGCTGGCTAGGTCACCCTTGAGGAATCAAAGACTTCTCACCCCAGCTGCTTAGAGTCTCATCAGAGGGTAGCCTCTAGTCATCAGTCTTCTTTGGGAATTGCCTCTTCTGAAGAAAACTGCTCCCCCTCACCAACATGCACTTTATTCCAGGGGTAGCCTGTACCCTGTGCAACAACTTAAGAGAACTCAGGAGGCTTCTTCTAGCTCTAGAACTCCCTGTGGGGTCAGCAGAGGCTGGACATGCAACACAGTCCTGCCTTCTTCCTCTCCCTTTCACAGAGGTTCATCCTAAAACACCCTCTAGTGAGCATCGTGCTAGCTCGTCTCTGTTTTAGGGAACCCAACCTGAGACATTAGGCCTGGGTAAGCACAACTTAGAAGTCAGCAAATGCCTCGAGGGGAAATTGTACGCAGAATCTTAGGCACATTTCAATGCGTTTCCTGTGTCTTTGGGATCTTCGCCCCTTTGGGGCCCTGGTTGCCTTGGTTGCTGTCCAGTGCTTTCCAACAGTTGGCCTTTGTGTTTTATCCAGCTTTATAGTTGTTCTCAGTGGGGGATTAATCTGATATCATCCATTCCATCATAGCTGGAAGCAGATCATGCTTTCTGTTTTAATTCTCAGAAGCCGGAAGGAGCAATGAGGGAAACTGTTGTAGTGGACCTAATTCTGTTCAACAAAGAACAGCTGGTTGGAGATGCAGAAATGATGAGAACATGAGGAGGACATGACCTGACTGTCTTTGTGCAGGACTCCCAGGAAGGGGGGTACAGAGCACAGCCAGATGTATGCTCTGGAGTTTAGAAATATAGATTTCAATCTCACAAGGAAGAGATAGAATCCTAGGGCCACATAAATAAAAGTGAAGACTTATTGGGGCACTTGGGTGTCTCAGTCAGTTGAGCATCTGTTTCATCATGATCTCACAGTTCACAGGACTGAGCCTCATGTGGGGCTCTGTGCTGCCAGCAGGGAACTTGCTTCGAATTCTCTCCCTCTCTCCCTGCTCCTCCCGCACTCACGCACTCTTTCTCTCTCTCTCAAAGTGAATAAACATGTTTTTTAATGTTTATTTTTGAGAGAGAGAGAGAGAGCGAGAGCGAGGGAGTGTGAGTGGGGGATGGGCAGAGAGAGAGAGAGGGAGACACAGAATTGGAAGTAGGCTCCAGACTCTGAGCTGTCAGCACAGAGCCCGATGCAGGGCTCGAACCCATGAACCATGAGATCATGACCTGAGCCAAAGTCAGATGCTTAACCAACTGAGCCACCCAGGTGCCCCATGAATAAACATTTTTTTAAGTGAAGAATTATCAAAAACCTCAGAATAAAAGTGAAATTTTGCTATAAAAACTGAATTTCACTCTAATGACAAAATATCTTAAAGAAAGAGAAGCAAATCTAAAAAATAGACTGATATGCTGGTGTGACTTTTGGCATTTCTTTTTGGAGTATAGATATTAAATAATGGTTCTAGGTAGATAAAAGTTTGGACAGCAGCAGCAACAACAGGAGGACCTCCAGGAGAGGCTGATGGGGTGGGAGACACGTAACAAGATAACATTTAATGGAGACAATGAATTTACTTAGGTCCCAAGAGCCCAACTCTACAAGAGCTAGGTGATAAACATCAGGTTTAGTACGTGTCGCTGTAAAAAACCAAGAGCCAGAAAAATACCTGAAAGTACTTAAGTCTACCTGAAACACAGTGTGTATAGTATAAACTTGTCATCAGAAATAATCTTCAATCATGTTAATAGAGGTATAAAGTCTCACATGGGAAAAGTGAAACAGTTCTGTGACATTCTGTGCTGTACTCTGACTGCTGGCTGACCTACCACAGTCTGAGGGGGACATAAACTGATGGGGTGTGTTCACAAGCAGGATGGTGGAGGGAATTAACCCCATGAAGTACTTCTGAAGAAATGGAAAGAAGTAGGTATCCTGCCAGGAGTTGTCTTCAAGTACGTCTTTGGCTACTTGGTTGAAGGGGCTTTCCACTTTTTTCCCTTCACATCATAAAGGACATATTGTGGGGAGACAGATTTAGATTCATATATATGAAAGAATTTTAAATGAGCAGAACTGTTGAAAAGCAGAATGGACTTCCTTTAAAGATGGCGGCATCTCCCTCACTGCTGTGTGCTCAGGAGGAGCTGGGCACTGAAGCTTAATCGTTGGTTAAAAGCAGGAGGAAATAAGAGAATGTTTTGGTTCACCCATATTGTTTAAAAAGTTCACATGAACATTAAAGTTTGGGAGATTTTAAATAAAGTGTCCAATGTCTGGATTCTGTTGGAGAATTGGAAGACCTGCCAACACTGGGCCCTCTTTACTGCACATCATTCTACCAACTGGAGCTAATTTCCTTGTCCTCTTTATACCAGGCTGTATTCTCCACTTTCCCAAAGTCTTTCCCACTCACATGATGCATGCTTTTGACCAGGACAGTTTAACTCAGTTCTATCACCTGCCTGCCTACTGTAGGCACTGGCGTTTGAAACCCCTGTTGGGGAAGAAACTCAACTGTTAGACAAGGGCACCATGACCCCACAGCCCTGCCACCTCTGCCTTCCTAATGGGAACTGCCCACCCAGAGCCCTGGCTGCCAAGATGGCTGTGTCTTATACGTTGTTTCTGTACCTTGGACTGAGCAGTTTGGGTAGACACCTGATCTCAGGGCCGTCAGTTCACAGGATGATGGTCGTATGTAATTGGGCCTGGCATGGAAAAATGTGCTAAACCAATCACATTGTCTCTCTCCAAAACTAAGAAACACAGTGTGAACCAGCAAGTTTGCAATGGTTTTGATACTAAGGAGAGGCTGGAAAAGTCATAAAGGACCACGAGCAAGTTGAAAGTGTGAGGAAATTAAAAAGAGTTTATTTTTATAGGGATGGGAGGGAGCATGTGAACAGAGAGGCTGAGATACCTTGAGAGAGAAAGCATGTGGCATGAGAGAGACAAACCAAGTCACTGGTCCTCAGAGCTATCTTGATTCCTTATGGTTTTTCAGCTTCAGACCCAGTTCATGTGTTTTCTTACAATTTCTTGAGTTAAGAGGAGTGTTTTCTTGTCCTTGCACTCAAGAAAAGCTAATCAGAACCATTATTAAGGCCTCTGATAACCTGAAAGTCTATGATTCTACAAATTGAATTTAAGCATCTACCTCCCTGAGATGACTCCCCCTTTGGCCCCCGTCACTGTGGACAGATAACAGATGCAGTAGGAATCCATCTCTAAACTCCTTTCTCTCCTTTTACTTCTGCAACAAAGGTATACCCATAATTGAAAGGCAAAAACGTGCAAGCACGTTAAGATCTAATTTTATCACATTATCATATTCCCAACAAGAAAAAAAAAGAGTGTGTAGGTAAACCTCATTGCTTTCTTATATACATGTGTCAGCCCTAATCAGACAAACCCCACTTAAGTGATAGAAAACCATTCAGAGGCTGTCATCATTCTTGCAAACCCGAAGAATATTTAACTTGTTGATTAAGTACTTAACATTACAAATGAATGCAAAACTGTCTGTCAGTTCTGGTGTGATTATTTTGGAAATGGTATAAGTTTTGAGGTCGCTGTGATAATGAATGACCTTTGTGATATTTAAGGCTTGCATCAGCCTTTTTGAGGAGTTGTTCTGTGGGCCCCAAGGGGCAAATAAAGAAAGATGTAGGTTATAACATCATAAAGTTGCTGATTTGTCTTTTAAAGCAACTGTTGTTGAAATAAAATGACAGGGAACTTCAGGCTGTAGCCCAAGGGAGTAAAGGGAGTTGAGGAAGCGCAAAGAAAGTTCGTTTATTGAGGAAGGCTATCTCTGTTGGGTTTCCTTGGCACCAGCCAAACAATCTGAAACCTGTCTCTGAGCAGTCACATAGATTGGGGGACACACAGAGACAAAACAGCTAGGTCATTGACTGAACTTTCCACTTTGCAGCCAAGTATTTTGGCGTCATGGAGATTAAGACTGGACTGATCTCACTGGAAAATCGTTCAAGCCTCTGCTCCACTCTGTTTTCGCAGACACCAGTTTAGCATTCCCAGGGAAAAAATATCCACACCTGCTTCATCATTTCAAAAACAATAGATACAGGGCACTTATTACAAATTAGTGAAACAAGCCATTGTTGCCCCTCTCCCATTTTTGCTAGAGTTTCAAAGATGTCCTCTGTCAGAAAAAAGGTATCTTGGCAATTGCTAGTAATGCATTTTCTGACAGGAAAACTGTCAGAGAGAGTGCAAGTTTTATCCTTTACCTTTAAAATTTATACAGTAGACTGCAGTAAAATTCACTCTTTGTGACGTGTGAGTTTTGACAAATGCGTAGCCTTGATATATCCATCACCACAATCCACAGGGAAGAGCTCCATCAGCCCCAGGATTCCCTCCACCCTCACCCCAGCAACCACTGACCTGTCCTCTGTCTCTATAGTTTTGTCTTTTTCAGAATATTATATGAATGGAATCATATACTGTGTAGTCTTTCCATTTATTATTTGTTAACTTTGCTAAAGTTTTCACAGAGTATAGTGTTCTGTGTAGACAGAAGAAAATCTGGAAAAATATTTTGGTTCTGCAGCATCTTAAAAGGAGGGAGTGGGGAAGTTGCTGGGCTCATCTATAGAATTACTTTCGTCTGTGCAGAGAATGTATCTTAAAGGTGGTAAGAACTGATCTCAAGATCCAGGCACCCAAACAGCCTCTGTAACACTCAAAGGAAGAACCTTTGCACTTAGCCCTTGGCCACCTTTAACCAGCCTCGGGATCTGACCCAGGGCTGGGTAATTAACACGAGTAATTAGCTCTTGTTTAGTTATGAGAGTAGTTGTGGTGTATGCAGCATGAGGCTTGTGGAGAAAAGTGCAAATTAACTCGGCGTCCTGCTCCATAGTGGCCACCTTTATTATGCTTTATCAACATAGCAGCTGGATTAGCCCTCCATTCAGTTTGCTTTCCCTCATTACGATAATTGCCTTCTGAACAATGGCATGTGTCAGCTTGATCCTCTTTACTAGGGGAACATGATTTGTTTGTACAAGTAAACCTGCTGGCAGGAGGGGCAGCTGGCTAGGCTAATATTTGGTTCTTGAGATTGATATTAAGTTTTAAAAATCAAGTTAGATTTGCTCTACTGGAGATTCTTGGAAGGCTCATTACACATCAGGCCCTACATTGGATGTATTCACACAAATATGATTACCCCCATTTTTCAGATAAGGACATCTCTGTCTGAAGAACTCCCTTCCAGCTTCTCTGTCCCTGCAGATTTCCCCCCATCTTTGTGGGCTCTAGATGGTTTTGTTCTTCACAACCTTTGATAGAGTCTACAAAATGGCTGCCAGGTGACCAGCTTCTAGAAAATGGCTGCCACTGTGGCCAGCTTCTACCAAGAGGCAATAGATACCTCCACAGGGATCTCACACTATGTTTTGTCAAAATCTATCCTCCTTGGAAAGTTTCTGAGAGCTTCACAACCTCTTTATGAAGTAGACAAAGGGCAGGGAAGTCAAGTCACTTGAGCTCCTCGGAGCCTCTTTAAAATGGCTGTTCCTCCAGCCTCTCCCATGGCATCTCCAACTGTTGTTTACAAGGAGGTTTAGGAAAGACTGTTGAACCCTTTACCATCCTAATAAAGAAGGGAGTGGCCTCAACCCAGACTCTCTAGAGGCAACTCATAACTCCTAGCAGTGAGTGGGCCTACATTTGTGCAGCTGCCTGGAAGGAGGTCTCCTACAGCTGCAGAGGCATCTGAAACCCTCATTAGTTCCATTGCAAATGGTTACTTCAGGAGGACTGTGTGTATGTGTGTATGTGTGTGCATACCCCATGCAGGAAAGTTGGAGGGAGGAAAAATACAAGCAAAAGGAAAACAGTCTGGTTTGTTCCTTCTGGGAGTTAGCTGGGGAGCAAAACCATAGTTATCCCAAACAACTTGGTGACATAGGTCCTTAAGATGTATACACATCTCCATAGTCCTATCTTTGTAGGAGTGGGGGAAGTACTAGCAAGAGAGGAAAAACACAGGTTCTGGAGTCCCATAAATGTTGGTTCGGTTTCTAACTTTCACTTACTCTCTGTGTGACTTTGCTCAAGCTCCTTAAATTCTGTGAGCCTCAGTTTCCCCACCTGTGACATGGAGGATATTACTGCCCTCATAGTGTTTGGCTTCAAAATCCATGCTCTTAGGCACTAGGCAGATGCATTTACTTTTGTTTCCTTGTAATACATAGATGACTCTGTGTGTATGCATATATTTCTGTTACAGAGCTCGACTGAGAAAGAAATCTATTTAAGGCATTTTTTAATTCCAAGGGATAAAGCCAGTAGGTTGTATGTGGGCATGCAAGGCCTTTTAACAACCGCTACTAAGTATTTGGAGTGCAAGATGGCATCTTGGCTTCATTGGGGATTCCCCCTACTAGGACTGAAAGCATTGTGATTAAGTGGTTTCTAATGAACTGCATACAGCAAGTGGTGAGCATATAGTTATCTAGACTGAGTGTAAAAGGCTGATTAGGGAGGGATTTTGCACCCTAGTACCAGCCACTAGATAACAATCTAGTGGAGTTATTTCTGGTTAGTCAAGTAAAACTGACAACCCAGAGAACCATCCTTAGGTGGTTTTGTGAGAGTAGCATGGTGTGTATGAGACACTGTTTGGGTACCTCATGTCCACCGGGATATTGCAATAAAGCAATATAGGAGCAAACAATAATTGACCTCCCCTAACCTCCCCCCACCAGCCCCCAACAGAAAACAAAACCCCAAAACAACCCTACAACTGTGAGCCTTCAATACTTGTTTATAAGGAAGCTTCCAGATGCTCATTTAAAGAATGACATCAAAAAAAGAAAGAACCGCATTAAAAATTATCCAAGTAATACATGTTTATTGTAGAAAGATGAGAAAATGTGGTTAAGTAAGGAGAAATTAAACGAAGTGTTTACCTACAAGCCTCCTTTCTTTTCCCTTCAAGATAACCACTGCTAACATTTTGGTGTGTAACACTTCAGGATCACACGCACATGCACAAACACACCCCACATGTATAGACACATGCATATGTTTGTTTATAAAAATGGGATTGCTCTATACACACAGTTTTATAAACTGAATTCTTCACATACTATCTCATAAACATTTTCCAAGTTATGAAATCTTTGAGGCACTGTATCTTTTTATAGGGGGAGCTGGCTCCGACAACAGACTTTTATGGTGTCCCTACAAAGTGCAGCCCTCTGAAGAGGCCTGGCCCCCAGGTTTGATTTGAGGAGCTCGAGTGGGCTATGGGAGCCCCACGTGCAAGAAATCAGCTTTCATAGACCCTAAATAAGAACCAGAGTTATTGTGGCTTCTTCATAAAAGTGCACTGGAATAACATAACAAATGCTGCCTGACATCTCAGCCAGCGGGGGACCCTTTGCTGTGTGTGTGCATTTGCAATCCAAATAAGGCATCAAAACCTGAGAAGAGAATGGGCGACAGAGCCTGTGAGGCCGAGAAATGCTTCCTTGTCACTTCTTTGGCAAGGGAACTCATCTTTCCACCACCTTCTTACCTCCGTCATACCATAAACCTGCCACATACTTCCCTCTGTGGACTTTTGGCAGCCAGACCTCCAGCCTGTGGATAAAAGACGTGAGCTCATTTTACCAACAACCTCTATCTTCCTCTGTTCTTCAGAGCCTTCACGCTAGCTCAGATCAGCAAGTCTAGGTGTCTTGATTCTGACATGAACTAATGCTTGAGGCTTCTGAGAAAAGGGTGTTGATGTCGTTGCAAAATGATATTAATGGAATTAACTGTAATTGGTTAACACAGAAGCAAGAGATTTCAAAGGTTGTCACTAGCAAGTAAAGATAGTCTGTTTCTGGATGTGGGGTGTTTGCCTGCTTTGTGGTAGGGGTTTCTCTAACCTCCTAGGTGGCTGGGAAGGCTACCACCTCTCAGTGTGCTGCTCAGCCTCACAATAGGTATTCTTCATCTCTGGCGCCATCTTGTTTGTGGGCTCACAATCCTGTTAGTGGCAAATAGTACTCAGTAGAATTAGCGGGGGCCCAAGGGGGAAAGAATGTAATGGGGAGCTTCTTGTACTCAGACCACGGGAAGGACAGTGATGTAGGGTGGGCCCCAGAGGGGCTTGGATGCCATGGACTTTGCCCCTTGTCTCTACTGCTTTCTGAAGGCCGATTTCCTTCTCTCCACAAGAATGTTTCTGTAGCTTCTGTCAGAAAGGGCCCTGGTACTGGGATGGGGATGGGGGTGTCTGACCGGCCTGACCTGTCTAGCCATGGGAGGTGGGAGAGGGCTGATGGTAGCCCCTGTACAACCTCATGGATGGAATGCAGGGGAGGTTTATCTAAAGGTGGGGAGTGTGTTTCTCAGAAGAAGTGGGCAGATTTTAAAAAACCAGATGTCCTCAACTCTTCCCATCCAACTTTGCTTTTCAGTTCTCTCAGACATCTGCTGTCTTCACACTGGACTCTCTTTGGTCCCCCTTGTTCTCTGCCCACCTCCGTCCACGTGCTTTTGTTTCCACTGGTTCCCAGGCACATGCTTCCTCCCCTATCCATTTATCCAAATCCTCCCCGTTACCCAAAGGCTGAATCTCATCAGGAAGTTCTCCCCGACCTGTTCCAGCCTGTTTGACTCTCCTTTCCCCAAACTTGTAATGATAAACTCCTTATGTCTTCTGCTATCTTGTGTTTTCTGAGTTGAGTCTTATCGCTACAGCCCTCCCCATACCCCTCTCCGGGAGAGCTCACCACTCATTCTATCTCTGCCTGCTCATTTCCCACGGATAACTTTAAACCATTTCCTTCTGGCTTCTTTCTCTTTCTCTTTACCAAAATGCTTTTGCTAGACCCACCCATGGCATCTGCACTGCCCATTGGCCACTTTTTAGTTTTTATCTTACTTGACCTTTCAGAAATATTGGACTCAGTTGGCCACTTCATCATTCATAAACCCTGTTTTCTCTTGGATTTCATGACACCAAGCTCTATTTCTTTCTCCCCACTTCAGATACTCCTCAGTTTTTCACAAAATTTATTCTTCCGCTTGACCAAAGCTCCTGCCCTCTTTCTGTCTACAGCCTCTCCCATGTAATTTTAACCACTTCCATGGCTTTCTGTACTAGTTACACGTCATTGGCTGCCACATTTATAACTTCACCCAGCTCTTCTCAACTTCAGACATACACATCCTACTGTCCATTTGACATCTCTGCTTGTATGTCACCTAGGCATCTCAAAGTTAATATGCTCCCAAATGAATTAATTTCCCCCAGAAATGTGTTTTTTCTCTAGGTCTCCCTATCTGAGTAAATGGCATGTTCATATACCCAGTTATTTTTACCAGGTAAAACCTGATACTTTCCTCTCCCATACTACCCATATCCAACACCAAAGTATAGTTCCAAAACATACAAGTTCATCTATTTCTGTCCATGTCCACTGTTGCTGCCTCATTGTACACTGTGATGTCCTCTCACCTAGATTAGCCTCTGAACTCATTTGTTTCCCTTCACATCACCCTGCCCCACCTATTCCCACCCAGCAGCTAGGGATCTTTCCACATCATTCTTCTGCCCCAATACTTCAATGGTGAGTTACTGCACTTATAAGGAATCCAAAATCCAAACTCTGTCCTATTGAGACCTGATTAGATTCCTGCTTCCTCTCCAGCCCTACCTTCACATCAGCCTCCTGATGACGCTCCCATCCACACCCAACAACCTTTGTGTCCTTAAGCTTCTGAGCTCCTGCAGTCCCAGGCCCTGCCACACACCTTCCAGTAGTTCCTGTTTGTACCTTTCTATTCCTCACTCGTTGTAGCCTTAAGATTACAGCTTCTACACTTCTAACAGAGGCCTTCCCTAACTTACCCAGACTAAATTGAGACCATGTATCATAGACTCTAAAATAGTGTTCCTACTTTTCTATATAATGTTTATTACAATTTTAATTATTTGTTACTTGTGCGATTGTCTGTGTCCCACTAAATGGTCTGCTTCACAAGGGCAGGACTCCCTTGTTTGCCACTGTTTCTCCAGGAATATTGTGTGTGCTCAATAAAAAAGTTTTGAATGAAGGAGTGAGTAAATAAAAATAAGTAGATTTTAATATTCCCAAAGGACAGAGTGGTTTTCTTTCTTTTCACCATCAGCCAAGAGTTTAATAAATACTTATTGACCTTAATACTATTATTGTGAAAAACAACAACAACAAGAAGGAAGAGAATCACAGCATTCTATGTGACAGTATAAAAGTTATGTGTTAAAATATAATTAGTCCCAGCAAAAAAGGGGACTGGTTTCTACCCAAATTCCTGAATTTGTGAAATAGCAATGTGCTTAATAATGTAAGTTTATTATATTTTGAAATAGCAGATGAATTGGACACACACATCTGGATATTTGGCATTGCATAGACAAATACATCTGGATTATTGGCAGAATATTTCAACTTAACTAATGTGTTTTAGAGATGTGTAAACAGTCACAGATTACTCTGAAATTATGTTTCTTGGGAGGTGGCCACATGAATAACTGGTGGAGGAGATTTCTAGTTCCAGATGATGATGGACTAAGGAACTTGAAATCCCTCCTTCCACAAACACACAGAAATTCTGGATACATGTAACCCTTAAAAATTGCATAGTTGAGATCATGAATATCTGAAATGAGGAGGAAACTGAAAGAACAGTAAGTGCATGAACTGACCTGGGAATTTGCTTTTGGTCCTGGTAAACCGAGGGGCTTGGGTTTTAACACTTATTTGAGGACAGGACACAAGGTCTTGGAATCCTGAGAAGTATAAATCAGAATTCCGAAGAGCTGAACTCTCAGTGGAAAGGGAGATTCGAAAAAATCCGTCTCTTGGCACAAGGAGAAGACAAGGAAGCTGTCTCAGCTTGAGTCTAGGGAAACAGTCTCCCTAGAGAAAATTAAGCACTGGGCTTGCCCTTGGGTTTTGGGTCCAAAACATGTCTTTAATCCACTCAGAAAACATGCAAATATCTCTGCAAGTCTCAGGAAACTCCTAGCAGAGAAATAAACATAACAATCTGTCCCAAAGTGGATACCCCTGGAATGCCTGTGATCCTGAATCACCCCTAAGTGACACTCCAACAACATAGGCCTCACTGTATTTTCTCAGAAAATAAGCTCCATTAGAGATGAGCTCATGACTTTAAAAAATTAAAAACATACAATGAAATAATTCAGTGTGAGCAACAGTCAGCAGACACAACAAACAGTAAGATTCAAGTCCCATGAAATTGAGATAACAGAAGAACAATTGGAGAGGAGAAAAGTATGCTAAAAATGCTTTAAAACGTAACAGAAGGAATCAAACTGAAGGAAAGACCAAGATACTATAAGTAAATAAAAGAAGGTTCAAATATAACTAAATAAACTTTCTAGAAATGAGAGATATACTCCCTGAATGAGAAACTCATTTTGATGGGTTTCACAACACATTAGCACACTAGGGGAGAGACTTATTGAACCAAAGGTTAGAGGATTTTACCTAAAATATGGCAGAGAGATAAGACAGAAAATATTAAAAAGAGTTCAAGATAATGAGAAAGTCCAACATAAATATATTAAGAGTTGCAGAAAGAGATAATACAGAGAAAGGTTTAGAGGAGAATGGATGATAGTTCTGAACTGATTAAAGTCATGAGCCCTCAAATGGGAGAATCCTAAGGAATTCCAAGCTGAGTAAGGATAAAAAAAAAAAAAATCCACACCTAGATTTTTCCTAGTGAAACTATTTAAACACCAAATAAAAAGAGAAAATCTGCAAATCAAAGAGGGATAAGAGATCACATACATAGTAACAAGGATTAGAATGACAGAATATTTCTCAATACCAACAATAGAGACCAGAAGATAATATAATAACATCTTCTTAGGATTATAGTATTAACCAAGAGAGGGAAAATAATAAAGGCAGTTTAGTTAACAAATAATGTAGAGGATTTGCCACTCACAGAACTTCATTAAAAGAATTATCAAGAAATGTATCTAAGTAAGAACAAAATAGGTGGAAGAAAGGAGGATACAAGAAGCAATGTTGAGAAAATAAGTCAGGAAACATGTGGGCAGATTTAAACAAGTATTGACTGTACAGAAGAACACCAATAATAATGATGTATTTGAGTACTATAACAATAAGAATTGAAATGATAGATCACAGTAATGAGTAAGATAGGATAGAGAAGTTAAGAGTTAAGGAATTTTAAGATTCTTATGTTGCTCTTCTGGAGGGTAATGCTATCAATTAACTTTAGATCTTGTTAAATCAATATGACTTAACAATTTAAGAGTAAATACCAATTTAGTAAAATTAGAATATATAACTTTTAAACCACTGTTGAGGGAGAGGAGATAATAAAAATATGATTAATTCAAGAGAAGGCAGGCAAAGAGAAAAAGAAACAACGACAAATCATGGTACATAGAAATTATAAAATAACATAATGAAAATAAAATCCAAATATATCACTAATCACAACACATTTGAATGGGTTAAATTCTCAGGCTTTTTTCATTTTTCATTTATTTAAGCTCATCACCTTTGCTTTTTTAAAATTATATTCACTGACACATAAATGATCTACAACAGATTAACCAGTTTTAAAGTATACAATTTGAAGAATTTGAAATGTTGTGCAACCACCAAAATCACAAAACAGGCATGACCTTCACCTCTAAAATTTCCTTTATGCTTTTTCAGTCAATACTCTCCTTCTACCCTCTCCACGCCTGGTAACTACTAATCTGCTTACAGTAACTGTAGTTTGATTTTTCTAGAATTGGATATAAATGGAATCACATAGCACAAACTCTTTTCTTTTTTGTCTGCCCTTTTTTTTTTTTTTTTTTTTTACTTAACACAATGGGTTTTGAGATTCATCCAGGTCATTGTATGTATCAGCAGTTCATTCATTTTTTATTGGTGGGAAGTATTCCATTTTCTTTATCCATTTACCAGTTGGTGGACATTTGGATTTTTCCAGTTTTTAGCTATTATGAATAAAGCTGCAATGCACATTACAAAAGGTCTTGTATAAACATACGGTTTTATTTCTAGTGGGCTAACATTTCAGGAATGATATTGGTGGGTTGCACAGTAAGTTTGTGTTAACTTACGATAAACTGCCAAACTGTTTTCTGAAGTGGTTGTGCCATCCTGAATTTTCACCATTGAGGGGTACAGCTGTTCCACATTCTCACCAACACCTGCATATTCCCATGGCAATTTAATACAAATTTAGTGGCTTAAACAATACAAATATAGTGGCTAAGAAATCTTGCTAGACTAAAAATTAAGGTGTTGGCAGGGTTGTGCTCTTTTCATGAGGCTCCAGGGGAGGATCCATTTCTTTGTTCACTGCCCCATTTCTTGTTGGCTGTAAACTGATGTGCCTTCCAGTTTGGCTTCTGGCCCCCTTCCTCCAGTTCAAAGCTATCAGTGGTGGGTAGAGTCCTCGTCGCATCACATCTCTCTAACCTATCTTCCATCATTACATCTCTCTGACCGCAACAAGGAAAGGTTCTCACCTCCATGCGTGTAGATTGGATCCACCCAGAAAGCCAGCATAATCTCCCCATCTTAACAACTGTACCCTTAACTGCATCTTCAAAGACCCATTTGCCATGTATGGTAACATATTCTCAGATTCCAGGGATTAGAGCATAGACATCTTTGGAGGCCATTGGTCTGCCTTCCATAGTGAACTCAGTACTTTCAATTTTAGCCATTCTAGTGGACATATCATTAGTGGTACCTCATTGTGGTTTTAATTTGCTTTTCCCCTAGTGACTAATGATGTTGAACATATTTTCATTTGTTTATTTGCCGCTTATATATATTTTTTTGTAAAGCAGCTGTTCAAATTGTTTCCCTTTTTTTGTTTTTATTGGTTCATTATTTTCTTGTTAGCCAGTTGCTAAGTGTTCTTTATTCCGAATGTAAGTCCAGCACAATAAATATTTTTCCCAGTCTTTGGGTTGCCTTTTAATTTTTTTAGTGCTGTCTTTTGAAAAGCAAAATTTGATGAAGTCCAATTTTTCAAGTACTTCTTCATGGTTCTGCTTATCATATCCTACCTAAGAAGTCTTAGCCTCACCCAGGGTCATTAGCATTTGACCTATATTTTCTTCTAGAAGTTTTATAAATTTGGGTCTACATTTAGGTCTGTGATTCATTTCAAGTTAATTTTTGTATAAGGTGTAAGGTAAGGGTCAAGTTTCATTTTCTTGCCTACGGATATCCAATTGTTCCAGAACGATTTGTTGAAAATACTGTCTTTTCTCACTGAATTAGCTTTGGTACTTTTTCTTAAATTAATTGGCCACATATGTGTATGTCTATTTTGCAAGTCCCTATTTATTCATAAGGACATTCATTTATTCATCTATTTTTTGTCAATACCACACTGTCTCTTTAAATACGCTATATAGCAAGTCTTTAAGTCAGGGAGTATAACTCCTCCAACTTGTTCTTTTTTTTTCCCCTGAGTATATTTGACACACACTGTTAGATTAGTTTCAGGTGTACAACATAGTGATTTGACAAGTTTATACATCATGCTATGCTCACTACAAGTGTAGTGAGCATATCTGTCACCATACAACATTATTACAATGTCATTGACTATATTCCTATGCTGTGTCTTTTATTCCTGTGACTTATTCATTTCCAAACTGGAAATCCTCACTCTTTTATCCATTTAGCCCATTCCTCCACCCACCTCCCTTCTGGCAATATATTGCACAGCCATAAAAAAGGATGAGATCATGCCATTTGTAAAACATGGATGGACCTAGAGTGTACTATGTTAAATGAAATAAGTCAGACTGAGAATGACAAATATCATATTATTTTACTCAGGTAGAATCTTTAAAAAAATGAATAAACAAACAACTAAAAAACCCAGAATCAAACCTATAGAAAATCAGCTTGTTCTTTTTCAAAATTGTTATGACTACTCTAGGTCCTTTATATCTCTATATAAATATTCAAATCAGCTTATACATTTCTACCAAAAAAAAAGATTTCTGAGATTTTACTGAAATTGCTTTGAATAGTTAAATTCAGAGATAATTGATATCTTCACAATATTGAATCTTCTGATCCATGAACATGATATATCTCACCATTTATTTGGGTCATCTTTAATACCTCTTGGTGGTGTTTTGTGGTTTTTGGTGCATTGGTTTTAAAAATATTTTGTTAAATCTTTTCCTAAGTACTTCATACATTTTGATACCACAACAAATGTTATTTTTTTAATTTCAATTTTCAAATGTTAAGTCTGGTATTTTGTTTTTATTTTTTTAAATGTTTTATTTTTTGAGAGACAGAGTGCTAGCAGGGGAGGAGCAGAGACAGAGGGAGACACAGAATCATGAAGCAGGCTCCAGGCTCTGAGTGGTCAGCACAGAGCACATTGTGGGGCTTGAATCAATGAACAAGAGATCATGACCTGAGCTGAAGTAGATGCTCAACCGATTGAGCCACCCAGGCACCCCTTAAGTCCGATATTTTGTATGTTGACCTTTAATCTTGACACTTTGCTAAAATTACTATTTCTGTTAGCTTTTTTTTTTTTTTGGTAGATTCTAGGTTTTTCTCCATAGATGATCATACTGTCTATATACATTTTATTTCTTTTTGTTTAATTTCCTTCGCTATGTACTCCAATGTAATATTGAATAAATGTAGTAAGAGTGAACATTCTTATCTTGTTCTCAATATTAGGGGTAAAGCATTTTCTTTCCTCACTAAATGTGATAGTAGTTATAGGTTTCCACATACACCCTTTATCAGATGGATAACATCTGCGTGGTATGAATACTATTTCTTCCTTAAAAATATAGTAGAATTCACCAGTGAAACCATCTGAGGTGGAGTTTCTTTGTGAGAAGGGTTACAACTACAAATTCATTTAAAAGCAAACATGTTGAGGGTTTCTAGTTATGTGTTTTTTAGTGAGCTTTGGCAATTTGTGTCTATTTAATTTGTGTATTTAATTTGCCTAATATATTGGCATAAAATTGCTCATTATATTTCCTTACTATCCCAATAATGCCACTGGATCTGTAGTGATGGTTCTTCTTTCATTCATAACATTGGTAATTTATCTTTTTTCTTTTCCTCATCAGTTTGGCTAATTGCTTTTTGGTTTATTGATCTTTTCAAATAATCAGCTTTTGATTTCACTGACTTTCTTAATTCTTTTAAGATTCCTTTTCATTTCTACCTAATTGATGCCTGCTCTTTTATTGTTTCTTTCCTTTTGCTTACTTTGGGTGTAATTTGCTTTTGTTTCTACTTTCCTCAGGTGAACATTTAGTTAATTGATTTGAGATGTCTCTTAATATAGGTATTCAATGTTACCAATTTCCTCTAAGAATTGCTTTGGCTGTATCTCATAAATATTGTTATGTTGCTTTTTCATTTTCATTCAATTCAAAATGTTTTTTCCTTGACTTATGGGTAATTTAGAAGTGTGTTATTAAATTCTTGAATACTTGATCACGTTCCAAATATATTTGTTATTGATTTCTAGTTGTGTGAAATTATACTGTGTTCAGATCATGTACTTTGCATAATTCCATTTCTTCTAAATCTATTGAAACTTATGTTATAGTCCAGGAGTTGGTTTATTTGGTGAATCATCTGTGTGCCCTTTAAAAGAATGTATAATCCTTCCATTGTTGGTGGAGTATTCTCTAAATGATTGATTAGGTCAATAGAGTTGTCAGTGTTCTAGATAACTATTGATTTTCTATTTGTTCTAATAGTCATGAGAAAGCAGTGTTGAAATCTTCACCTATAATGGTATACTTGTCTGTTTTTCCGTTTACTTTCTACTGGTTTTTGCCTCATTTATTTTGAAGCTCTGCTAATGAGAGCCTTCGCATTTAGTTTTATTATATATCCTCACGGTGAATTGACTTCTTTATCATTATGAAATGTCCCTCTTTACCTCATATAATCCCTAATAATGTATTTCTCCAAAATCTACTCTGACAATGATGTGGCCATTCCAGCTTACTTTTGATTACTGTTTGCATGGAATATCTTTTCCATCCTTTTAAAATCTGACTTTATACATAAAGTTGATTACTTCTAGAGGGCATGTGGTTGGGTCTTGCTCTTTCTTTTTTCCCCCAATATGATAATCTCTGCCTTTTAACTGAATTGCTTAGAACATGTGAACTCAATGTGCTCATCATATCATTGGATTTAAATCTATCATCTTGCTATCTCTTTCTGTTTGTTCTGTCTTTTTTTGTGTTTATGTTTTCCCTCTTTATCTACTTTCTTTTGGATTAAGTATTTTTTTAATCTGTTCTTAATTTTATTTTTTACTTAAAAAAATTTTAAGTTTATTTATTTTGAGAGAGATTGAGACAGCATGAGTGGGGGGGGGGTAGAGAGAGAGGGAGAGAAAGGATCCCAAGCAGGCTCCCTGCTGCCAGCACAGAACCGGATGCAGGGCTCAAGTCATGAACCATGACATCATGACCTGAGCTGATACCAAGAGTCAGATGCCTAAGAGAATGAACCACCCAGGAGTCCCAATTTATTTTTATTTTTAACTTAAACTCTGTGCTCAGTGATGGGCTCGAACTCATGACCCAGAGATCAAGAGTCCCGTGCCCTACTGACCCGGCCGGCCAGGTGACCCTCGTTTAAGTATTTTTAATGATTCCATTTTATGTCCACTACTTACCTCTTTTTTGTATATGTGTGGTTGATGCAGAGTTTACGATGGACATTATTATGTGAAAACTGTGTATCTTCAAACAACATTAAATAGCTTCATGTATGGTGCAGGAACTCTACAACAGTACACCTAGGCTTCCCTTCTCCGCCCTTTATGCTCTGGTTCTAAATTGTCCCACATATGTTATAAACAACAATATATTGTTATTACTTTTATTCTAATCAGTCAATTATCAATTAAAGACATTTAAACATGAGAAAAATGCCATTTATATTTACTCATTTATTTACAGTTATGGACCACTTCATTCCTTTGTACATCCAAATTGCCATCTGGTATCATTTTCCTTTTGCCTGAAGAAGTTGTTTTAATACTTCTTGTAGTGCAGGTGTGCTGACAATGAATTCTCTCTGTTTTTGTTTGTCTCTGTGAGGATGAATGTAATGAAAAATGAGGGTGATAAAAGTAAATCCAAATATTTTACTAATTGTGATGCATTTAAAAGTATCTCACCATCAGATATAATATAGTGGCTCAGACTGGATTTTTAAAAATCCTGTTCTATGCTGTTTACAAGAAACATACCTAAAACATAATCACACAAAAATGTTCACAGTAAAGGCAAATACTAATTAAACTGTGAAGCTATAGTAATAACAGAAAAGATACACCTTAAGGCCAAAAAAAAAAAAAAAAGCACTATTAAGAATAAAGAGTCTTGTCACATAATGATCAAAGGAAAATTCAACACAAGACATAATTCTGACCTTTTAAGTACCTAATAATTTAGCCTAAGATCATGTAAGTACAAAATGGACAGAAATTCACAAATCTACAATCTTGGAGATTTTAAGAACCTTTGCCTAGCCTTGATGGATGAAGTAGGGAAAAAATTAAAATGATATGATTTAAAATGATAAAATGATTTGAAGAGTGTAATGACAAAGCTAATATATTGGCCATCTCTCTATATACCTATGTCTATATCTGTATCTGTCTTTATATGGAGAACTTCTCACTCAATGATTAAAGAAATTCACATTGTTTCATTCATGAATGTAATTTATAAAAACAGAGAAAACTTCAAAAATATTAAACATTTACTATATTATACCCCACATTCTCTATAGCAAAAGGAAAAAAAGAAATTAAACACCACAAAAAAACACACACAAAAATCTACTTTGCTAAGTTTTAAAAACATCTTCTAAATAATTAATGGTCAAAGAAAGAATTATAATAAAATGTAGAAAATTAATCATACTTGTGGGAGATAGCTAAAAGTTTTTTTTTAATTCTTTATTTTATTTGAGAGAGAGAAAGAGAGAGAGAGGGCGAGCAAAGAAGTGGAGGAGAGGGGCAGAGGGAGAGAGGGAGAGAATCTCAAGTAGGCTCCATGCTCAGTGCAGAGCCTGATTCGGGGCTCGATCTCACAATTGTGAGACCACGACCTGAGTGGAAATCAAGAATCTGATGCTCAACCGACTGAGCCACCCAGGCATCCCTAAAACACTTTTTAAAAATAAATCTGTATCTTTAAATATAATAAAGTGAAGCAATATAGTTAATAGGAAAAACAACAACAGATTAAATACAAAGGAAGTATAAGAGAAGAAATCAAGAACAGAAATTAACAAAATAGGAAACAAAAATAGAATTGAAAAGATTACTAAAGCCAACAGCTGTTTCTTTGAAAAGACCAAGAATAAATAAGCCTCTCGCAAGTTTTAGCTACAGAAAAAGGAGACAAATACATATAGTCTTAAGCAACATCTACCAAGAGAAATATGACAATTGAGGTTAGATTTTCTAAGAAAAATATAACTATAAAAATCTGCTCAGTAATAGATAGAAAACCTGACTAGATCTATAACCCACAAAGAAAACGAATTTAAAGTTAAAGTATCTGTTTCCCATTCTTTTATATAAACAAAATCCTTGAATTCTGTCAACACTCTAAGAGATAAATACTTTCTATCTTATGCCAACTGTTCACACAATATAGGGAAAAAAGGGAAAGACCTTCCCCCAAATTCTTTTATGAGTTAGTATAACCCTGATACCAAAACTCAAAGAAGAGTAAGATAGAGGAAAATTATTGGACAGTTTTACTTATGAATATTGATACAAAATTCTAAATAAAATATTGGCAAAATAAATGCAACAATACACATAATACATTATCACCAAACTCTGGGGTTTTCCTAGAATACAAGAAGAGTAATTTACCACATTCACAAATCAAAGGAGAAAATAACGTAATGTTTGAATAGATGCAGGGAATAAATTTTATGTAATTCAAAACCTATTCCTAATGAAAATCCTTAGTAAACCATGACTAGGAAGGAAATTACTTAATAACCTATCAAACCCTACAATAAACATTATATTTACTGGTAAAATATCAAAAGCATTCCTTTTTAAATTAGTATTAAGCTACCATCACAACTTCTATTTAATATTAATCTTGAAGTTCTAGTAATAAGGAAAAGAACCATGATGACTGAAAAAGAAAAAATCATAACTAGTAATATTTCAAGACAATATGTTTATCTGCAGATAAACTATTAAATAAACTAAGCTACAGATAAACTTCTGAGAGAATTCAGCAAGGTTGCTAGATATAAGACCAATGTTCAAAACCTAATAGTTCCATATACCACAATAAATTATTAGTAAATGGGATTACAGACAATATTCTCTGTCTAGCAACAGGATATCATGTAACAAAAACGATAAGTCTGTGTAAGAAATTACAAAATTTATTGAAAGACATCAAAAAAGATTTAAATAAACAATTAATTTTCCTTAATTGGAAAGGCTCAATATTGTAAGGCTAATAGTTCTCCTGAATTAACTTCTAAATGAATTGCAATTCCACTCCTGACTGGGAATTTTCCAAATTGATCCTAAAATTATTGTGATATAGTGGAAAAGGCAAAGGTAGCAAAGGTAGTTTAATGGAAGGCTAATGGTGGAGAGGGTGGGGGTTGTTGTAGACATCAAGACTTATAAAACTATAATTATAAAGACAGCTGAACTGGTAAGGGATAGAAAAACAGACCTGTGGGGTGGATTATTAATTCAGAAACACATCTCATATTTGGTAACCTGACATTTGATGGAAAGTTGTCATTACCAATCAACAGAGAAGACTGTTAATAGACAGGGCTGGGCCAACTGGCTGTCATGGAGAAAAAGAAAAATAGGTTTTTATCTTACATCATTCACAAATTACAGACTTGTATGAAAGGCTGTGAAAGTTTTAGAAGAAAACAGAGTTTTAAAAGAAAATACTTTTATGACGTTGGGGGTAGAGAAGCTGTTCTTAAGAAACAAAAAGCACAAATGAAACAAATGACAGGCATGAACATTTTGATTAGATGGTTTTAATGCTGCATCACAAAAGATACCCTAGACAAAGTACAAAGAGGAGCCACAGAGAGGGAGACTATATCTGCAATCTCTATAAAGTGACAGAGAATGAATCCACATCATATGAAGAAATCATATAAATGAGTATAATTAAGACAAGCAACCCTATAGAAAAATGAGCAAAGGATGTGAACAGACACTTGTGGAAAGGAAACCTAAGTGGTCAATATGGCGATCTCAGCCACAGTAATAATCTGGGAGATAAAAAATTAAATTATCACTTACACTCCTCAGAAAGGCAAGGTTTAGAAGTCTGGTAAGAACTGGCAAGGATGTGGGGACATGGAAATCCCAACACCAAGTGTACATTGGCATGATCCATTCCTTGGGGAAGTGGGGTAGATGTGTGTTTGGAGATGTGCACATGCTATGACTTGGCGGTTCCCAAAGAAGCCGTGAGCAAGGATCTGCACTATAGCCAGCCTTCTGTGTAAGAGTCACCATTTCACCAGGACGATACCAGGCCATGGGGAACCTGAAACACTGTGATCTGCCTAAATTGCCAACACGCTCCCCACCCCCAAATACATACTCCTTACTTCCATTCCTTCTTTAAATGTTCTCCTTAGTACTGACCACTGCTGAAGTATATTTTCCATACACACTATATTTCATATACATCATAGCATATATTTGACATTTTAATCTTTTCTAGTATTTATCTCACAAGGGTAGGTTGTCTATGTCTTTTTTTTTTCCCAATCCTACCACCCAGAACCTAAAACAGTGACTGACTTATTGCTTGAAACCTATAATTATTTGTGGCAAAAATAAATGGGTGAAATCTCAAAAATACAATACTGAATGAAAAAATGAATATGTGAAAGAGTATGATACCCTTCCTGTAAATTTTAAAGCACTTGATAGTACATAGTTTATGGCTACCTAGTGGGTATGTAGTAAAAAAAAAATAAAAATAAAACATGCATATTAAGTAGTAGCTATCTCAGTGGAGAGACTGGGTAGTGGGGAAGCTTTAGGGTTGGGTTTTTGTCACATCTATACCATTTCGTTTCTTAGATTGGTCAACCTGATATAAATTTGGCAAAATGTTAACATCTATTATCTTTAGTGTTTGAAATATTTTATAACTTAAAAAATTTGCTGGTAAGTAAAGAAGAGAAAGACTGTTAAGGTATATGAAGGCCGTTTCCTCCATTTCTGATGCCAAGGCCACCTTGGATATATGGAATTTTTCACATTAACCCTCTCTCCTTAAGTTTGCTGACACCGCCCTAGGCAATAATATGCAGGTGTTTCTGGTTCTACTTATCTTGGAAGATCTAATTTTGCTGTGCTTTATTTAATCAGGACCCTCTATTTTCCTGCAGGGAGAGGACATCAGCTACTGGAAATGAGCCCTTCCCCAGTCAGCCATAACGTCACTGTGCTCCACTCACCATGGTTGGGGAGCAGACCCAGGCATCTCGGTGATCAGATGATGGGTGTATGCCAAGCGGAACAAACTCCAGGGCTGGAGCAGACGTA
Source organism: Panthera pardus (assembly GCF_024362965.1). Taxonomy (NCBI): domain Eukaryota; kingdom Metazoa; phylum Chordata; class Mammalia; order Carnivora; family Felidae; genus Panthera; species Panthera pardus. Next base: position 112,667,438 of record NW_026526991.1, read on the forward strand.
GACATTTATTAACACAGATAAGTTTTTATCGAATTAAGAAGGAGCACTTAGAAGGAAGACTCTAGGGAGTAAGAGGATTGAGTCATTTTGAAACATTTTTCTCCTGTCAACTGAGCAAATGAAACGTCAGTGTGGCCATCTGATTCTGATTCTCTCAAGCCATGTGGAATGGCAGCCTCTGAAGTGAAGGAGAGTGCAGTTCCCAGGAAAAGCATCTACAAATAGGAGTCAGGAACAACCTATCTACAGGACATTTCCCTGAACAAAATATCCAGAAAGTACGCTCACTACTCTGATAACGAAGGGAGGAGATGTATAAGGTACCATGGTCTTTTTTATTATTAAAAAAATACAATTTTTAATAAAAAGTCTCGATGTACTTTCCTTCCTTGATAGGTTGCTCTTTCTAAGGGCGGAACACAAATCATGTCCTCCATCTTTGCCACAACCCTATAGTGGTCATTATTATCCTCACTGTGCAGATAAGGCTGTAAAGATCCAGAGAGGTTAAATAATGCTGGTCATGGGGCAGGGTGGGGCTTGAGGTGCCACCACCTTCAACACCTGCACCTCTTTTCACTGCTTCACCGCCCCCACTGGCCACCCCCTGCCAACACACACGCATTAGAGACTGACGACCAAATATCTCTGGTTCACATTCTGAACATGAAATTGTGTTGTGTGAAGGATTGTTGAATGTGTTCTGAGCTGAGATTATACTGTACCAACTGCTATCTCAATTATTATATTTCTCTTTTCCAAGACTTCTGATCGGTTCTTTCCCCATTTCATTGTTTCTTAGTTTTGTTTCATAAAGCCTTGTTAATATTTTGACTAGCCTTCCTTTATATCTTCAAGAGCTTAAACATGCTCCTTTTAAGTTCACTTTGAGATTGCTTCTATTACACAAAGAGTGGTTATGGAGTTTGTGGAAACACTGTATTAGAGCTACATTTCCTGCGTCCCTTAGAACTTTTCTTTGCAAGACCACCTGGACTGGGAATTGTTCCTGATTTCTCTGTCCCTCTCATTTCATACTTCCTTGCTTTTGTGGTTGTTTCCTGCTGCCCACCCAGGATGGCCTGTTTTCCTGACCTGGAGGTACTCCATTCCTGGGTGATACCTTCACCCAGGTGAAACTTTTCTCAGCTCCTTCCCCAGCTGTGAGGATGAATTAGGACAGCAGCCTTGCTCTGCCTTTCCTGCCCCACTCCCTTGAATCTGGCCTCCAGGAAAAGGAAGCTTTCAGTCCCAGCTCCCCCCATGATCGAGTTCTGGCCTTCTCTGCTTGGAGTGCCACAAATTCATGACATCAGCACTTAACCATTGTGTTCAGTTTCTAGTCCTTGGATATGTTTATTTTGGTTCTAATTGTGACCCTGTCTTTTTTAGGTAAAAAAAAAAAAAAAAAATCATCTATAACTGCTATGCTTGCAGAGCAGGAAGAGATTCAAAGGGTAAACTCACAATATTGCTTTGAGCTGAGGCCCAAAAGCTGCTATTAATTTTTTTTTTTTATTCTTTGAACAGGCATGGATGTTTTGTTTAACTGTTTTTTTTTCTGCCTCTTTTTATTTTTTTCACCTAAAAGTAGAATGCAGAACATTCTCCACTCCCTGTGGAAAGTCTTGATTTCTGAGAGTATTGGCAAGATGGTTTGGATTTTTTCTTTTTCAGATTTTTATGTTAGCACTTTCAGCTATAATGGGTGGAGTCTGGCCCATTCTTGTATTAGGAGGACTAAAAATTGGAGGAAGGGAGGGGGGGCAGTTAAGAGCTGCATTCCATGCCTTATCTTTAGCATTTACAAGAACCATATAAATGTATTCAAAATCCCTAAAGCAGGAAAAGAGTAGTAAAACCCATGTGTTCATAGGAAATTCCGTGGCTGTTTGCTCTGCAGTGTGTTCTGGAAAGAGCTAAGAGGTAAATAACCAGAAGGGTGGTGTCCTGGGGGCCAAGAGAAGACGGTGAGGCCCGCTCTAGCTCCCTGCAGAGGGCCACCACACCCAGTCACCCTGGCATGGTTCTTCCAGGTTCCTGTGGATCATGGAGGCGGATAGAGAGAAGCTTGGTGAGCTAGGAAGGTTTGGTGGTCTGTTCTAGACACGAGCACCTGCATCATTGTGTCTCAGAGCTGAGAAGTCGCAGTAACTGTCTTCCTACTTGGCTGCTCTCCACCTTCCACGATACAACAGACAAAATATCAGAGTCTGTGCATACAGTGTGGCAAGTAGCATGGTACAAAGGCCAAAAGCACAGACCTAGGAATCAGAAGCATGGGCTCAGCAAGGCGGCCCTGCCACTTACCTGCCCTGTGATGTAGACAGGCTCCTCCATCTCCAGATCTCAGCCTCCTGGCCAGCAATAAAATGGAGCTAAGAGAGAGACTCTGGCTCGTGTGAAGGCTCATGTGAGTTGAAGGGAAGGAATGCATAGTAAGCACTTAGCACAGTAAGTACTCCATGCTGTGGTACTCTCTTTTGCATTATTTCATCATATGGGCTCATCAAGGCATGGAAGGCAAATTAGAAAGCCAATGTATTTGCTCTTGGGCCAAATTCCAAGGACTAAAATATCCTTCCCCCACCTCCACCCAACCTCAACTGGGCTACTCTTTCAAATTAATCTCGTAATTCTAATTGCATATCTGTGCTCCTTAAGGTTTATTGGGTCTTGATTTCCACTCCCAGCCTATCTGGAATGTGGCTGTCTTCACAAAAGTTGAAGAATACATCTTTCCTGGGACTCAAGTGCCTCAAATTGGAGTTGGGGGACGGGGGCTCTGAGGTCCTGGATGAACTGGAGTTTCACCCACCCCCCCCACCCACTCCCCACTGAAAAAGACGCCACCCAAAAGAACCACTAGTAACCACTTGTGTCCATCAGACCGGTGCCACCGAGGCCTCCTGACCCACCCCCTCCACCCTGGAGGACTTATGTGGAAAACATGAAATTGTTTTTTCTCTTCACAAATCGCAAAGAGCTGTGTGCCACTCTTTTTAATATGAACCATGTTTGTTGAGGAGAATCACAAATTTACCTCTGTTCTGACCCCGGCTGTAGTAGAAGCATGAGTGGGAATATTTGTGCATGTTTTCAAGCAAATTTCATCTATACTTTCTGTGCTTCAGGAAGGTAAATAGGATTAATCTTTAAAATATGATTAATCTTACTTTAATCCATTGCATTTTCCCCATTAACTAATTATTGCTTCTCAGCATTAATTTTCTACCTCTTTTCCTCACTGAATCAACAAGCCACTTTCCCCAAACATAACACTTTAGAACTAAATTTTCTACAGCTTGCTGGAATTCTCTAATGATTTTCTGATGGTGTTATGAGAGACCCTAGGGTTCCAAGGACCAGGGGAAGTCAGAAGAGGAAGGGGGTGGGGAGTAGCCAGAGGGGTGAGGCTACCCTACCTTGTTTTAATCCAATCAGCCCATTTTATATAACATATTATACTTCTGGGTAAGATTTCACTTGAAGAAAAAATTCTACTATTCCCAAACTGCTATTTCAATGCATTTCATGTGTGCCCACACCTCATGAATTGGTAGTGTGTGAGTGTGATTAAAATGGTGTAATGATTTTAGTCAACCAGAACTCATGCCTGAGGTAACTGCTTCACCTTTGAAGTTACCATGTTAAGACAATAAAGACATATCCCTATGATATTGCCATTTCTCAAAAAATTTTTTTTTGTTTTGCTTTAAGAATTGATTCCAAGGCTAACTATATATTGCTTTGGCTATTTTTCACTAGAGAAGAAATCCCATACACAAAACGATGATAAAAATAATACTTATTTCTATTGTAAGTACTTCTATTGTCCTGAAGAACAAAGGAAATACATGTAAAATTTACTTTGCAAAATGTAAAACACCAAACAAATGTTATGTTTTTAAAAACCTCTGAGGCTGGGTTTAAATTTTTGAAATGGTCCCAAATTACTCTGAATTAAAACTATTAAAAGATATGGGGGGGGGGCACCTGGGTGGCTCAGTTGGCTGGGTGTCTGGCTCTTGGCTTTAGCTCAGGCTGTGGTCTTGTGGTTCATGGGTTAGGGCTATGCTGGCGGTGTGGGGCCTGCTTGGGGATCTCTTTCTCCCCATTCTTTCTGCCCCTACCTCACTTGTGTCCTCTCCCTCTCTCAAGATAAATAGATAAACTTAAAAAAAAAAACTATTAATCAAGATGGATAATAAAGCTAGGTACTATAGTAAGTGGTCCAAAGATAGGAGCAATTGTCAGGCAATGGGGTTAACTTTGTTGGTGGTTTAACCTTCTTTAAAGGCAATTCCAGAAAAGCAGCTTTCAAGATTAGAGTGTTTTGGGGCAACACCCTTGAGAGGTACCATTGGTAGATATACTCTGGTTGTTATCATTGTCCCATATCTGGATCTGGGGATTTGGAGTCTGGGTCCCATAAGGAAGGATTAGGATTAGGATTTCCCTAATCATCATCCCTGGAATTTAGCACAGTGGTCGGCAGGAGGCAGGTAAGGAATGGACATTTTTTTTAAATAAAGCTTTCTCAAGACTAAGTATATACGAATTTATAGAAATACTGATTCCTAAAAGATTGACTTTACACAAAACATTTTGTAAATAGCAAACTAGATTTGAAGCCTTGAATTTCCCTCACATCTTTGTTCTTTATCTTGTGTGGTTAGATGACCCAGAGCAGCTCAGTGACTCACCCACAGTCACATAGCAAGCACATGGCATAGTGAGAACCAAACCTGGGGATCCTGACTCCCAGCCCAGTGCTCTCTCTGTACCCGACCTTTTTGCCCAGGCTGGCTTCCTGGGCATGCCATCTGTGCATTCACAGATTGTCCCCACTTGCTTTAATGATCTACTGTTGCTGTCTTGAAATTCTTAATAATTTTTAAAGAAGGGGACACGCATTTTAATTTTCCACTGGACTCCACAAATTATATGGGTCCCACCAGTACCTTTGTGGGCATGATTTAAGGATTAGTCATGTCTCCTTGGACAATTGTATTCTCGTGCTCTCTCTTCAGGATCAAAGACAGAAGCTGACAGTAAAGGAGGATCACCGAGGACTCTACCCTTGGTTTTGACTTCTGTTTGGCGTTTCATTCATGGCAACTGCTTACCAGTTGACTTGTTCCACACCAAAGCCAGCTCTTCCTGTGGTAGCTCCCTGTGCTTGGAGGTAGCTCAGTAATAATGATACTGTCAGCCAATGTCACAATAGCTGGTTGGAAAGGGAAACATCGTTTCCTTAAACATAATCACTGGATGTTTGGTACATTGCCAAGAGGGTTGAGCTATTGTTTTTGTTTATTTATTTATTTTCCTGCTGAACTAATTGATTTTTCACTGAATTGCCTGAAATGTACTGTTATGACACTATGTGGGGGCAGCTACTGGCTTTTGTTGTATGGGAATTTGTTTCTTTTCTAATGGGACCGATCAAGTCCTGTGCTCAGCTGATGTGATTAAGTGTGGAGCATGCTCATAAAAGCTAGTTTATCAGCTTGACCATCTTCTCCCATCCAAGGCTGGTCTTTGGCAATGCTAGGATATTAAAAATGCTTGTTTGGCACCTTCCGCCTTTCCTCTGGGTCTTCTCTGACTTAATTCTTCACGTATAAAACACTCAAATGCTCATGGCCACCACTGCCACCCTCCCCCCACCCTTGGCCTGGGCTATTGCTCTACATTTTCAGTGTTGTTTCTCCATCACAGTTGACCTGGGCTGGTCTCCATCAGAGCTGGAGATCATACTCTGATGCCCCACTGTGAGCAATCTTCAGCTGATGCCTTTTACCCCATGCCTGTCTCGCATTGGCTTGCTGATGTGTCCCCATGCTGGTACATTTGCCTCAGCTCAGTTTGGAATATCTGCAGGCTGTAGCAGATGCTGCCACTGTCCTGAATCATCTTGCAGCACTGCGTTGATTCTAGTCTGTGCCGACAGCAGCTGACCGCTAATACCTGCCACTCTCTGCTTGAGGACTTTCTCTCAGGTGCCCATGGGACACACCAGGGTGACATCTCCAGGAGTAAGTGGGAGTGGGAGGACAATGCCCCGGCCTTTACAGAAGATGAGGATCCTGAAGCTCATGCCACACTGTCTCCCAGAGATCGTAGCAAGGTGGAGCCCAAGTTGACTGCACTGGTAAATTGCTGTGAACATACCCTTAGTGTCTTCCCCTCGTCTCCTATCTCCCTTCCCACTCCCATGTTGGTGTTTCCTGGGACTACTTGCCAAATAAATCTTTTGCATCCAAATCTTTGTCTCCACAGCTGTTTGTCACGGAACCAGCCTAAGACTATGGGTACCAGGAGAAGTTTCAGAAGCAGAACCTCAGGATTGGATTCTGAATTACATCACTTGCTGCCTAATGGTGGTTGACCACCAGGGTGCTGCAGAATCACACTTACTAAGGCTTTTTGCCTGCTGGGGGTTAAGATGGGCCACAGGCAGAAGGGCAGATACAGTGGCTAATGCAATAGCTCTAGTGGCTAAATGTATAGGGGGAATATCCACTTTAATTTTTTTTAAGTTTTATTTATTTATTTTGAGAGAGAGAGAGAACAGGGAGGGGTAGAGAAAGGGAGAGAGAAAATCCCAAGCAGCCTCTGCACTGTTAGCATGGAGCCTGACATGTGGCTTGAACCCACGACCTGAGCAGAAACCAAGAGCTGGAGGCTTACTGACGGAGCCACCCAGGCACTCCAGGGAATGACCACTGTTAAGGATTCATTGTAACTGCCATAGTTACCCAGAAGAAAGAAGATAAGAGGCTTAGGTCAGGCAGTTATCACTCAGGGCACACCGTGAACCCCAGAGGCCTCCATGGAAGTACTTAAAGAGCTCCTCATCTAGCCATGGTGGGTGCTGAAGGCCAGGCCCAAACTGAATTGTGAAGATGGGAGAGGTTCAAGTCGTGGCAGGTCTCATCTGCTGAAGTCAGGACACTGTTAGGGAAGAAGTGGAAACCAGAGACCTGTGATGTGGCATTTTTGAGGATGAATTTGACCCCCTGAGCCCTCAGGACCAGCAGAGGTGATGCCCTCCTTGTTGCTGGGGGTGAGCACTCTCCCATCGCCTGCACACCACACAGAGGCTGGGAAGATGCTTGCAAGGTGATGTGTACTTTCCCCAAGAACTTTCCTGCCTTCCCTCATGTCTTCAAGCCCAGTAACAAGGGTCATGACATAGCCTGGCCTGAGCAGGGAAGCACTGTCCCAGCTACTGGAAGAAAGGGGTATGGCCCCAAGTGCTGCAGGGCTGCCTGCCTGATGGTCACTAGTGGGGACTGGGTAGGATCTGCCTGGGAATGGCTCATGGATGGAGGTTGTGAGGACCGGGGAGAAAGAAATATAAGGCTAGATGGGAGTTTACTGATAGAGCGCCACACTTCTGTGGCTCAGGAATTAGCAACCTAGCAAGCACAGCCAAAGCTGGCCCTGTGCATTGCCAGAATGGCTTTGTTGATGCCCACCCCACCCCCCACCCCCACCTCAGTCAGTGAGGTGGAGATGTTGTGATGGACTGGGATCCACTATTAGCGCATATGACACAACTCCATACTTCTGAGTCCAGATAACTGCAAGGAACTCCCATAACAGATAGCAAGAACAGAATGGCCACCGGGGAGACTGACCCACAGAAATCTGTGGTGGTGCTGAATAGGCCATGGAGCATCTGGTGGCAAGGTAGACAGGAACCCCATAGGGTGCTGCTTGGCTTATTCTTGGTGAAGTGAGATCACAAGAGACTGGGTGGAAGGTTGAGGTCAGCCACAACTGACCTGGCTCAGAAATGGTTCTCCCTTGCCCAGAGTTGAGGACTGAACTTGTTTTCAGACCCAGAGACCAATAAAAGAGAAGCCAAGTTTCCTTGAGGGAGGACACTGCAGCAGCAGCAAGTGCATAGAGTAGATATTCCTCTAATCCTGCTCCAAAGGAGCCTGTAGATATTTCCAGAATATACACACTGGGAGAAGGGGAACATTGAGATTTTTTTTGAGGGCTTCAGGATACACTGATCCCAGGTATATTGGTTATCTACTGCTGTGTAACAAATCACCCCCAACAATTAGTGGCTTAACGTGACAAGGATCCTTTATTTTATTTATTTTTTTATTTTTTTTAAGGTTTTATTTATTTTTGAGACAGAGAGAGACAGAGCATGAACGGGGGAGGGGCAGAGAGAGAGGGAGACACAGAATCGGAAGCAGGCTCCAGGCTCTGAGCCATCAGCCCAGAGCCCGACGCGGGGCTCGAACTCACGGACCGCGAGATCGTGACCTGAGCTGAAGTCGGATGCTTAACCGACTGAGTCACCCAGGCTCCCCTGACAAGGATCCTTTAATATCTCTTATGATTTCTGTTATTCGGGAATTTGGTGGGGAGTCAGGGGGACTTCAGGCAGGCCCAGAGTGTCCAGGAGTCAATGCCGGGGAGCAGCCCACAACCAAGGGCGTCGGGGAGTCCAGCCCCTGGAGTCTGTTAGCTCCGTGCTTCCAGCACCCTGTGGGCTGGTCTCTCCCTGCCCAGTCGGACTCACCCACTTCCCTGTTGGTGCTTCCTGAAATCCCTTCTCTGATAAATCAGTCACGCTCCAATCCTTGTTTCAGGGATTGCTTGTGGGGAACCCAGCCCAAGACACGGGCCCTTGTAGAAGAGGCCCTCAGCTGCCTGGAACCGGGACACCGTGTCTATGGGGCAAAGAAGGTTATGCTGAACTGGCTGCAGGAAGAGCCCACGGTCTTCAGCTGCCTTTTAAGAAAAATAGCCCAAGTCAGTGCCTTCCTGGATGCACGGCTATCGCTGTGCTACTCATCATAAGGGACACCATTGCTGTCGCCTTCACCACAGGTGACAGATCAGGGATTGCTGTGTGAGTCAAAGACAGTGACGGCATAGGTTAGACACCTCAGGGGTGGGTGATGCCCAACTGCCGAGTCCGTGCTCCAGACTGTCTGAGAAAGACTGCCATCCGGGGAACGTAATGCCGGCACACAAAGAGAAGGTGGGTCTCCCTGTGCAGCCTCAACACCAGCGTGCTGTGGCTCTGATTCTCCGCCAGGTTCGCAGCACAGCCAGGTGGGCAGAAGCCCTGCAGTGAGCGTGTGGCTGCAGAGAACCCTCGTCTCCTGGATCCTGTCACCTGAGATTAGCTAGGCATCTGCTGGCTTGCGATTTCAAGAGCCCCTGAAATCCCACCACACGGCCGCCTGCGGCATGCCGGGATCATCGTGTTCAACCCGAGGTATATGATGTCCCAACTGGAGCCCTAAGACTACACATGCCCATTAGGTTCACCCCTTGGGCTCTCTCTCGCTCTCTCTCCATATACATACATATACATGTACATGTACATATACATATACATACACACACACACACACACACACATATATATATATATACATATACATATAACTTCTCCTTTATTGGGTTTTATTGACCCTTTATATATATATATATATATATATTCACCTGGCTCCCAACCCCTGGAGATTCTAATTCAAATGTTCTGTTTTGAGGCACAGACACTGGCATGTTTCAAAAACTCCTCAGGTGATTTTTAAAGAAACTTTTTTATTTTTAAATAATTATAGATTTCCAAAAAAATTTAAAAAAAAGGTCTTATGTACCTTCAACCCAGCCTCCCCAAGTGGTAACATTCTGTGTAACACAGTAGACTATCAAAACCAGGGAACTAACACTAGAACAATACATAAAGCTTATTCAGATTTCACCAGTCACACCAGCATCCTGCATCCTGATGTGTGGATGCTGTGTGTGTGCATCTACGTGTATACATGTCCGTGTGTGTGTGCATGTGTTTGTGCACACCACCTGTCCCATCTCCTACTTTGGAGCAGCCAGCCCTCAGCTTTCCGTACCTCAGTTCTCTTGTTTCTAAAACCAGGGAGTTGAGTTTTTATGATGTCCAAAATCTCTTCCAGGTCCACCATTGGCCATCAGGAAACTTGAGTTAGGCCTAAAAGAGGAGATTTGCACCTCCCAGGAATTGGGAAGGGCAGAGAGTGAACAAAGCAGGTCCTGGCTGCTGAGGGGAAGGGTGGGCTGTGGGGGGGCATCTTGAGCACCTGGAGGAGTGAGAGTGGCAGATTGGGGCTGACATTGTAAGTGCTCACTTCCCTTATTACTGCTGCCAGATTTCTCCTCTCCCAGGACTTTTCAAACTATGGAGAATGGCCCATGCGATAGCACTGGCTATTGAACCACGGCCAGATTCTTTGAGTGGCCCAGCAGCCAGCTACCCACCTGTTCCTGGGCAGGGCTGGGGCTGTGGTGGGGAGAGTGGGGGCTGGAGGAAAGCTGCTCTGGGTGGGTCTCTGCAGATTTGTGGGAGGGTGGGGGCAGGAAAGGTGGAAAGGAGAAGTGGGTGACTGAAATCAGCAGTGCCTAGGGCTGAGGACACTGTAAGGCCAGTATGGGGCTGGGGAATGAATCCTAATAGGCTGGTCAGCATTGCACTGAGCAGCCTGAGTAGAGCAGTGGGGGGTGTGTGGCTACAGGGGATTTCTGGGGCCTGGAACTTGGCAACTATGGCCTTAGAAACCTATGGTTTTGACTCTTTCATTCTGTACTTGACCGAAGGGACTACAGCATCATTGCTCATTGGCTTTGTGGGCGGAGCCATTGGGTGGAGTTTCAACTCCCTGGTAAGGAATCAGGACCATGAATCTGAGTTATATGGGTCCCAGGAAGACTAGAGAATATCCAGATATTGGAGATCAGGAAGGGGCAGGGAGCACCCAAGCTTCAGGTCAAGGGTCAATAACTATGATATGAGCCACATTCCCTCCTTTGGTAGAATTAATGTCAGAGTTTCTTTGGAAACTACTTAGAAGACTGCTTTTGGAGTCAGACCAGATTTCACAATGTACTAGCTCTGTGACATTGGGAAAGTTGTTTCATGTCTCTGGGCCTGTATCCTCATCTCTTCCTCCTACAGTTGTTGGGGCTTAACTGACATAAGACCCAAGTACAGTGCCTGGCATATAGCAAATGCCCTACTGCATTAACCATGCCTTCCCCCCCCCCCCCCCCCCCCCCCCCAGTAATCTGATGCTTTGACATCTGGGAGTCTTGCTGACCTGGCTGTCCCATGGCTAGTCAGTTCTTAGAGGTAGTAAACAACTTGCCTGCAAGCATGCTCTTCAAATACAAATCAACCAACCCAGAGCCCACACAACCAACCACTTCCTTCATTGGGCTCGCAGACTCCAGGCTACTATCTACCTGCCCTAATCACTCCAAAGCTGGGCACTGTGCAATGAGAGTCCCTATGGTTCAGAGCCTGCTGAAAACTGGCTAATCCTAAACCTCTTACCCTAGCTCCCTGTCCCTTCCCATGGAAAGCACAATAAAGGCTCTTGCCCACATTTCCTCTGGCTCCTTCTGCCCCCTGATGGGTGCTTGCCCTCCACTCCATGTCTCCTCCTCTTGAGAACTGTGACAAGCTGTCATTTCAATGGCAACCATCTCCTGATCTATTGGCCTTACTGTACCTCAAATTTTCTATTACTGTATTATATTTTATTTGACTTTGTTTTTAGGCCATTTTTAGATTCACAGCAAAATTAGCAGAAGGTACAGAGATTTCCCACATACCCCTTCCCCCCGCCACATGCATAGCCTTCCCAGCTATCAATATCTGCCAGCAAAGTGGTACATTTGTTACAAGTGATGAGCCTACCTTGATCCATAATTATCTGAACATTATATTTTATTTATTTTCTTATTTTATTTTTTTTTTAAGTTTATTTTTTTGAGACAGAGAGAGACAGAACATGAACAGGGGAGGGTCAGAGAGAGGGAGACACAGAATCTGAAACAGGCTCCAGGCTCTGAGCGGTCAGCACAGAGCCCGACGCGGGGCTCGAACTCACGGACCGCGAGATCATGACCTGAGCCGAAGTCAGCCGCTTAACCGACTGAGCCACCCAGGCGCCCCTTTATTTTCTTATTTTAGAGAGAAAGTGGGCCTGCGTGGGAAGGGCAGAGGGAGAGAGAAACAATTTTAAGCGGGCTCCAGGATCAGCATGGATCCCAACGAGGGGCTTGATCCCATGACCCTGGGGTCATGACCTGAGCAGAGATCAAGAGTTGGACACTCGACCGACTGAGCCACCCAGGTACCCCTGTACCTTATATTTTAAAACACCTGAATATGCTCAGTGATAATATTATTTGTGTAGTTGTTTGGCCTTGTTGGTTTGTCAGTGGATTTATATGACCTTCCTGGGCTGACAGAGACCCAAAGCAGTTATATTCTCCTTCTGGGTCAGCAATATCAGGCAACATGAGGACCAAGTGCTATGACAGAGGCAGAGCATGCTGGCAGCTGACACAGGGCAGCTCTCCTTCTTCTTCTTCTTTTTTTTTTTTTAACAGTTATTTATTTTTGAGAGACAGAGTGAGATAGAGCATGAGTAGGGGAGGGACAGAAAGAGAGGGAGACAAAGAATCCTAAGCAGGCTCCAGGCTCTGAGCTGTCAGCATAGGGCCTGACGCAGGGCTCGAACTCACTGACTGCGAGATCATGAGCTGAATGGAAGTTGGATGCTCAACCAACTGAGCCATCCAGGCGCCCCACAGGCAGCTCTTCTTCAAAGGACAGACCATCAGAAAGATCACCGCCCAGTGGTAAAGGCTACAGTTCGCCAGAAAAATATAATAATTTGGAGTCTTTGTACATCTATATTCACTTAACACGTAGCCTTCAGATACCCAAAGCAAAACCTGACAGACTCATAGGAAAAGTCGACAGATTCACATTCATAATGGGAGAATTTAAACTTTTTCTTCAAGCACACAAGGAACATTTTCAAAAAGTGATCGCATACCAGCCTCACAGCACAGCCTGAGAAATTACAACACTTTAGTACCATCCAGGCCAGGTTCTCTCAACACAGTGCAATGAAATGAGAAAATAAAATGGTAGGGAAAAAAATTTTCCATGTTCTTAGAAATGGAAATGTTCTTAGTTCCCATGCTCTTAGAAATGTTACAGTACTTCTAAATAACTGGTGGCTGAAGAAGAAATCATTTGGAAGAGGAGGATGAGTGGAGGCATGGAGGCCAGTGAGGGGATAGCTGGAACAGTCCAGAAAGATGATGGAGGCTTGGGTTACAATCACCATGAATGAAAGAAAGAATTGTGATATAGATTTGTGATGTACTGAGGAAGAAAATTGATGGAAAGAAATAAAATGCACTGCGGCTCTCTCCCATCCTCCTGACTGAAGGATGGACTCTTTACCCCCAACATCTACTTCTGGTTTTCAGGGCTGTTTTTCAGTCACATTGCAGGCATGCCCAGGGAGATTCTGGTCCTCTGGCATGGGGTGGGGCAGACCATCCTCGGTCCTCAGCCACGGAGAGTCCAGAGAGGGGCCCTGAATCTCTTCCCTCTGCCTTGCTGAATGCAGCTCTGGAACAGGGAGAACAAGTTTATGTGGCTGAGGGACACTAGCCCCACTCATTTCCATGGTGTATTCCTGGAAACCAACACAGAGGTGGTTGCTTAAAGAAAATCTTTTCCTCTGCTGAAACAATGTTGTAATTAAGGGCTACATCCTGACCAAGGACTTAGCAAATAACTTGTAGAGGTGATGCCCTCACCATGTAAATACTATGCAATGAATTGCAGAATTTAGATGACCTAATCCAGTCTCCTTTTACAATTAGACTAAATGTTCCATAAAGATAACCATGCTGGTTTTGCTTACTACCACATTTTCAAGATCTACTACCACATTTTCAAGAGCACAAAGAATAAGATATAGAAGAAGTTCTAATTGTGTTTTCTTAGTTTTTTTTTTTTTTTTTTTTGGTCTATTTGGCATTCATTTATCACTGGGCCAATTATATTAACTATATTTTCTTTTCTCCCTCAGCTTTATTGTGGTATGATTAATAAATTAAAAAATGTACATATTTTCATATACATATACATTGGGATATGGTGACCATAATCAAGCTAATTAACATATCCATCTCTTCATATAGTTACTGTGTGTGTGTGTGTGTGTGTGTGTGTGTGTGTGTATGGTGAGAACACTTAAGATTTACTCTTTTAGCAAATTTCAAGTATACAACACAGTATTAATAAGCACAGTCTAATAATGCATTAGACCTCTATTTCATTTATCTCTGCTCTGATCTTTATTATTTCCTTCTTTCTGCTAACCTTAGTTCGCTCTTTTTCTAGTTCCTTGAGTATAAAGTTAGGTTGTTTATCTGAGATCTATTTTCTTAATGTAAGAATTTAATTCTATAAACTTCTGTCTTAGAACTGCTTTTACTACATACCATAAGTTTTTGTATTTTGTGTTCTATTTTCATTTGTTTTGAGATAATGCTTATATCCTCTTGATTTCTTTTTTGTCCTGTTGATTGTTCAGGAGCATGCTGTTAATTTTTACATATCTGTGAATTTTCCAATTTTTCCCATGTTATTGATTTCTAGTTTCAAACATTGTGGTATAAAAAGAAAAAATACTTGATATAATTTCAACCTTCTTAAATTTGTTAAAACTTGTTTTGTGGCCTAACATAAGGTCTATTCTGGAGAATATTCTGTGTGCACTTGAAAAGGATGTGTATTCTGTTGCTGGTCTTTGGGGTATTCTGTTTATGTCTGTCAGGTCCATGTGGTCTAACGTGCAGTTTAAGTCCAATGTTCCTTATTGATTTTCTGTCTAGATGATCTATCCATTGTTGAAGTAGGGTATTGATGTTCCCTACTATTATTATATTGCTGTCTATTCTCCTTTTCAGTTCTGTTAATATTTGTTTTGTATATTCAGGTACTCCAATGTTGAGTACATATGTATTTATAATTGTTATATTTCCTGAATGAATTAATCCCTTTATCATTATATAGTGATCTTCTTTGTCTCTTGTGACAGTTTTTGACTTAGTCTATTTTGTCTTGATATAAGTATAGCCATTCCTGCTCTGCTCTGGTTACCATTATCATGGGACATCTTCTATCCCTTCACTTACAGCCTGAAGAATGTACTTAAAGCTAAAGCCACTCTTTCATAAGCAGCACATAGTCGAATTATGTTTTTAATCCGTTCAGTCACTCTATGTCTTCTGATTGAGAATTTAATCCATTTACATTTAAAGTAGTTATTGATAGGTAAGGACTTATTGCTATTTTGTTAATTGTGATTTGATTGCTTTGTAGTTCCTTTCTTCTTCTTTTGCTGTAGTCCTTTGTGATTTGATGATGATGATGATTTTTTTTTTTTTTTTTTTTTTTTTTTTTTTTTTGGTCGTGGTGTGCTTTGATTCCTTTCTCTTAATCTTCTGTGTATTTACTATAGGTTTAGGTTTTTTTCTTTGTGATCACCCCGAGGCTCACACAAAACATCTTATAGTTATAATAGTCTGTTTTAAGCTGATAACAACTGAACTTCAACCACATACAAAAACTCTACATTTTTACTTCTCTTCCTCCCACATTTTATGTTTGATGTCACAGTTTACATCTTTTAATATTGTGAATCCACTAACAAATTATTGTAGCTATAGCTTTAGTAAAATACTTTGTCTTAACTTTTACATTAGAGTTAAAATAATTCATGCACCACCATTACAGTACTGAAGTATTTGAATTTGACTGTATTCTTACCTTTACAGTGAGTTTTAGACTTTCATATGGTTTTTGTTATTAATTAGTATTTTTTCATTTCTAGCTTGAAGAACTCCCTTTAGCATTTCTTGTAAGGCAGGTCTACTGGTGATGGACTTTTTCAGCTTTTTTTGATCTGATAAGATCTTTATCTCTTCTTCATTTCTGAAGGCCAGCTTTACTGGGTATAGTAATCTTGGTCTACATTTTTTTCCTTCAACTCTGACTGTATAATCCCAGTTTTTCCAGGCCTATTTCTGCTGAAAAATCCACTGACAGTTTTATGGGGGTCCCCTTGTATTACAAGTCACTTTTTTCCTGCTTCTTTTGAAATTCTCTCTTTGACTTATGAGAATGTGATTATAATGTGTTCTGGTGACAATATTTTTATGTTCAATCTATTATTTAACTTTATTTTTTAAAGGTTACTTATTTGTTTTGAGAGAGAGAGAAAGAGAGAGAGAGTGAGCAAGCAGGGGAGGGGCAGAGAGGGAGAGAAAATCCCAAGCAGGCTCTGGGCTGACAGTACAGAGCCTGACATGGGGCTTGATCCCACAACCCTGGGGTCATAACCTGAGCTGAAATCAAGAGTTGGACACTTAACCATCTAAGCCACCCAGGCACCCCTATATTTAATCTATTTCGAGTTCTTTGGGCTTCATGGATCTGGATGTTTAAGTACCTCTTCAGATTTGGGAGGTTTTCTGTCGTTATTTCTTTAAGTAAGTTTTCTTTACCTTTTTCTTTTCCTGCTCTTCCTAGGTCTTTAACAATGTGCCTACATCTTTGACTTATGACGGGATTATGTACCAGTAAACCCATCTTAAGTTGAAAATATTTTAAGTTGAAAATGCGTTTAATATATCTAACCTACAAAGACATCATAGCCTAGCTTACCTTAAATGTGCTCAGGACACTTATGTTAGCCTGCAGTTGGGCAAAATCACCTAACACAAAGCCTATCTGATAATAAAGTGTTGTTCTTCATTCTGCTTGATTGAGTCTACTGTTAAATCTCCCTTGAATTTTTCAGTTCAGTCATTGTCTCCTTTAGCTCCTAAAATGATTTGGTTCCTTTTTATGGTTTCTGTCTCTTTGTTGAACTTCTCATTTTGTTCATGTATTATTTTCCTGGTTTTGTTTAGTTATTTATCTGTGTCCTCTTTAAGCTCACTGAGCTTCTTTATTTTGACAATTATTTCGAATTCTTTGCCAGGCAGTTTGTAGGTTTCCATTACTTTAGGATCAGTTACTAGAACATTGTCTTATTCCTTTGCTATGTCATAGTTCTCTGATTATTCATGATACTTGTTGCCTTGTGTTGATGTCTGTGCATTTGAAGAGATAATCACCTCTTCCAGTTTTTACAGATTGACTTTGGCAGGAAAAGCTCTTCAGCAGTCAGCCTGTTCAGAAATTCTGGATAGATCAGCCTGTGGGGGCCATGGGCTAGTTTGGTGCTAGATTCCTCAGTGGGTCTGGGCTTGTGCCTGGGTCAGTGGGTTAGTGAGCCTGGTGCCTAGGTCCACAAAGGCACACCTGGAACCTGAGTATACTGGGGTGGGTGAGTCCTGGATTGGCAGCGGCTGGCCTGACACTAGGGTCCAAGGGGCATGCCTGGAGACTAAGTCTGCAGGGATGTGTCTGGAACCTGAATCTGTGGGGGCCCTCCTGGTGCTGAGGCAGGCTTTGAGCTTGAGTCCTCAGGGGCCAGCTTGGTACTGGAATGGGCTTCATGCCTGGATCCACAGGGATAATACTGGTCCTGAGTCTGTGGGGGCTGGCTTGACACCAGGGTTTACTGAAGTGGGCCTGGTGCCTGGATCCATGGAGGTCAGCGTGGCGCTGGGATCAAACTGGAACTTGAGTCTCTGGGAGGTACCTGGAGCTCCATAGGGGAAGGAGGCCAGGGGCTTGGGGTAAGGGGATGGCTTGGCACTGGGGCTGCATAGACCAGCCTGCTGCCTGGGTTCACTGAGGCAATCTTGATGCTGTGGTCTATGGCAAAGAGGGGTGCTCATTGTCACTCTTCCCCCTGCAAACAGTGGGTATCTTTCTCCATGCTTCACTGTAAAGAGTTAGGGAGGGGTGGTGTGGTGTCTTAGTCCATTCAGGCTGCTATAACAAAATACTGTAGACTGAGAGGATTATAAACACAGGAATTTATTTCTTACAGTTCTCGAGACTGGAAGCCCAAGATCAGGCTACCAGCATGGTCAGGTCCTGGTGAGGACCTCTTCTGCATTGCAGAATTCTGACTTCTCACTGGTAAAAATGGCAAAAATGTTTTAAAAAAAATGGTAAATGGTAACAAGGGCAAGAGAGCTTTTGTGGCCCTCTTTTATAAAGGTACTAATCTGATTGCTGAGGGCTCTGCTTCCCAAAGTTCTCCCAAAGGCGCCATGTCCTAATGCCCTCCCAGGGGACATTGGTTTCAACATATGAATTTTAGGAGAACACAAACATTCAGACCATAGCACATGGGTAATGTGAAACTGTCCTTCCTGCCCTCTTCAGTGCATTTTCTTATTTCTGCACTTCTGTGCTCTACTCAGGTGCTGCAAACTCTTCACTGGATTCCTTGGCTCTTATTGAGGTGTTTTCATGGGTGGATGGTTGTTCAAATTGATGCTTCTGTGAGGGAAACTCCTATTCTGCCATCTTGCTGATGTCACTCCTATTAAGTATATTTTTGTATTTTCTGCATTCTTGATACACTGGCATTTGGGGATCTTGCAGACTCTGGGAGAGATTACCCTTGCCAGGACTAGTTAGCACACCACTTGGTCAGGAACACCTCTCTCACATGCAAAACAGACAGTCCCAGGTCTAAAGCCCTTACCACTGCTCATTGAACTCCCGCACACCTGGCCAATACTTCCTCTGCCCTACATCATCCCAGGGCCAGTACCAGGTAACTAGAGACCATCCCTATTGTCCAAAGCCCAATGTAATTATTCCATCTAGTCAATACTAAGCCCTTTAACCCCACCCTGTTTTGCCTTTCCTGAGGAAGCCTCAATAAAGACTCCAACTCAGACTTTCCCATCACTTTTGTCTTCTGTCTCCTCACCATCCTGATGCTTCCCCTGTGGCCTTGCTTGGAGTCATGTGTTCCTTTCTCTTGAGAAATAGAATTAATCCTTCTTTCAATAGCATTGGCTTTTATATGTCACCTCCATAAATTAAAATCACACAGTATACACTTTAGAACAGAAGATGCCTAATAAATTTTTGACCGTCTTAATGAAAGAATGAATGAACTAATTAAAAATAATCTTTAGTTCTCTAAAGTGGTTAACCTAAATTCACCAGGCTCGGCAGCAATAAAACACTGAAACCCTTAGTCTCTCAACTTTTATTTATTGCTGCCTTCCTTTGGGAATCTCAGTGTACTTGCCATATCGGTATACAGGAGCTGGTATATAATCTAAAGAATACACAGGGCCGACACAATAAAACTCTGTTGTATCATAAATTGGACCTCCCAAACTATCCTTTCAGGCTGTTGCAAATAAAATATATATTTCCTTCATAATTGTATTTGCTTTTTCAGAATCTTAGAGGGTTTTAGCGATGATTACCATTTTTTTAAAGCTGTTTCAGGAAGAGCTGATGAGAGCCCTATTTTCTGGTATTAAGTTGCCCCGCAGGAGCCTTCCAGAACAATCTCATTGATCAGCCTTCTCCAGGCAGTTATTGTGTCTTCTGAGTTCTTGAAGGCTTTGCTAAGGGATCTTAGCTGGGAAGCCAAGGAATGAATTTAGGCCTTTGGGAACTGGTCTTTTATGAGATAATTTGACAGTATTGGAGGATGAGAACAGTGAAATGCAACCTAGAATCAGGACTGTGTAGATACTGTGATGGTTCAGAGAAGAGTCTTCAGGCCAGCCAGACTTGGGTTTGAATTCTACCTGAATAGCCTGAAATACACTGATTAATCCTCAGTATGCTCATCTGTAAGATGGAATGAAAACCAACCAAGTTCCTAGCTTATTCTCTAGAATTAGATGACATAGTCACATAGAATCAATTAAGTACTCACTAAAAGGAAGCCATTGTTGCATTTTGTAAGGCAGGTCTATGGAGAAGTGTTGATTTCACAGAAACAGCCTATGTCTGTGGTGCTAATGTGAGGGAAGCTCTTACCCTCCAAGTGCCCAATCATCCTAAATGCCCAGGCTCACAGACTGAAGGGAAGAGGACATTGCAAATCTGGACAAATCTGCACAGTCCCTCATTCCCTAAGCTGGGAGATCTGTTAGTGGAGGCCCAGCAGAGGCTGATCTCATCTGTGTCACCGGCCAGCATGACAGTAAATGGGATGTGCTCAGTTCCAGGAATTTGACAGTCAACAAACCAATCAGACAAACATTGAACAGACTTTACTGATCACCTACTGTGTGGAATGCACTAGGCTTAGAGAATCTATTCTTGTTCTTCCTCATGAACCAAATGAGAAGCTAAACTTCCCTGGAACTGAGCAGGCTGGAAACCACCTGCTCCTGTCAGGGGTTGAGGTTTTCCAGAGCACTGTGGGAAAGTCATTGTTGACCTTAAAGTCGGTGACTATTTTGGACTTTCCAATACAATTCAACCAAAGGCCATTGCAAAACTTAAGGAAGAAAAAGTAGAGCAATGTGATTTTCAAAGCTATGAGTTTCTGAGAATTAAAAAAAGTAACAATGCAAGGGTAATTTTTAAATGATAGTCAACATCCTGTTGAATGATCCCCAACGTTTAAAAATAATTTTATGTCTTATCTTCATTAATGTTTATTTTTATTCAATTATAGTTGACATACAATGTTATATTAGTGTCAGGAGTACAACATAGTGATTTGACAAGTTTATACATTATGCTATGCTCACCACAAGTGTAACTACCATCTGTCAGCATACAACACTATTACAATATCATGACTATATTCCCTCTGCTGTGCTTTTCATTCCCATGACTTATTCATTCCATAACTAGAAGCCTGTGCCTTCCGTTCCCCTTCACTCATTTTGCTCATCTCCCCCTCCCCCACCCCCCCAGCAGCCATCAGTTTGTTCTCTGTACTAATGGATTTGCTTTTGCTTTTTGTTTCTTTGTTCATTTGTTTTGTCTTTTAGATTCCACATATAAGTGAAATCATATGGCATCTGTCTTTCTCTGACTTATTGTGAAATTTAACATAGTACCTTTTAGGTCCATCCATGTTGTCACAAATGTGAACATTTCATTCTTTTTTATGGTTGAGTGATTTTATATATATATATATATATATATATATATATATATATATACTAATGTTTATTTTATTTTTTACCAATGTTTATTTTAAAACTTTAAAAATAATATATGTGCTCTTATTTTACATCATATACAAAAAAGTAACTCAAATGGGTCAAAGCCCTATACATAAGAGCTAAAATTATAAAAACTCTTAGAAGAAAATAGGGGAAAGCTTCATGATGTTGGATTTGGTAATACATCTTAGATATGACACCAAAGCATAGGCTATAAAAGAAAATATAAGCAAGACTTCTTCAAATGAAAACTTTTGTGTATCAAAGGATACAATTAACATAGTGAAAAGGCAACTTATGGAATGGGAAAAATACTTGCAAATTAAATATCTCAGAAGAGATTAATATCTAAAATATATAAAGAACTCCTATAATTCAGCAACAATAACAAAAAGCAACTGATACAAAAATGGACTTGAAAAAAGGGTTCCAGTAGATATTTCTCCAAAAAAGATATACAAAGAAGATGTAAAAATGGTCAATGAGCATGTGAAAAGGTATCTAACATCACTAGTCCTTAGGGCATTGCAACTCAAAATCACAATGAGACGATCCTTCACACCCATTAGGATGGCTGTTATCAAAAACAAACAAACAAACAAACAAGCAAACAAATAAAAACCCAGAAAATAGCAAGTGTTGGCAAAGATGTAGAAAAATTGGGACCCTTGTGCATTACCAGTGAAAATGTAAAATGCTGTGGAAAACAGTTTGGAAGTTCCTCAAAATGTTAAACATGGAATTACCCTATGATCCAGCAATCCCACTCCTAGATAGATACCCATAAGAATTAAGAGCAGGGACTTGAACAGATACTTGCACACTAATGTTAACAGCAACATTATCCACAATAACAAAATGGTGGAAGCAGCCCAAATGCCGATCAACAGATGAATGGATAAAGCACATGTGGTATATACAATGTAATATTATGCAGCTTTAAAAAGAAAAGAAATTTTGACACATGCTACAACATGAATGAATCTTGAAGACATTATGCTAAGTAAAATAAGGCAGACACGAAAAGACAAGTATTGTATGAGACTACTAGTAGGAGGTACCTAGAGAAGTCAAACTCCTAGGGATAGAAAATGAAATGGTGCTTTTCAGGGGGTGGGATGAGAAGGCATGGGGAATTACTGTTTAATGAGAATGGAATTTCTGTTTGAGAAGATGAAAGAGTTCTAGAGATGGAAAGTGGTGACGGTTGCACCACAATTGGAATGTACTTAATGGTACTGAGCTGTATGCTGAAAAATTGTTAAAATGGTAAATTTCATGTCTATTTTTCCACAACAGAAGAGAATGAAATTCAGACACATGATACAACATGGATGACTTTGGAAATATGATAAGTGAAATAGTCCAGATACAAAAGGACAAATATTGTATGATTCCACTTAAATGAGGCACTGAGAATAGGCAAATTCATAGAGACAGAAAACAGAATGTGGTTACCAGGGATGGGGGGAAAGGCATAATGGGGATTTATTGTTTAACAGGTTCCTGTTTGAGATGATGAAAAAGTTCTGGAAATCGATAGCGGAAGTGGTTGCCCAACATGATGAATGTACTTAATGTTACTGAACTGCACACTTTAAAATGGCTAAAAAGGTAAATTTTATGTCATGTATTTTACCACAATAGAAAAAGTAGTATGCGTGCAAGTTAAAAGCATTGCATAATATAAAATAGCATAAAATGAGAAGGGAATTTCTCCTCCTCCTAATAAACACTTTTAAGTTGTTTCTAGTGGTTGTCTCCATAATTCTAAATCACCCGTGTGTATACCTGTGCTTTGACCCTCCCACTGTAGATAGCGTCTGGGGTCTCCTCTTAGGGATGGATGAGGGATCGAGGGTATGTCCACTAACTCCTATCAACCCTCTGCCTCTGTCTCCTGATTGCAATATTTACATTATACTTTTGGAATTTCTAGTGGTTAATTTTTAGCTTTATTTTTTTTAATGCTTATTTATTTTTGAGAGACAGAGAGCTCACAAGCGGGGGAAGGGCAGGGAGAGAGAGGGACAGAGGATCTGAAGTGGGCTGTGCACTGACAGCAGCGAGCCCAATGTGGGGCTTGAACTCACAAACTGTGAGATCATGACCTGAGCCAATGTCGGATGCTCAACTGACTGAACCACGCAGGTAACCCTAATTTTTAGCTTTAAATAACACACTTAAAACTTTATCTTCTGAAACCTTTTTAATATGGAAATTTTCAAACACATATAAAAGTAGAGAGAAGAGTATAGTAAGCTGCTATACCTAGCACCTAGCTTCTGCTGTGAACCCATAACCAATCTTATTTCATCCACATCCCCACTCACTTCCTTCTACTGATTATTTTGGAACAAATCTTAGACTTTGTATCATTTTATCTGTAAATATTGCAGTATGTATTTCTTAAAAATAAGAATAAAAAAAACCACAATGTAACTGTAATGCCATTACGACACCTAAAAAAATGAACAATAATTCCTTAATAGCCAGTTACTGTTGATATTTCAAAAAAATTTTTTTAATGTTTATTTTTGAAGGAGAGAAAGACAAGAGTGTGGGCAGGGGAGGGGCAGAGAGAGAGGGATACACAGAATCTAAGCAAGGCTCCAGGCTCTGAGCTGTCAGCACAGAGCCTGATGTGGGGCTAGAACTCACATGCCATTAGGTCATGACCTGAGCTCAGCTGATGTCTGATGCCCAACCGACTGAGCCACCCAGGAGCTCCTGTTGAGATTTTAATCATTTTTCTTTTTCAATTTATTCAAATCAGGATCCAAATACTAGAAGATCTTTATACTACAGTTGGTTGACATGTTTCTTTAGCCTCTCAATCTATTGGTCCCTCACCCTGCTTTTTCTTCTCATTGCAATGTAATTTGTTGAAGAAACTGTGTTGTTTGGTTTGTAGAGTTTCCACTGTCTGGATCGTCATGATTACATCTTGATGGTGTCATTTAATGTGTTTTCCCCTTGCATTTCCTTATGTTTCCTGTAACTTGGTAATTAGATCTGGAGACTTGCTCAGATTGAGATTTGATTTTATGGCAAGAACACTTCGTACATAGTTTTATTAAATTCTGCCAGACGGTATATCATGTCTGGTTGTATCTTTCTTCACGATTCCAACAGCCATTGATAACTATTGTCTGGATCCTTTAATTCATTAGTGGCAGTGATGAACTCTCAGTTTTTCTTCACTGAATAGTTGGAATGCTTCTATAAAAAGAAATTGCCCCTTTGGCTATTTGATAATCTGAAGATAGAGGAAAAGTAGAAATGATTGTTTGACTCTTAGGTTAAAACTTATTTAATTACCAGTCCTGAAAGTGGTGAGTTGATTCCCTAACATCCTGTAATGGTTAACATTGGCTTTCTTTTTCTATTAGCATCATGGTGAAGCCATACTTGACATGTTTCAAGTCACTGTATTTCAATTCTTATTGATGTTGAAACTGTCTTGTTTTCGGCCAATGAAAGCCTCTTCAAATTTACTCCTGAATCCTCTTGACCTGATTCCAAGAATCTTCGGTACCCTCATCATTTTCTAAGGAGTAGAGGTTCCTGGCTCATGGGACACATTGGCTGACCCAGGCCTGGATTAATTATTTCTCCAAGGAATTCTGGTTGCTTTCAGTAGAAAATGGTATTTGGAGATCACAGTTTGAACATTTGAATGTTCCTTGCTATTAGTTTGGTCATTGTTAAACTTTTTAAACTTTTTATTATTTTTTAATTTTTTTAAATGTTTATTATTGAGAGAGAGAGAGAGAGCATAAACAGGTGAGGAGCAGAGAGATAGGAAGACACAGAATCAGAAGCAGGCTCCAGGCTTCGAGCTGTCAGCACAGAGCCCGACGCGGGGCTCGAACTCATAAACTGCAAGATCATGACCTGAGCCAATTTGGACGCTTAACCGACTGAGCCACCCAGGCACCCCAAAGTTTTATTTTTAAATCCATAAAATTCAGACCATATTTCTTTACCCTTTTCCTCCAGTAAATGAGAAATTTAGCACACCTTCATTTTTTTCCTACTTTTTCCTTCAACTTTCTCAATTCTGTCAGCTATAACATTACTTTTATAAATCTTCAAGACCTAACCTTGACATTATAAGGTTCTGTGACTATGATTAATCTTCCTGACTTTGTCTGTAGACTGATTATTAAAACTGTAAACCAAAAACCAACATTTGTAAAATTATAATTACATAAGTATCGTTTACTGATGAGCCTCAAAAAAGTATGACTAGATCCATAGCAAAGGAAATGTAATCTTATTCTACTACCCAGAACCACTGTAAGGAAATCTTTGTTAACCTCATGGCCACATGGATTCTGTTTTATTTACAATTATGATTATTTGCTCAATGTCATGCCACCTTTATTCTGTTACATATTTATATATATATATTATTCTGCTATGATGTTGTATGGCTATTTATTTTCTCTGGAATTTATAGCTGTTTTATTTGTTGTTGTTGTTGACAGAAGCATATGCTTTTATCTGATTAAAAATTTCTAGGTTCCTCATCATAGAACTGTGTAATGAAACCATTTGGATTTTGAAGACATACGTGGTGGAGTCCTTTGATACATCTCATTTTAATTTTGACATTATTTGACATTAATTACAGGCCTGTTGCAGAGTTTCAAGCTAATTTCAAGCTTATTTTTATTGCACTCTTGGGTTGATTTCACTTTTTTCTGGATCACAGATACTCCTCTTTCTTGGATTCCTATTTGCTCAGATGGACTACATGTTCTAATGGTGTTTTAATTTTTAGAAAAGTTTATATAAGTTGATTCTGATTCTTCCTTACCTAAAGCTTGCTTTATTTTATTCCTTACTTGGTTGAAAGTTTGGCTGAGTATAGATTTCAGGTTTGAGATATTTCTCACCTAGAACTGTAAGTGAATTTCTCTTCTGTCTTCTGTCATTTAGTGTTGTCATTTACAAATCTCATAACTATCTTAATGACAGCTTTTGGTAGTAGGCTACAAGCCTAGTTCTTCTTCGTTTCTTCTTCCTTCCTACCAAACCTTGACTGTGTTCAAGAGTCAAGACCATTACTTAGAAGGAAGAGGCTTCTCTTCCCCAATGCTAAGGAGGGACTGATGATTCATTTAAGACAATTATGATAAAGGCATTCTTCTCACCAGTGATTGATTTAGGAATAGGTTTTTGGATATTTCTGCTTGAGCATTAGTGAGGTTAAATTGTTGCAGCCAAGAGACCATTGGGAGAATGGCAAAATGTCAGAGCTAGCAGAGTAGAAAAACAGAAAGAATCCAAGTTATTGATGCTATCATCGCACAGGTGAATTAACCAACCCTAAAGCTAACTACCTTACACCATAGAATTCTCCTCTGTAAATAGATTTTAGAGAGTCTTAGATGGTGGCTCACTTTGCTTCACTTTGAAGAGATTACTTTTATCACTATTTATAACTCTTATTTTGAATCACTGGCACCTTGACACGGCTGACTTTTGTGTTACAATGATTCAGGCCTGATGTTTCTCTATTCTCCACAGAAGGGTAAGGAATTTTTTTTTAAAACATCTCTATAATAAATTTGATAGACTTACAGAACTGAAAAGGCTGTCAAGAGTTAATTGAGTCTATTGCCTTGACTCTAAGCAGGCCTGATGAGAAACTACCCCATAAAATTGTTCATATGCTTTTCATAGACACAGAATGTCATCACCTCCCTTGCTGCGGTGCATTCCAGCACATCGATGCCAAAGAAGGAGGCACGACATCAGAGTTTTATCCTGAAATAAATGTGGTGGCTTTTGTCCTTATAGAACCAGTTTTCTTGAGTGTGTGGAGGCATTTGTTGCTGCAAGAAAACAAAGTAATGTGCAAATTGATAAAATAGATTCAGGGAAGTGAGAGTTTGAACTGCAAGAAACGGCTTTGTTTTACAGTTTCCTAGAGTGTTCTTTTAAACATAGAGTTCACCAAATGGGTTAAAACTATAACTTAATTTCAAAATACTACCTATCTAATGGAGAATTTATTTCAAGTGCTAATGCTGTCAAATTTACAAAACCCCTCTATTATGTAGTAGCTATGCGGAAGCCTCTACTTGGGAGTGACATTTGCCTTCTCTCCACCGGGGACTTTCCTAGGGTGGGGTCATGCTCAGCTACCCTAATTCCTTCCACATGGAGGCTATGGACATCTGCAGTTGTAAACCACGATTCTTTGACACGCAAATCCCAGATGGTGCTTTGAATTTAAGGCCCATATTGCATGCAGATTTCTACCACATATGGTTTAATTTTTTTTTTTTTCTTATTGTTAACTCAATGCATGTTCAACGCTGGGGGGAAAAGTAGATAAATATATAACAAAAGGAAAAAGAAACCTCTCATAGCCCTACGATCGTTAATGTTTTGAAATTTATCCTAGATGTTCTCTGGGCATATTCACTGATATGTATAACTTTAATTTTTCTTACAGAAATGGTATTGTGCCCTGCCCAGCGCTGGGCTGCTTCCATCCTGTACATTCATGCTGTGGATGCCGTGGTTCACAGGTGACCTGGACGTAACCCTCATGCGCTGCAAGAGCCCATGGACTTAATATCATAGTTAATTGCTGTTTACCAACAGGAAAGGAGGAGCAAGGCGGCCGTTGGACCCCGGAGCCACCATGTGCTGAGTGTCTACTGTTTGCTAGTTGAGACTCTACATGCATTATCTCAACTTCTCATACCTACCCTCAGGGATGGTTTTCACCTACTACCTCTTTGCAGGTGAGGAAACGGACACCTGGACCAGTCAGATAACAGCTCAGATTGACTTGACTGCAAAGCCAGTATTTCCTATGGCACCGCAGTTCTTCCAGCAAGGCCGCTGTGATTACCTTCAGACCAGAGGAGGCAGGGAGGGGAAGATGTTGCTCCTGGAAGAAGATGGAGATGGGGATGACTGGAGTTTCCTCTGATGGACTGAAAGGGGTGCCCAGGGGCCACTTCAAGGTCAGGAGAGGACGCGAGTGGCTAGGATCAAGCCTCAGTGGGAAGGGCAGGGTCTAGGATAGACGAATCAGGAGGCGTAATGAGTTGCTTCAGGCAAGGTTGGCCCCGGGGGAAGCCGTGAGGCTGAGAGAGGTTGGTTTTCACCCATCTATGAAGTCCTCAAGCTCACCAGGTGCCTGCACCCACTCAAGGGCCCCAGACCCTATGCCTGCCTCCCAGACCTCCTTGGGCAAGACCATATCACAGCGCACGTCTCCTTCCTGTCACATCCAAACTGTCACATGTAGTTCTTGAGCTCTCAGAATGCTTCCCTGCCAGAGCTCACTAAAGAACAGCATTCGTGTTGTTAGGTTAGTGCATATTACTGGCTGAGTGGGTTTCTCTTTCTCGAATACTTGCACTTTAATAGCATTGTAGGCACCAGGTGCTGCCAATACAAAAATGAAGCTACTTTCTCCTAAGCAGCTCATTGTAGTGAGGAGACAGTCACTTAAATAAGTGAATATGACACAAGGGGATATGATAGATGTATGTGCTGGGGATTATGCTGTACTTTCTCCCCTACAGACGGGTGGTTGGGTGTAGTCTTGGAAGAGACTTTCGAATGCGGCTTTGAGGGCTGATTAGGGGATGTATCCAGGCCGGATGGGGGTGGGCTGGTGGTCACTGAGCAGGGTAAGCAGCACTACTGATGCAGATGACCTCTGCTTGGCTGGATAAAACAGGAAGAGGCCAGTGGGCCGGGCTGCACGGCAGAGGGCTTCCCATGATATTATAAGACATTGGGGCTATATCCTATGGGCAGCTGGCCCCATCAGATTTAAAATTGTTTTAATCAGGGGAAAGACTTAATCTGATTTGTGTTTTGGAAAGATATTCTTGGTAACAATGAGGAGGCCAGATGAGTCACTTGGAGCCAGGGAGACCATATTCCACAGAGTCAGTAATACAGGCATTTCTAGCAGATGGAGAGGGTGAGTTGGGTCAAGGAAGCCTTTTCCCAAGGTCCCAGTGAGGGAAAGACAAGCTCTGGCCTCAAAAAATGTGGCGGTACTGTCTGGTTTCTGGGTAGGTGAGAGGAGCGACGACCTACCCCCCCCCAGCTCCTGGTTTTCACACCGAGGGGCTGAAGGCACCTGATGCTTGGCCAGGGGTTGGGGAGGGGGGTGGGATGGGGACTGCCTTTGCAGAGCCTTTAAAGAAATTAAGACTTCAGTTATTTATGAATCCTGATAAATCCTGGGACTGGCCAGTGGAGGCCCTGGATACCTTTGCTGTGCTTGCTTTTTAACGGCGACCAAGTTTTGTAAAACTCTTCTGCTTCTGGAGGCGGGGAACAACACAGGGTTCTGGATGATTCATCAGGCCTCTGGCTGGGAAGTGACTTTCAGGTGGGCAGGAGGGCTCCCACCTGGAGAGAAAGCCAGTCAGACTTCGGAGTGAGAGCCAGTGCAGGCAGGGTATGGTCTGCCTCTTGGGCAGAATAGTTTGTCTTAAAATTCACTTAAAGAGACAATGGAGTTTCCTGGTTAAGAGCAGGGACTCTGGAGTCAGACTGTGGGTTCAAATCCTAGCCCCTCCAGTCCCTTACTATCTTCCTTGGAAAAGCTACTTTATCTCTCTGTCCCTCAGTTTTCTCATCTGTAATATAGAGGCAATAATGATACCCATTTTCCAGGTTTGTTGTGTGTATTAAATGAGGTAATATGCCTGCAGGATTTAGAGCAGTGAGCTCCTCGTGAGTACCATACATACGTTTGCTTTACTAGAGACGCAGGGCGGTGTAAGCTCCCAGGAAGTAAGCGTGCCCAGATTCAGCCTGGTCCCCTCCAATGTAGGCAGCAGCTGCACCCCAAGACACCACCCTTCTCTCCTCCCAACTTCCTGCAGATCCAAGGACCAACTGATGTCCAGACACACCCAATTAGGGGGCAGGGGAGGGGTGGTGTGGCACCTACCACCTGTCCAGAGCCCAGAGCGGCCAGGGGAGGAATCTTCCCCTGCCCAGACTGTCCAGCTGTACCTGGACCTTGCCCTGCCAGATCACCCCTTGCCTGGAGCTTCAAAGTGGTTTATTTTTTCCTCTTGCATTTGGATTCCAGAAATATTTAATGGGGTGTGTTAGAGCAAAACAGCCGTAACTTGCAATCTTTCTCTCAAGATTAAACAGGTGCATAATCCTTCTTTAGCCAAGCTCGTCAGCTGCAGCAGCTGGGAGCTCCCCATGTCTGTGGGCCTCTGTGGTTGTGCCTTCCTCCCGTCTTTGGGGCTCCCCAAATGCTCCTCTGTTCGGGGCCTTCCCGACATTCCCCAGCTGTCCTGGCCCAGTACAAAGCATTGCACTCCCGCATCGTAGCTGTGAGAGTCTGAAGTAAAAATGAAAAATATTTTTCTGTCAGCAGGTGCCTTTGGCTGAATTCACGTGATTTTGGAGGTGGGGGGGTGTTAAGCTCAGTGGAAACCACACCGTGACAGGCATGTGGAGCCGTTTAGGTGAGCTCCCTGCCTCCTTCCCCTCCCAGGTGGCTCTGGCTCCCACGTTAGGGAATGTTCCCGGCATGTCCTCAGGGACAGCCTGGCAGGGGCTCAGCCCACAGGCCAGGCCTTGAAGCGGTTCTGCCTCCCCGCGGGCGAGGCAGCTCAGCTGGCCTGATGGGTGTGCTTTCTGCCACCACTCTTTTTTCTGGAAGTTTCACAGTCGTGTTCTAATACAAACAATACTGTCGGAGAGTCCGGTGGCCCCTCGGGAATTCCACTGAGCAGTGATTGATGGGCCCGAGGACAGAGCCGTGGGCCCACATCGGTCACACCTCCCGCCTGGCTCCAGAACTGGCCTGTTAG
Source organism: Panthera pardus (assembly GCF_024362965.1). NCBI lineage: Eukaryota > Metazoa > Chordata > Mammalia > Carnivora > Felidae > Panthera > Panthera pardus. Next base: position 112,698,235 of record NW_026526991.1, read on the forward strand.
CACAGCCTGACTTGGATCATTTGTCTCCAAGTACCAGGGGATTTTCAAACAGCTGTGGAGCCAACCATTTCAAAAAGGAACATAGTTCTGGTTTGTGGTAAGAATAACACACACCGCATGTGCTCCAGAATCCAGGCCTCCGAATTCCTGGAGCGCTGGGTGTGACGGCCTTTCCTCTTTGGGCCTGCCGTGTCACCGCTTCACCTCAGTGCACAAATGGTTATGCCATTTAGGGCCACCGTGGGACTCAAACTCAGGGCACGCAGACATGGAGGACATTTTCCTCTCTTCTCCTTTCCCTGTGACCTCATTTCTGTCAAACCCCAGAGGGGAGTGGTGCCTGTTGCCAAAACCTGGGCCAGGAAGGACGTTTCTTTCCACAGATGCAAAACTATATTCCTTTCCTCTTCTGTCCTCTCCTTGCCCCTAATCCCTTAGTTGTGCAGTGTTAGTATGAAAAAGCAAAAAAGGAAGTGCAGAGAGTCAGCAGTGTGTAAGAGGCCACTTCCCCTCCTTTCCCTCGGCAGCCTAGCAAGGGAGCCCCACAGGATGGAAGGCCTCCTCCCTCCATGTCCTTCTGCTTGGAAGTCGGCCTCTCTCCTGCTGGGAGAGCTGGGGGAGCAGCAGCGTGGGTCTTTGACCCACGGGGCACAGGTTAGCCTTGTCTGCTCCAGGAGGGCTGGCACTGGGTTCTCAGAGGGGATGATGGACTGAGGCTGGCAGTAGATACACAATAAAGATGCTAAGAAGGAGAAAGAGAGACCAAGAAAGGGAAGACAGCGTATCAGAGGCTGGTAATCAGCAAGACACAATGACCTGAGGTGGAGAACAGAGAGGGAAGTGAGAGCAAGAGCAGGAGCATACAGCCACCCTCAGCAGGAAGGAGAGTAGAGCAGCGAGGTCCCCAGAGCCCCACGGACTGTCCCGTACCCCAGGCCAACCTCATGGCTGTTTGATGGGACTGGGACTCCAGGCGGGACCTGAGACTGGGATCCCCCCCCCCCCCCCACTTTATTTCTTCCAGAACTGCCAACCCAGGTTGAAAGGAAGGGAGGAGAGACTTCTCCATCCATCCTGCCCACCCCAGGGCTGGCTTGTGGGAAGGGTGCCTCTGAGAGCGGGTGCAGCCTCCTGAACCTTGCCATTTGTGTCCAAGTGAGCTGGAAAATTCTGGAGCCCAGTAGACTCAGCCAAGGGACCAGCCAGCCAGCAGACCAATGCCTTCCAAAGATGCTGTCTTCTTCTCGTCTGATGTGGGGCCAAGTGATTGGGACACTGGTGGACACTGAAGGGCCATGGGAAAGCAGGGTTTATAGATCCCAACAGTGTCTGTGATATTGGAGTGGCTTATCTACAGGATGTCATGGAGAGCCCAGTCAGGGTTTAGTTCTTTTGTCTGCTTCAAAGCTATCTCTACAGGGAAAAAAAAATCCAATCTTGGAGATGTTGGCCCAGGCATGATCCTCACAGATGACATAAACAAGCTACCCAGGGACATGGGCAACCCTTACTGTGACTCCTCTGCTTACCCTCTAGCAGGGGAGTGACTAGCATTTGCTGAGCCTGGATGGTCCTTCTCCCTTTCTCATTCCTCCACCTCTACTCCTACAGTGTGTGAAGAGAGGACTCAGAACATAAGTATCCTACTTACACACGCATATACACACACAGACATATTCACTATGAAAGTAATCATAACCACTTACAGAATATTTGAAAACAGAGAAGGAAAAAAAATCCCCATGATCTCACTTAACAAAGCAGCTGGGACAATTTGAGGATTATTTCTATTTACCTTTTGTCATATGAAAATGCTAATTTAAACACAGTAGTAGTTTTATTCTCAGTACGATTCTGTGCCCTCCTTTTCTCATTTAATATTTTGTCATAAGAATTTTAGATGTTGTTGTATAGCCTTGACAGTTATCAGTGAACATGAGAGATTAATATTCCAGGAAATGGATGGACAATGGACAAGAGTCCCATGGTTTGTTTTGGATATTAGGTGATTTCTGCGTTTTCAGTTCTCTGCAGTATAGCCTTTTCACAGTTTGAATTTGTCTCTGGGAGAGATGTACCACCAGTTTTGCATTACGTTAGCCCAGCACCATAGACAAGGGTCGCCATCTTTATATATATATATATATATATATATATATATATATATATATATATATATTTATACATACATATGAAATTTATTGTCAAGTCAGCTAACATACAGTGTACATACAGTGTGCTCTTGGTTTTGGGGGTAGATTCCCGTGATTCATCACTTACATACAACACCCAGTGCTCATCCCGAAAGTGCCCTTCTCAGTGAAGGGCTGCCATCTTTTGACCCTGTGCCATTTGCTGCAAAGGAAACTGTGTCAAGAGTGTGGATGAGTCAGTGCGCATCCACGACCATTGCTGGGCTGGCTCAGCCCCTTCTGGGTGAAGGGTGCCACAGATTACTACTGTTGTTGCAGTAATGGAAGTCAATGGATCAATTGTTGGAGTAAAGCAAGTTACAGGCTCATCATTCCCAGTTGGGTGGGCTCTGGAGAAATGGCCTTAGCTGGGACTGCTGGGACAGATTTTAGGGGACATTTGTGGCCCTTTTGAAATGCACCAGGTGCCTCTCAGGGTGGGCCACCTGTCCACCTCCCCCCAGTCCTGAGCAGGAAGCAAAGTTATCCTGACAAAGGTGCACCCACCTCTTCCATCCCTGAGGGAAGTACTTACTGCTTCTCATTTGCCTGAAGCTCTAGGATCCCACCCTACAATGTCCCCATCAGCAGTAGTAAGGGCACAGATGGGGGTGGGGCTGGCTATGCTGTGCGTTTCTCAGCACCACCCTTTCATTTCACTGAATTAAATTCAAGGAGATGCAAATCCCAGGAAATGTTGTTTGTAAATGCAGAAAATTTGAAATACACAACTATCGAAGAACAGAGCACATCATTTGTCAAAATAATAGCATAGAAACTATGCTATTGATATAGGATGCTATTTGTAATGCATATTTGTGGGGAAAGCATGAGTCCAGGTTTTTTAAAATTAATTTATTTTGAGAGAGAAATTCAGAGAAGGTGTGTGTGTGCACACATATGCGTGCGGGGGAGGGGCAGAGAGTGAGAATCTTGAGCAGGCTGCACTGCCAGCACATAGCCTGAGGCAGGGCTCTAACACAACCATGAGATCATGACCTAAACCAAAGTCAAGAGTCAGACGCTCAAGTGATTGAGCCGCCCACGTGCCCCTATAAAGGTGCATATATCTTTTTTTTTTTTTTTTTTTTTTATGCTGGGTATGAAGCCTAATGCTGGCCTTGATCTCACAACCCTGAGATCAAGACGAGAGCTGAGCTCAAGAATTGGATGCTTAACTGGCTGAGCCACCCAGGTGCCCCACGATCTCAGTTTTTACTGAATAAATGACACACACACACATACACATGCAAGTTTAGGATGCTAAAAATATACACTTAAATGTTAAAATGCTATTTCTGGATAGTGAAATGATGGGTGAACTTTACTGTCCTCTTTTCACTTAATTATATTTTCCACTTTAATATAATTAGCATACAATAGTTGTGTAATTGTTAAAAGGTGCTCTTTATAGTACAAAAATATCTGTCACCCACATTTCTTTTCACTTCACAAAGCCTTTCATAAATACTATTGTATTTGATCATCATGGCAACACAGGAATAAATCAAGAACAGTATTAAATAAAATTTATTCGATAAAAATGTATTAAATAAAATAAAATTCAGTAAATCTCACACGCCATTTTATAGATGAAGAAATAGATGTTCTGGGGGCTCTCACGGTACCATGTTCTTTCAGGATGGACTCTCCATTCTAGACTGTCAGCTCCCTGCGTCCAACAGGCAATCTCTGAGCTGCATTCCGCTTAAAACAAAACAAAACAAAACAAAACACAAAAAGATCAGTTTCCTAACTTCTTCAATCTGGACAAGAGAGCTAAGAACACAGCTCCGATCATTTCCCGGCCTAGCCCAGAGCCTCCAGTGGCTCCTCTTGACTGCAGGGCAGGGGTCCTCAATTCCGGACATTCTGAGCTGGATCATCCTTTGTTGTGGGAGTGTCCTGTGCACTGTAGGGTTGTTAGCAGCATCTCTGGCCTCTTGGTAGATGCCAGTAGCACCCGCCCCGACCTCCCCCACTTCCCTCAACACATACCCAGTTGCATCAGCCAAAAATGCCTACAGACATTTTGTCTCTAGACAAAATTGTGCTCGGCTGGGAACCAGCCAGCATCCCTGAGCCCCTACCCAGGCCTCTGGTGACTTCTGTACCAACTCCCTTGCCAGGGCCTGTCTCACAACCTCGGCATCTGTGTGATCCCTCACCTCCACCTTCTTCACATCTAACTTCTCGGGCAGGTGGAACCCGTGTACCCATGGGGGCGGGGGGCTTCCTCTGTGGCCTCACGGCACCCCGTGCTAGCCCTTCCTGTTGGTGTGTGGAAATCCCCAACTGCTTGTCTGTCTCCTCAGTGGAGTGTGAGCTCTCGAGCACAGGGCCTGTGTGGCGCTCACCTCCTAGACCTTCGTGCCTGGGAGGGAGACATGGCACACACTTTATAAAATACTTGCATTGGAAGGAAGAAGAGAATGCAAAAGGGAGCAAAGTTACTTGCACTTTCATGATCCAGCAATCTCATTTTTTTGTATTGTTCGAAAGGTCCGTTTATGACTTGTCAAGACTTGTCGTGAACTGGAAGAGGACTGTGCACGCAGTCACAGCTGAGCTTGTCCTTACCAGCCCGGGGAAATGGAGAGTTCTGATGAGTGGCCTTAGAGAAGCAGCAGCAGGAGCCGCAGTGACATAACACCAGTGGATGTGAGTTTCTCAGGCCTCTGCCTCTCTGAGCCTCAGTTTCCTACGCTGAAAACGTGAATCATAAAAATGCCCGCCTCGGAGTTGAGAGCGGGGATGCATTGAGCTGGAACATGTGGCTCCCCCAGCGGTCCCAGGTGTGTAAAGAGTGTTCAGCCCATGGTAATTGAATCAAAGTTACAATCTGACTTGCAGCATCTGTAGGACCCCCACCAGGGCCATGATCTGATATTGGAACCGGCCCTGAGGGATTCCCTTTCTTGTCCCGGCCTCCTGAAGCGAGCTGACAGGACAGCCTTTGATGGCTCCTGTCCTGTCCTGTGGTTTGCATTTTCCAATACCTCAGAGGCATTCACCATTTTCTACTTGTTCCCTTTGGGTTATTCCCTGGTTGTTGGGGCTTTCTCCCATGTTACTGAATGCTCCATCCCTGGGCTGGAGCCTGGAAACTCAGGCTCAGGACAGCTGCAGCTTGCAGTTGGGAACAAAGCTCCCAAGAGCGGTGTCCCTGGGCAGCATTGAAGCCCACTGAGGCTCCTCTTACTCTGGGGTTTGGCTCCAAGGAAGTGGCAGCAACGGTAGGAGGCAGGATGGCCCTTTCCATGCAGCAGGGTCTTGTGATGCCTTTGCGGTCCTGCCCTCAGAGACTACTGCTGCTGTAGGTTTGGAATGCCCAGTGTGGAGTCCAGGGACATAAACACGAAACCCACTGATAGTAATACCACATGGTGCTCTAAACCATGGTTTGTTTTTGTCCCATGGATATCATGGGAATTCATTATTTCCTTCATTGCTTAGGCTGCTAGATAGCTCAGAGTCCAAATCGTGTCCTGTCTCCCTGCACCTGAGGCAGATCGTTTAGTGTGCACATTTGTGAGGTCATCTGACTTTTCTTTTCTTATTCACATTTCCCTTCAGTCACTCAACAGTTATTATTGTTATTATCCTGAACTGAACCTTGTGTGAGGTTCACAGAATCATGTCTCGACAACCAGGATGCTGGACAAAGGACACACCGGTCCCCCTCTGTCCCGTTGTCTGTGTGCAGTAGCCAAAGGCTTCAGGAGTCAGAGGCCCAAAGAGCTGGGGTCGCTTCTGTCGTAGGTTGTAAGTTCATTGAAAATCCTGCCCTGTCGGTTTATTTTCTTTCAGTCCCATGTGAGGTAGTGCTAGTTTTCACAGCTCTTCACAGGACTCAACACCTGGTACGAAAGACGAATTAAAGTGGATCCGCGTGCCAGGCACATTTTGGTCAAGTCAGATGATTTTCAAAAGAAATTCTCTGAGACTCCTCACAGCCTTTCGGGAGATGTCCCTTCCACCCTCCCTCTCCCTCTCCTCCCCACCCCCACCCTGGCTCTCTCTCTGAATCTCCCCTCGTCTCACATGTGCCCCACTTGCCTTTCTTTTCTTCCATCCAACATACCATCACTAGCTAAACAAGTTACTTCACTTATTTGAGCGTCAGGTTTTTTTTTTTTTTTTTCAATCCCTAAAAGAGGAATTGAAAAACACCTCATAGGAAGATTGTGTGAATTACATTAAATTTATTTGTGTAAAGCACTTAGCATATTGTCTGACACAGGAGAAGTGTAACAAACGCTATTTTTATTCAATCATTCAACAAACATTTATGATATACCATATGTTGAATGCTGGACACACACGATCAGATATTTCCCAAGGGAAAAATAATTCTCTTTATTTAAATACACACATACCCCATAGTAATCTGGGGCAGAGAAGCACTGAGACCCCACTAATGGTGCATACTGTGAAAGTCCTAGAAGAGGCTGGATCGGCACATGGCTTCATCTTCTCTGGAAACTTTTCCTGGGTTGGTGTCAGCAGTTCTTGTCTCCTTCCCTCGCCTCTCCCTCCTTTGGCGTCTGAGACCCTCCTTCTCTGGTTCAGGGTTACCTTTAGGGCCCCAGCTCCTGGCTGCACTTTAGGCCAGGCAATTCCAGGACTATACTCCACTGTCCAGTCCTACTTGGGCTACTTCAATTGCCACTATCTTTATGCAAATTAGCCCCCAAAAGAGGAGTCTTAATGTTATATTTGCTTCCTCCCCTTTTTTTTCTAATCACGGCCTGACTGCTTTCCGTTTCCCTCTCTGCTTTTGTGAACCTGTTGTGCCCGTGGCGCTCACAGGCTCTAAACACCGTCCATTCAGTGATGCCACGAGTGATTAATCTGTGGCTAGTTTCCTTCCATCTTCCCCAGAGCGTGTGCAGGGCCCATTCATCAAGATGCCCAGATAATTGAAGCAATCCACCTTCGTTCAGGGCCACGCTCTGGGCAGTGATGCTGGCCCGGAGAGCTGTTGTGTTGCATGTAATTACTCTTCCCGCGTGAATCCCCGGGGCCCCTCTCTGCCTCTTGCAGATCCCCATCACCTTGAACGGTGTTTCTGCACATGCCTCTCCCCTCCTCTCCACCAAGTCCTTCTGTGGATGTTCATCCCGGGCTGGCTTTCACGATGTTTTACCCTGACCCTGAGAAGAGCCGTTGGCATTGACAGAGCAGGCAGACGGACTCACTGAAACTGCGGTTAGAGGGAGCTGAGTTGGCCACTGGAGAGAACTGTCTTCCCTGAGGTTTGGAGAAGCAGAGATCCACTACCATGAAGGTGGTGTGATGTTTCTCAGAGAGCTCGAGGGAAAGGACAGAATGGGGATCTCTTTTGACAGATGACTGGCGAACTGGACGTCCTCCCTGACCTGCGTCCAGTGGAAGGAGAGCTGTTAAGCTCAGAGGTGGCCTTAGCCACTGTCTGCTCCAGCTGCCCTCACAATGCCAACCTTGGGATGCCTTTTCTTAGCACAGATCCTCTTTAATTATTCACTTATTCACTCATTTACTTATCTCACAGATATTTGGGATGCACGGCATTGCACTGCCATATCCTTGCTTCCCAAGCACGATGTGGGTAGAGGTGACGGCAACAAAGTGGTGTCCCACTAACCTGGAGGAATGAAAAAGTTGTATAAATATCATCAATATTGTCTCCAGACTGTCAAGTTGATAAAAGCAATAAACATCACCGATTGTTTTAGGGGATATTCTGCAAGGGAGGCTTTGCATTCAAGAGGATATTATTTCTTCCAACCAGTGCCAATCAACAATGGCAACAAAACAAAGAGGCATAAATCACCGCAATAAAGAAGATTCTCGTGAGTATGACCTTGTAGCTGTATGCCGCAGCAAAGGATCTGAAGCCCAGGATTAGACTTAGTGGTGTAACCTCAGAGACCCAGAGAATGTGAGGTTGTCATTGTCCTTGAAGCCCTGAAGAGTCTGACTGCCTCACTTGGAGTTCAAGTCTCCCAGAAGGTGGCCCCAACTTGATTTTCTCCTAACAAGCTGCATTAGACCTTTAGAGGAAGCAGCACTGTCATGATCGTGGTGTCTCATTTCTACTCTCCATAGAAGTGAATATACGATATTAAAAACCATAGAATAAGTACAAGGAACACAACTCTAATTTTCTCCATAATGTTTTCTTGATGCTTTTTAAAAAATAGCAAGCAACAGATTCTTAAGCAAAAGTTGGTGTCCTTGCTGTGTTGATGTCTTGCATATGTGCTGAGTTTGATAGAGGGTAACCCATATTGTCCACTTTGTCCCCATAAGAACCCTCCATTCAGTCGGCTCTGATCTCGATCCCAAGCTCAGGACTTTGTTTTCTCATGAACTTCCTTTGTGCCAGAATATTTCTTTTCTTCTCTGTCTACATAACTTTTTACTTTTCACCTACAGCCCTGTTTAAATTATGGCCCAACCCTCCCAAACCGGGAAGCCTCCATGGTCATTCCCATACAGGGAAAGCTTTCTTGCCACATCACTTAATAACATACCACTTTGTGACATGTCCCACATTGTTACTTCATGTGTGTATTTAATTTAAGTGTTCCTGTGTCCATTTCCTAATGAGCCTATGAGTTTTTGAGGGCAAGACTCAGGTGTTACATTTCTGTCTCTCCTTTTGATGCTGCTGGGTGATAGACAGCACTCACATTTTAAGGAAGCTTGTTCCTTGAGTCAGTACTTCTCAATCTGAGGAGCAGAGAGACTCACTTTAGGAGTAGAAATTCTCTGAGACACTGAGAATACATTGCATCCTGAAAACATTGCGCTAAAAGTGGGTGATCCCTTGGTGCCAACGGAATGGTAAATTAAAATGCACAATCAAGCACTGATTAACATGAAGTGAAAATACAAAACTTAAATGTCATTAAAACGTCAGTGCTTAGGGAATATATCCCTAGCACCCTCTTCCACCCCTATCCCTGCTCTCCACCGTCTTGTTCCACTACAATCTGTGTGCACCAGGGGAGCGGGAACAGGCCAATTGCATTTCTATGGGGTGAGAAGCTTGGAAAAACCTAGAGCTTTAGATCCTTAGTACATTTAGATTCTGGTACAGCATCTTCAGGTCAAATTTCTTTGTGTTAGAGCAAGGACCAGGAGAAAAACCATCAAGGTAAGTGCAAGATTCAAGGTAGAGAGAGGGGTTGCTGATGCCAGATGCTGCGGGTTACGTGGCATGGATGCAAGGAAGTGGGCATAGTTTGTAATATACCGCTCATGAGGAAAGAGGTATAAAAGGATTTCAATCTAAATTGGAACCACAGGATATGAAATAAAGAATCCCATGCATTTGCCCTCAGAAGAATGGAATTTCAGAACCAAGATACTGATTTTCTGTAAATGCTTGATTTACAGAAGAGTGAGCCTCAACTCCTCAGCAAGAACATCTGTCAAGAATCCCTTCCTATCTTCAAGTCCATGAACTTTCTATACTTGGACTTTGGCTGGACTTCCCCCTCTTTGCACTCCTTGCCCATAAATATAGCCTGCCCCAAACCCTCAATGGACTTGCCTGTAGCTTGCTAAGGAATGCATTTTCTGAATTTTGGTTGTGCTGTTATTCCCAAATAAATCTAAATTCTGGTGATTTGAGCTTGCCTCAGTTTACCTCTTTATTTAGGTCAACCGAGGGAAGATGAGAGGGAGCCAGACTATAGCAGTAGATTGGGTATTGTAGGAGGTAAGAAGATGAAGGTAGAAGGGAAGGGGCTGGAAACTTGAGGAGGAGCAGAGATGAAAGAAAGTCTTTATTATTTAGTTTCTTAATATGGAGATGAGCACATTTATATTCCCTGTAGGTCCTCATCTTCTTCAGTCTGATGGGGAAACAAAGCAGACAGCTGCAGCCACGGGAGACAGACTGGACTGACCCTCTTCACCCCAAACCCAAAATTCCATGGAAAGGTTCTCACTGATCCAGCTGAGTCTTTAGGAGCCCAACTAAGGGTCAAAAATTTTGTATCGAGGCTGTGGGGAGGAGGTCCTACGTAAGTACATGCCAGCACCTATGGAGGTCATGCAGATGGAATGGAAAGGAGAGCAGTTTTCATTGAAGAGGGGTGTTCATTAATGTGTGTAGTTTGGAGGTGGAAGAGAGTTTAGAAAATTTGAGAAGCTCATAACTCAAGCTTATTTTGTTTTGTTTTTTGTTCTTGGAGAAGTTAGGGCCACTGCAAAGAGTTAGGGGGTCGATGGAGATTTGAGTTACTGAGGGCTTGGAATATTACAATGCAAAATGAGAAAGCCAGCAGAGCAACTGAGCAACTGGGACATGCATTCAAGGGTAGGAAGCATCGTTGTGTCATGGCATCAATACTGATTTTTTCACTTAATGGACATTATTGATGACAACCTCCATTATCTCCCAGCATCCTAAACATAGATGGCACCAATAAAAGCAGATAGTTGGGCTGATCCAGGGTTGGAGAGTGGCAATATAGATGCATCAGGAAAGGAGGCAAACCAGTGGAGGAGAGGGGAAGGGCTGAAGTAAGTGTCCACACAAGAGTAAGTGTCCACACAACTTGGTATACAGACCAGGACTGATGTTTTGTTTTTCATTTTAAAAGGGAGTATTTAATTCAACATAGCAATGAGAACCGAACAGTATTAAAAACAGGAGTGGCTTAAAATGCATTTTAATCTAGTTTCCTTTGGAGGAGTTTGCTAGTTCTCTACAGCAAAAGGATGCTAGGAAAATGTCCGTAGAAAACAGAAATTCTCTCAGGATGCACATCTAAAATTCTTAAAAGGGCTTAAAGATTCAGGGAGGAGCTAACCAACTGTTGTGTTTCAGTAGTGCATCTTATCATGGCCCTTGCAAATGGAAATGACCCTTCAGGTAAGGCGGGCACATTGTGGTTTGCTGAGGAAAGTTCCATGTAATTATCAATGGCACCTCTTTTCACTATTGAGAGGTCCCAATTTCGATCTTAGTCAGCTCATACTTGGTCAGGTCTGAAGTGACTAGGGCAAGTGGTCTCTCAGTAATGTCACTTCTTTGTGTGTGGTGCTGCAGGCCTGATGATCTGGAAGGAGTAAACTTTGGCTCTCAAACTGCTTCTCTCTTCTTGGTGTGAATGGAGACTCCTGGAAGTCACCAGTGCCTGCAGATCTGGGGTCCAAAGAGAAAGGATCAGTGATTGAAACAAAGCTACCCTGTCCTGCTGGTTCCCCGTAGGGGAAGCCACATAAGCAAAGGCTAGAGAAAATGGTTACATTCTTTGTTGGCAGATGGCTTAGAAAATACTGCCCATACTGAACTGGATTCCCCTAGGCCATTTGATACACCCAGGGTGCCTCAAGGCAGGAAGTCCCAGAAACCACAGGCAGTTTGTGACCGCCCACTTCAGCTTTTTTCAGCATGAAAAAGACATGGGCCATGCAGGAATCATCTTTGTTTCTTGCCACAGTGAAGACCGATGATGTCTTGCATAAAGTAGATTCTCAATACATACGTGACTGAATGCGTGTCCTCTACAGGACAGACTGGGGTTGTTCTGTCTTAGAGGTGCCTCAGTTGGTGGCCTTCAACTTGGTATACAGACCTATATGTGTACAATGCAGCACAGAAGATGGGGCAGGTGAAGGTGGGGAAGAAGGCTGGCGCGAGCTGGGATAGATTTTTTTTTTTCCTGAGCCCAGCTGGTGATCAGCTTATACCCTAAAGCAGAAGGATTAATAACAAGAGTAATTTTATCCCCATCAGAATGTAACTACAGATGTGGGCTTATTGGGTGAAACAGCTAATCCTTTCTACATTTGGCTCACTCATGAAATACGATGCCTGGGGTTGTCAAAAGCACTATTTCCACATGGGCGTGCTGCTGGGTGTGCAGCTCTCCTGGGCTGTGTGGGCAGCTGTCGACTGTCTGTGCTCTTGCTGTGGGTGAACTGACTTCTCCCTGGACTGATGGAGGGGAAGGGAACAGGCCTGTGTGTATGTGTGGACACTGAGAGGAGGGAGGGTGTGGTTGAAGGAAAATGTCAGGTGTTGGAGTAGGTCGGTGCGAAAAGAGGCTGGAGGGAAAAAGACTCTTGGAAAAACCTAAGCTTCCTTGCAACCGTGTCTTACAGCGTCAGGGATAGGGAGGCAGCAGGAAGAGGGAAGAGGGCTGAGGAGAGGGGGTGCGCCTGGGTGTACACGTGCTCCAGATCTGAGCCAGCAGGCACCCAGGGATTTACAGCGTGGCAATGGTTGGAGGCTCCAACGCCAGGAGACTCAATTAATCAAAGAGCTGCTGCTGATGGAGCAGAGATGAAAGGGTTTCCAGGCCAGTCAGTGATATGCTTGGAGCTTTTCCCCGGGCAGCCACCCTGGGGTGAGTAACAGGAGACAAGATTCTTTCTGAGAGCTAAGGTCTGCGAGTTCCACGCCGCCACGGAGGGAGGCACCCAGGCAGCCAGTGGGCGTTAAGCGGGCGTGGTCAGGGCGACGGGGCGTGGCCCCAGCACCGAGGCGGCGCGCGTGACCGCCCCCACCCCGGCCGGCTCGGCGCACCACCTCCCGCTGGGCGTGGGGGCAGGGGGCGGGGAACGACGGTGGTCCCGGTGGGCCGCGTGCCTCCTACCTGACCCCGGCCGCTCCCTGCGCGGTGATCCGGGTCCCAGGTTGGGCGGCGCAGAGCAGGGCGCCGAAGGCGTCGCCCTCCCTTCCACCCACCGTTACCGGGCTCGGCTGGTCGCTCCGACCCGCTCGCTCCCCCGCTTCTTTTCAGTCCCAGGCTCGGGGGGCAGGAGAGGTTAAAGCTTCATTCCAGTGAGCTACGTTCCAGAACCTTTAAAAAATGCCCCGGGGTTCCTGGAAGACGTTGAGAGGAAAGCAGAGTGTCCGACGTCCCCACCCAAATGCTCCTGATCCAGAGAGACCGCCTTTGACTGAAGAGTCCCGGTGGGTGGGAGGAAAGGGCAGAGTGGCTCGTAAAAAAACAACAACCTTCTTATCCATTCGTCTTCCTTCCCCTACCTTCTTCCCTTAGGTTCTTAATTAATGTCCCCCCTTCCCTCCAGCCCAAAGAATCTGGAGCCTAAAACCCACAGGGCAGGGCGGGCCCACCGAGGCCGCCCTTAGCCCGGGAGTTCAGGCGGGGCCGCGCAAGGAAGGATTGCGCCTCCCGGGCGGGTCTCGGGGTTGGAAGGCTCACATCACCATGGCAACGAGGTCCTCGCTTCCCGTGGGAATAACGAACTCCCGAAAGTGCAGCAAATTGGAAAGGGACCTGCTGAGTGCCAGCTGGGGCTCTAGGCCCGAGGGGGGAGGGGAGGTGGTCTGCAGAGGGCGGGCGGGGAGGGGGGGGGGCCGGGGTACGACCGGGCCTGAGGGGCGACCCCAACGTGGATGCCGGCCTGCGCGTGTTTCCTCTGAGTCAGGTGGGGCCGCACATGCTGGACACGTGACACGCCGTGCTTCCCCGGGGCCGCCAGTAAGCAGATGTAGTTGCTGACTTGCTTAGAGCAGTGTCCTGGCTCTGGCTAAGTGGGACGGTTCCCTTCTGTTCTGGCTCGCGGCTGAATTCAAGTTCTATGTGGCTGAGGCCATTAGTTTATTTTTTACAATTTTTTTTTTTGGAGTTTTAAAAGTTGTTTTAGTGGTAAAAAGAAAAAAACACTTTTTAACCCATCAATAAATGTGTAAAGAAGGAAATGAAAATGATCCCCAATCCCCAATTCTTACACCCAAAGATAGCCACTATTAACATTTTGTTGTCATCCTTCCAGATTCTTCCTGCACGCATGTTCACACGTGAATGTAATATTTACAAAAGTAGATTACTCTGCACATGATGCTTTGTCACTTACCACAGACAGGGAAAGCGGGAAGAAAAATCGATTTATTATTTCTAATGGCAACATAGGATTATCATAACTTATTAAGCATTTGCTACTGCTGGAAGTTTAAGTTGCTTCCCAATTTTTACTCTTCTTTGTGGGAATAAACATCCTCACACGTACATTTTTGCATACAGTCTGTTAGTTATTTTAAGTTAAGTGAAACTTCTAGAGTTACTGGGTCAAAGAATAGGGGCATTTGAGATTTTGATGTACATTTCTAAATTCTGGGTCTCTGGGTTGTTTCAGAAGCAAGTGGGCTTTTTTTCTCCTCCATTGGTACTAGGAACAACAGGGTGAGCTCCTTTATAATAATGGTGTCTTGGTTCCTATTTCCGCCAAAGCAAAATCTGAAACAAGAATAGTATGGCGTGTGAATATTTATTATATCTATTGGGTGTGAATAGTGTTTTTTTTTTTCAGAGGTGATCCCAGAAGCACACTGAAAGGTAAGCAATTAAAAGTGCACTAATGAAGGGGTTACTGCTGTGGGCAACTGGGGGGCCCAGTCAGGCTGGGGACCCTCTGAGAGAGCACATAGAACACTCCTAGGAATGGATCCCCATTTATTTCTGCAGGACATTAACTCTCCAGATCACCCAACCTTCCCCACTGTTGTTTGGAAAATGTCTGCAGGTGAGTTCTGAGGTAGGCCAAGGGGATATGGCCGAAGCGTCTACAGCCTCAGCCACAAATGAATTATTACAACTTGCCCTGAACCCAGGCCAAGGGATGAGGTTAATGCAGGATAAAATTGCGTAATGGGCTCCGATTTTCCCCAGCCCCTCCACCTTCCCTCTCTGTTCCCTAAGCCATCTCTCGGTGCCAACTTCAGCTGCCCAGGGCTCCCAAAGTATTGAATCCTCTAAGGCATGTCAAAGAGGTCTTCTCAAGGACTTGCTCTAGAGTGTTAGAGACCTAATCTGTTACTTTTCCAGGTACATTTACATTTTAAGACCGAAACCAGAGGGGAGAATAGTTCTTCACCAGAGGAACTGATGAGAATGCTGGTATTTCAGGCACTGTGGCAGCTGGAAGCTTCTCTGGCAGAGGCAACCGAGGCCAAGGCCGTCCAGCAGAGGAATTCTGTGTGTCCTCTCTTGACCTGCAACAGGTGAGAGGCAGTTGGAAGGCGGAAGTGCAACAGGAGAGAAGAGTCCAGAGTCTTGTTTCTCTCACAAGGATGACACTCACTGGCCTGCACATTTAGAAAATGAGGCGGGAAAGAGGAAATACTGCTGAATTGGCTGGACAGACTAGGAGAGCAATGAGCCGCCAAGGCAGGTGTAGAGAGAAGAAGTGGCCCCTCTTGGCTCTGGCTGAAAGGGGACACTCAAATGAGGGATTCAGCCTCAGTTCATATCTTCCCTACCTAGGGTCTTGCCTGTCCTCCTTCCCCTCTGGCCACTCTTTCTCAGTGTCATTAGGGGTCCACTTGTTTCTGCCTGTCCCAGACATGCGGGTGCTACTTGGAGATCTGTCCTGTACTCTGTTTTCTACTCCAGCAGCACACGCTGTTGGGGAGGTCAGCATCCCTCTGGGCTTCCACTGCCATCACACACAGATGCCATACAGATGGCTGGCCCAGCTGTCTCTCAGGAGCTCATGTCCCACCCCCCGCCCCCAGAAGCTGACAGAAGTCATGGCAATGGGTGGCATCTTGGGGTAGACGCGTACTCCCTCCAGGCTGTATGGTCTCTGGTTGTCACGTTTGAAAGCCAGTGTCCCTAATTAAGTTGTGAGCTGTGTGAGGCCGAGTGCTTTGACTTTTCCTTCCCTGCTTAGCCACACGAAGTGGCCATCAGACAATGCCTGAATTGCCTGCTGTAGGAGTTTCTCCACCAGCACCACTGCGGGATCACCAGAGCAGTCCTGCTCTATGTGGGCACTTTGGTTTCTCCTGACACAGTCCCTGCCCTCAGCCATCTGCCCTTCTGGGAAGCGTCTGCTCACCAAATCGGTAGTGCTTCTCAGCTCATCCTCCTTGTCTGCAGTATGTGGCACTGTCTGCCCGTTCCACAGTCCTGAAACTCTACCCTTTCTGGGCCTCCATACATCACACCCTCTCAACATTCCTCGGCCCAGTGAGCTGTTTCCTTTTGTCCCCTAAGATACCGTGCTTTGGAGCAGCACGAGGGAGTGGAAAGAATGTAGGTTTGGGAGCCAGAGT
Organism: Panthera pardus; assembly: GCF_024362965.1. NCBI lineage: Eukaryota > Metazoa > Chordata > Mammalia > Carnivora > Felidae > Panthera > Panthera pardus. Next base: position 112,714,456 of record NW_026526991.1, read on the forward strand.
GACTGTGTTTGAGTCATTTATTAGTTGGGTGACCTCTCTGGCCTCCATTTTCTCACCTGTAAACTGCAGATAATTGTGGCGTTGGAAGATATAGGAAAAGCGCCTGACACAAAGTAATTGCTAAATGCACAGCAGTTATGGCTGTTCTTGTGAGACTTTGCCAAGCATTACACAATCCCGTGTTGACTCATGCTCACCTCTGGGCTGAGGAACGCCAGCACTCTCTCACCATCCCCGACTGTTCTCCTGCATCTGGTCTCTGTCTCCCCATATCTGCTAAGTATTTCCACTTTTGATTTCCTGCCATGACCTCAGTATCAGCCTGCACAAACCAGTCTTGTCTCTTCTCCAAAGCTTTTCCTGCTTCAGGATTTCCTTGAGTCAGTTGTCCACACAGACTCTTGGGCTGCAAAAGCTTGGAGGTGTCTTCCTTTCCCTTTCTTATTTGGAAATAATGATTATTATTGGCAGAGGGCCTTCACATGACTTCTGATTTACCTGCAACAGTATTTTGAAATAGGCTATTCTACAAATGACGCCTGGAGAGGCAAAAACATCTGCCTACGGGGGGAGTGGTAGAGCAGGACTCAGACTCAAATCCTGGGCTTATCCCATGTCTCAGAGATTCCCTCCACTAAACGACTGGTAGCCTGGCTGCTCCCAAGTCCCACTGACCCCAAATGCCGAAGTCTGTCCATCCTAAAAACAAGCTGACAAGCCTTTCCCAACATCTCCCTTCAGCTCCAAGTTTTCTCTCACCTCTCCTCAGAGACACACTCCTTTAAAAACTTATACGCATCTACTAGTTGGATTTATCCTCTTCTCTTTGAGTCCTCAATGACTGCAGTCTAGCCTACAGTGCCCCTGGATTGATGCTTGCCAGGGTCATTAGGTCACTTTGCCCTTTCACCACCACCCCCCCAAACATCCTTTCCCTTTAGTGTCTCCCCTGAATTCCCTTGCATCTTTCTGGCCATTCTTCCCTAGTGTCTTTGGCTCAGTCCATCTCTTGAATGCTGAGAATCCTTAGGTTTTTGTTTTAGGCTGTCTTCTCTTTTTAAACCACGTGACTTCCCTGGTTATTTCATTTACTCCTGTGGCTTCAGTTATCATCAACATGCTGGTCACTCCCCAGTCTCTGTCTCTTTCTAGCCCAGATATTTTCCCTTACGTCAAAATCTTCATATCCATCTGACAATGGAGTTCACATCCTGATCCACTATTTACCAGCTGGGTCACTATGATGGTTATTTTTATGTGTCAACTTGGCTGGGCCACAGGGTGCCCAGATATTTTATCAAACATTATTCTGGGTGTGTCTGTGAGGCTATTTCTGGGTGAGGTTAACATTTGAATACACTGAGTAAAGCAGACTGCCCTTCCTAATGTGGGTGAGCCTCATCTGATCACTTGAAGACCTGAAGAGAACAAACAGACTGATTGCCTGTGTGTAAGAGAGAACTCCTCCTCCCTGACTGATGAGCTGTGACATCATTTTTTCCTTGCTTTTGGATTCCACTTGAAACATCAGCTTTTCTCAGATCTTGAGTCTGCCAGCTTTCAGATTGGAACTCGTACCTTTGGCTCTCCTGGGTCTCAGACCTTCAGACTCAGACTAGAACTATACGTTAGATCTCTTGGATCTCCACCTTGCTGACTGCAGATCTTGGGAGTTCTCAGCCCTCATAATTGTATGAACCAATTGCTTATAATAAATGATCTATCTATCTATCTATCTATCTATCTATCTATCTCCTGTCCATTTTTGTGGAGAGCCCTGACCAATACAGTGATCTTTGATAAGTTACTTCTTTAATCTCTCTGTGCCTTTCTTTCCTCATCTTTAAAATAGGTATAATAATAATTATCTTATAGTATTGTTGGGAAAAATTAGCAAGTCAAGCTTAGACTCAGTGCTGTAGAACTTGGTAAAAGTTCCATAAATCCTCACTATGATTCAGATGATTATTAATTTTATTTGAATGTGTCATAGGCACTTCTACTCAGTTGTAAACTGAGCTCATTCCCTTCTATTTCTGTCTCTGATTGGGTTCCCTAGAAGCCGAATCCGAGACAGGGAAATAGGTGCATGAGATTTATTGAGGGAACATTCCCAGGAAAGAGAAAGTGAAGGAAGAAAGCAGGATAGGGCAGGGGAAAGAGCTAAGCATGGATGTGATCTCAACTGGAGTCTAGTTTCATCCTACAGGGAACTCTGAAGGATGAATTATACCATGGAGGTGCTTCCACTTTGAGACAACCTTTCATGAGCCAAGATTAGACTTTTTCTTCCTCCATTAGGTCATAGGTGTGAAGCAAAGGAGAGACATTGTTACAGCAATGTTTCTGTTTCTGTTTCCCTCTCTCTTCAAAAATAAATAAACATTTAAAAAAGTACCTAATTCAGGCTATGTAGCCACTTGATGGCTCATCACCAGATGCTCAATCTGTGTAATTTTTTTAATTTAATGTTTATTTATTTTGAGACACAGAGAGAGAGAGAGAGAGAGAGAGCACACATGAGCAGGGGAGGGGCAGAGAGAGAGGGAGACACAGAATCTGAAGCAGGCTCCAGGTTCTGCACTGTCAGCACAGAGCCCGATGAGGGGCTGGAACTCACGAGTTGTGAGATCATGACCTGAGCTGAAGTCAGACGCTCAACTGACTGAGTCACTCAGGCGCCCCAGCAGATGCTCAATCTCTGAAATATAGTAGCATGTCAGAAGCTGTTTTTCAAATGACGTAGAGGTCATTGCTACAGAATGCATGGCCTTTCTCCAGATCTCTAGGAGTTATCAATATGGTGGATAAACACAAGGTTCTATGGATGGTTCAGATGGCCCAGGTTCCTGTAGACTAACTAAGCCTGTAAATGTATACTGTTTTTCAGCCTATGTGAATGTAAACTGTTTCTGATTCTCCTCCTTCAAGGATACTGGAAATAATACATTTACCAGAACAGTAACTATATCCCATGTACCAAAGGCTGTGTTAATTTGTTCTGGAAAAAATGCCACACAGCTGCTGCAGTTGGAGCTACTACTTAGTAGCTCAGTGTGAGGTGGTCCATTGTCAGCTGTTATCATACATCCAGTTTTTGTAGAGACCAGATAGTGAGTTAAATAGAGATATAATGGGGACCATCCCCTTCAAAAGACCAGTTCATTAAGTTTTTGAACATAGTGTCAATCTCTGCCATTCCTCTCAGGATGAGATTCTTAAAGTTTACTATTTTGGCTGAGTAGTGGGGTCACATTTATTGGCTTATACCTGGGTTTTCTTACTATAATAAAACTTACTCTACAGATCAAGAAACCAATTCTGTTGTTTCCAGAACTGTTAGCAATTGTGTCGACTGCTAACATCCACCCCCATTATACATTTGGGAAACCGGGAAACAAGATTTGTGGACCTGTCATGAGGCAGTTGTAGGCCAACAGCCTCTTTATTACTAGGCCCTCATGTAACACTGTAGTAGCAGGGGACCATAATGGCATGTCGGGACCCAGGGTATCTGCATCAACTCAGATCCTGTACCCAACTGTTCTCAAAATGTCTGGGTATTCCGCTTTCCCCACTGTATAGTTATCTGGGTAAATGGCCATAGGTCCCTTTGGAGGAAAGACAGGTATCACTGCTGACCCAGACTTTCCTTTAGCTGATGGATACAGGTCTGAAAAATGGCTCAGATCTGAAAACTGGGGAAAAGATTGTGATTTTTCACTGGGGCCGTCAACGATCTTCTGCTTAGCTATTTTTGATCTCTTTTGCTTATATATACATTAGGTAATACCTTTGTTGGTTGTCCATCTATCTTGCCTCTGGGAACATCATGTTTTGTTAGTCATTCCCATAGCTCACTACAGATTGGGATCTCCGGTTGCCCTTCCGTACTTGCTGCCGTTACAATAAGAATATCTATATTACTTCTGATGGCTTAGTGCTGCCATTGGCCTCGGTTATTCTGGAATCTAATATCATACTCATTACTACCAAAAACCCCAGTCTGTGGGGAAGTAGGTGAGGGAGATGGGGGAAATAGGAGATGGGGATTAAGGAGTACACTTGTCGTGATGAGCACTGGGTGATGGATGGAATTGTGGAATCGCTATATTGTACACCTGAAACTAATATAATGCCATATGTCAACTCTACCGGAATTGAAATAAAAACTTAAATGAAAACCCCAGCCTGTAACCACATGTCTACACCAGCATTGGACTGCAGAGGAAGTCAATACTAACTAAAGTTTCTTCATGGTGATGGCGCCCTTCTCAACAGTGCTTTTCTTAGCACTTTGGCAGATGCTTGTCCTCTGAGACCTTCTGAGGGACAAAGTCAGCTGGTGGGTTTTCTAGTCTGCAGACTTGTTCTAGTACATCTACTTCTATGGCCTTTTGATCCCTTCCTCTGTGGTTGGTCATGAGGATTCTGGCATTGCCTTTTCTAAGCCCCTAAGAGCCATTCCAGTAACATATCAGGACTTCCTTCATTTATCTTAAACCCTTGCTGTGATGTAAATTCCATGTTACAGAGAATATTTCCATAGCAATAAAGTTGCCTTTATTTAGAGTTTTCCCTTCTTGATCCAGCACTGTTGAGATGCATCTCAGTCATATACCTCTAGTTCCTTCCAGTACACGTTAGCCCAATCCCACAGCGACCTTGGTATACAATTCTTTTGGTTCTATAATTCTTTTTTTCCCTTAGCAGGACCAGCGCTTAGTCACCCTGAACCTAGCCCTAGTCATTGGTCTGGTGGCCAGGCAGAAAGGGAGGAAGGAATATGCTAAAAGAATAAGCATGATATGATGGGCATTTGCCTCATTTGAGGCTTCTGCAAAATGTTCAGTTAAGGGAAAGCTGCTCTCCTCAGAGTGAGACACTTCTATCCATTGAAAACGTTCAGGGGAATCTGGCAACTGGAAGGTTCTCTAGCACATTTACCCAGAAACACCCAGTCCACATCTCAGTCCCACTCAGTCCCTTCCAATCTGTATCAGGCCCTGACGGATGTAAGAGATCTGCTTTACTTAAAGTCTTGAGAATTTGGATTACAGCTGGATTAGTTTCTGAGTAAAGGAGATATTTTTTTATTAGTTTATTAGTTTGTTTGTTTGTTTAACATTGCCAAGAAAGCCTCTGTCTCTCACATGTTGCTTTGAATTGGTAATTGATTGCCTGAACCTGTCATTTTCTCTCTTTAATCCATTAATGTTGATCAGCAATAACCACCAATTCCACAGCCCTCTAATTATTATCTGTCCCATACCTCTCAGGCACCAGAGATATCGCACAAACCAGTGCATCTCCTTCAATTTGTATCCCTTTCAGCTTGCCACAGGTGAAAACCTCAGCAAAGGTACTGCTACATCAGGCCAGCTCTTTCAAATCGGCCACTCTTACCACCAACAATGAGGTCCTCATTGCCAGCTAGTTGGCAAGTGATCAACTCCAGAATCTCATCTTTATAATCTGCTTTGAAGAGTATTCTTTGTACCAACTATCTAGGGTGGGTTTCCTAAAAGCAGAGTTTGAGATAGGGATTTGGGCTACTGTGATTTACTGAAGGAGTGCTCTTAGGAGAAAGGAAGTAAGAGATATAGGACAGACCAGAGGAAGGACCTAAGCATAGAGCTGGGGTCTAGTTATGGCTTCATTTCTCAGGTATCCCTGGAGCATGAAGGGTCCCACAGAACTAGTCCCACCTTGAAACAAAAGAGCCAGCCTTTTGTACCTCTATACCTGTTGGTCATTAGTTGCAGGTCTGGGGGTGTGACCTCCTGCCTGAGGCAGCTACTGGATTCTATGTGGCTGAGGGCCATTTTCTGGTATTTGGCAGATGGCTTTAGTGGCCTGTAAAGTGATCTGGGCAGGACACCAACATCTTCGAAGACTATTTCAGTAAGTAGCTCCTCTGTCCACCAGTTGCTTAAGCTAGGAACCTGGGAGTCATGCTTGTCCCCTTTCTTTTTTTCCAATTCTGATTCAGTCAATTCAATCTCCAAAACATGTATTCAATCTCCCAATCACTCCATTTACTTTTTCCATTTTCCCTCTCACTACCCAAGTTGACATCACCACCATCTATCGTCTTTATTACTGCAATAGCTCCTAACAAACCTCTTTAGTGTATTACCTGCAAGACAGCCAAAGTAATCTTTCTAAATCCCCATCTTTAACATCACTTCCTTTATTAACCCTTCAGTGGTTTCCCATTGCGCTTATGATAATTTCAAACTGCTTTATATGACTTACAATATCCTGCATGACCTTGTTCCTACTCATATTTCCTGGCTCATCTCTTACTACCTACAACTTCAAATGGCTGGCCCAAATGGGCTTCTTTTAGTTACTTGAATATACCACAGTATCTCTTTTTTTTTTTTTTCAATATATGAAGTTTATTGTCAAATTGGTTTCGATACAACACCCAGTGCTCATCCCAAAAGGTACCCTCCTCAATACCCATCACCCACCCTCCCCTCCCTCCCACCCCCCATCAGCCCTCAGTTTGTTCTCAGTTTTTAAGAGTCTCTTATGCTTTGGCTCTCTTCCACTCTAACCTCTTTTTTTTTTTTCCTTCCCCTCCCCCATGGACTTCTGTTAAGTTTCTCAGGATCCACATAAGAGTGAAACCATATGGTATCTGTCTTTCTCTGTATGGCTTATTTCACTTAGCATCACACTCTCCAGTTCCATCCACGTTGCTACAAAGGGCCATATTTCATTCTTTCTCATTGCCACGTAGTACTCCATTGTGTATATAAACCACAATTTCTTTATCCATTCATCAGTTGATGGACATTTAGGCTCTTTCCATAATTTGGCTATTGTTGAGAGTGCTGCTATAAACATTGGGGTACAAGTGCCCCTATGCATCAGAACTCCTGTATCCCTTGGGTAAATTCCTAGCAGTGCTATTGCTGGGTCATAGGGTAGGTCTATTTTTAATTTTTTGAGGAACCTCCACACTGTTTTCCAGAATGGCTGCACCAATTTGCATTCCCACCAACAGTGCAAGAGGGTTCCCATTTCTCCACATCCTCTCCAGCATCTATAGTCTCCTGATTTGTTCATTTTGGCCACTCTGACTCACGTGAGGTGATATCTGAGTGTGGTTTTGATTTGTAGTTCCCTGATGAGGAGCGACGTTGAGCATCTTTTCATGTGCCTGTTGGCCATCTGGATGTCTTCTTTAGAGAAGTGTCTATTCATGTTTTCTGCCCATTTCTTCACTGGATTATTTGTTTTTCGGGTGTGGAGTTTGGTGAGATCTTTATAGATTTTGGATACTAGCCCTTTGTCCAATATGTCATTTGCAAATATCTTTTCCCATTCCGTTGATTGCCTTTTAGTTTTGTTGGTTGTTTCCTTTGCTGTGCAGAAGTTTTTTATCTTCATAAGGTCCTAGTAGTTCATTTTTGCTTTTAATTCCCTTGCCTTTGGGGATGTGTCAAGTAAGAAATTGCTACGGCTGAGGTCAGAGAGGTCTTTTCCTGCTTTCTCCTCTAGGGTTTTGATGGTTTCCTGTCTCACATTCAGGTCCTTTATCCATTTTGAGTTTATTTTTATGAATGGTGTGAGAAAGTGGTCTAGTTTCAATCTTCTGTATGTTGCTGTCCAGTTCTCCCAGCACCATTTGTTAAAGAGACTGTCTTTTTTCCATTGGATATTCTTTCCTGCTTTGTCAAAGATTAGTTGGCCATACGTTTGTGGGTCTAGTTCTGGGGTTTCTATTCTATTCCATTGGTCTATGTGTCTGTTTTTGTGCCAATAGCATGCTGTCTTGATGATTACAGCTTACCACAGTATCTCTTGATCCTTTGTCTTTGCACATATTTTTTTATCTGCCAGGACAGCTTTACCACTTCTCATGTGATTGCCTCTTGTTCATCTTTAAGGACTTGTCTAGTTAGTTATACTTGCCCCTGCAAAGCCTTCCTTGCTCCTGGCCTTTAGACTTCCATAACACCTTTATTTTTCCCCATCATGTCACTTATCACATGGAATTGCCATTGCCTCTTTATTTAGTTGCCTGCATCTCACTACAGTGCTATTTCTCTACTAATTTCCTCATTCTGTTCTCACCCTTCTTTCTTTCCTGTATTTTTTAAGACAAATTTCCCTGTACTTTCTCTTCTCTAGTCATTTGGCAGTAATATGTCTAATTTTTACACTTCAGTGATTTAGCATGAACGAATCTCTACTTAAATTGTAAGTTCTGTGGGAGCATGGATAGTGCTTGCATTATTTATCACTGTATTATCATGCTTGGGGTATGGATGGAATTCAATAAATGTTTATTATATGAACTAATAAATGTATAAAAATATTTCATTTCTTTTTTTTCATTCCTGCTCTAGGTGCCAGCACTTGCAATTGTGCCTTGCATATAGTAAGTACTTACTAAGTATTTGTTAAATTCAATAGTGAACTTAGCCCTTCCTTTCAATTTGCATGATAGCTGTCCTGCCTAATTTAGGTCCTCAGTGTCTGTGTCCAGAGTCATGCAGCAGAGACTGATACCAGCAAAGTAGAATACTAGAAAACTCCTAGTCCTCAATTTCTTTAAAAAACATAAAAACAAAACAAAACAAAAACCCAAGCTATCTTAAACAACTTTGTAGGAACTCTGGAAAATGATCAAAGTCTGATAGCAACCAAATAATGCCCAATCATGAAAAAAACATGTTCAAAATGGTAGGAAATTTTGCAGTGTTTTTACTCATGCTTGCTTCAGCCCACCTCACCCTTCCCAGAACAGTGGTGATTTTGGTTTTAAGCAGGTGGCAGCCTAGCTCCCAGTTCTCCCCACCAGAGGAAGCAGAGTAGAATCTTATTTTCTAATTACTGTGTATGTCTGTTCTAAATAGTCTGGGGATACCTGAAGGACTAATTAGCTAAGGCTAATGCTAGGCAATATCCCTGTTCCACAGAACTTGGAATGCAAGTAGGAAAAGCAATGGGCACTGCTTGTAAAAGCTACAAGGTGGCTACAAACCTACAGACATCTGGAGTATGAGATTCTGAGTGGAAACATGCAGCAGACCATCTAAGGCTGGGAAGATAAACTGAGGTGAGATGTTTGGGGAAATTAGGGCATTTAAAAGTAGCCATGTATACAGGGGAATTTATAAATACATGTTTATGCCAGGGAAGATGCATGCTAAGAAAAATCTTGTGAACTTAATCTTCCACATTGAACTAATCCCTAGGCTCACAGCAAGCCTACCTAAATGGTGAAGGGATGACACTAGGACCAACTCTAGGACCAAAGCATTCCACAAAGACTGCAAGTAGTGGGTGTTCTCTCATTTTGATGTGTGTGTGTGTGTGTGTGTGTGTGTGTGTGTGTGTATGTGTGTGTGTTTTAGTTCCTAGCATTTCAGGAAACCTCTATCCAAACACTACCTAAACACAAGCTAAAGGAATAGAAACTTCAGTGATTACACGTGACAAGATATATCATCTTTGCAAAAACAGCTTGGAAAAGTTTTGAAACAAATGTATTGCTGCAGCTTTCAACAACAACCACCACCAGAAAAAAAAAAGACAAGAAAGAAAGAAAGAAAGAAAGAAAGAAAGAAAGAAAGAAAACTAGCAAACTCTGGGATAGGGAGAGAAGGAGAATCTGATTTCCAGAGTTACCAGTTTATGATAGTCAAATGGCTAATTTTCAACCAAAAAATTCCTAAGGCATATAAAGAAACAGGAACATATGTTTCATTCAAAGGAATAAAATTAATCGACAGAAGCCCTCCCTGAGTAAACCCACACATCAGAATTACTAGAAAAAGGCTTTAAGCCAACTATATTAGATGTACATAAAATGCTAAGGGAAAACATGGACAAAAAGCTAAATGAAATCAAGAAAACAATATATGAACAAAATTAGCATATCAACAAAGAGAAATTATAAAACACAACTAAACAGAAATTATGGAGCTGAAAAACACAATAACTAAAATAAAAGTTCATTAGAGTGGTTCAGCATCAAATTGGAGCAAGCAGAAGAAAGAATCAGTGAACTTTAAGATAAGATAATTGAAAGTATTGAATCTAAGGAGCAAGGATAAAAAAGAATGAAGAAAAGTGAACAGATCATAAAGGACTTTTGGAACACCATTAAGTGGACAAACTTATGCATTATGGGAGTTCCAGAAGGAGAAGAGAACAAAAGAGGTAGAATAATTGTGTGGAGAAATGATGACCAAAAATTTCTCAAATTTGAGAAAAGATATGAATCTACAAATCCAAGACACTCAATAAGCTCCAAATAGTATAAACCTAAGGAGGCATATAATCAAACTATCAACAGCCAAAGACAAAGAGGAAAATCTTGAAAATAGCAAGAGAAATGTAACATGTCACATATAAGGGATTCTCAGGTGATTTCTCATCAGAAGCCATGGAGATCAGAAAGCAATGGTATGATTTGTTTGAAGTACTAAAAGACAAACACCTGTCATCCAAAATTTCTTTATCTGGTAAAACTGTCCTTCAAAAAATAAGAAATAGGGGTGCCTGGGTGGCTCAGTTAAGCATCCGACTTTGGCTCAGGTCATGATCTCACAGTTCGTGAGTTCGAGCCCCGCGTTGGGTTCTGTGCTGACAGCTCAGAGCCTGGAGCCTGTTTCACATTCTGTGTCTCCCTCACTCTCTGCCCCTTCCCTGCTCATGCTCTGTCTCTCTCTGTCTCAAAAAATAAATAAACATTTAAAAAAAAATAAAATGCAAAAAATAAGAAATTAAGATAAAAACTGAGAGTTATCACTATTACACTTGCTCTCCAAGAAATTCTAAAAGGGGTTCTTCAGATTGAAGTGAAAGATTTTAGACAGTAGTTTCATGTGATAAGATCTCTAGTAAAGGGAAACATATGGACAAATATAAAATCCAGTATTATTGCAGTTTTGGTTTGTAACTCTACTTTGAATTTTCTATTATATCTAAAAGACAAGTGCATAAAAATAATTATAAATTGGTTATTAGGGACTGATCTGTATAGAAGTTGTTTATGTGACTTTTCATGCATTTCTGCCCAGAGCCGCACATTTACAATCATGGAGGTGTTTAGTTGACTTGTACTGCATATCTGGCCTCAGGATCAAAACTGGCCCTTCTGTTCCTGTTGCCAAGAAGGATTAACTTGCCTTACCTTGAGCCAAACCAGGCTGGCCCCCTGGAATGGATCAGGGAGGGGAGAGAAATATGGAAACTCCCAGGCTTCTAAGATTGTGAGATATGATAAGAGAAATAGAAAAAACAAAAACAAAAACAGTTTGCTTGGGACTGCACTTAGGCAAACTTAATGACTAACCATAAATCACACATGGGTAGTATATGAATTGCCCTGGCGGGAATAGCTAGTTGGAAGTCTCACCTGAGAGAAGGACACTCCTCCCAGAACCCTCAATAGGGACTCCAACCAGGCTGTTCACTGCTGGGCCTTTCCAGCCAGAAAGCTGGATGTTGTCAGTACTCAATTTTTGTATTAAGCCCTCTTTGTTCTTCTCTTTCTCCTTATTTATGTTTACTACAATTGTTTAATTCCTTATATTCCCTTTCCCTTATCATTAATAAAATCTTCCTCCATGAAACTGAAAGTGTGGCTGTTGTGAATTACTATTATTAAGAACAGGGACACAATGTATAAAAGTGTAATTTGTGACATCAATAACATAAAGAGGAATGATGAGGCTGTATAGGAGTAGTTTTGTATGTGATTGAAATTGACATCAATTCGAATTAGATTGTTATAACTATAGTATGCCATAAATAATTCCCAAGGTAACTACAAATAAAATATAAACATACACAAATGAAATGAGAAGTGATTCGAAACATGTCATTACAAAAAACAGTCAACACAAAAGGCCTTAACAGAAGAGAAGACCAATAAGGCATCCGGGGGACAGGGGGAGGGGAAAGCAAAATGGCAGAAGTATTTCCTTGTCAGTACTTTAAGTGTAAATGGATAAAACTCTCCAATGAAATGCATATATTATGTTACACAATAAAGAAGGACTGGGTGAAAATCTGTCATACATCTATTACAATATGTCCCCACTCTCACATTGTAAAGACCCTAAGGAAAGAAAATAAAATATAATTATTGGAAATGTGATAACACATTAAAATTAAAGATACTTTTTTTATAAAAAAATAAGTTGTCAGATTGTTCAAAATAGACATGAACAATATGCGATCTACAAAGTATTCATTTTATATTTAAAGGAAAAAACGGATTGAAAATGAAAAAATGGGAAAAATATCCCATCCAAATAGTAAACAGAAGAGAGTTGGGGTGGCTATACTATTATTATACAAAGTAAATGTGAAGCCAAACACTATTGTAAGAGACAAAAAAGTCAATTCACAAAGATGATATGCAATTATAAATATATATGAACCAAGCATCAAAGTCCCAAAATATATAAGGCAAACATTGACAGACTGAAGATAGAAACAGAAAGCTCTGCAGTAACAGTAGATTTTTAATATCCTATTTTCAATAATGGAAGGAGCAACGAGACAGAAGATCAACAAGAAAATATAGGACTTAAATAACAAAATTAACCAACCAGATCTAACAGGTATATATAAAACACTCCACCTAGTAACAGCAGAATACACATTTTTCTTAAGTATACATGAAACATTCTCCAGGATAGACCATATGTGAAATGACAAAACAAGTATCAATAAATTAAAAAAAAAAAATTGAAATCATGCAAAGTATCTTTTCTGCTCATAATTAAATAGAACTAAAACTCAATTACAGAAGGCAAATAGACAAATCTGCAAATATATGGAAATTGAATAACACACTCTTAAACTATCAGTGGATCAAAAAAGAAATCACAAAGGAAATTAGAAAATACCTTGAGATGAATACAAACAACAACACAATACACCCAAGCCAGTCATCTTCATTTAAACCAGATTGTCCTGGGCAGGGCTGGGAAGGAAGTGAGTTCTGGGGTCTTGCAGACTACTGCTTAGCCCATGGGCTATGGATTAATAATGTCATCTCACTGGACCCTGACCCTTTTTTTTCCTAGTGTAATCTTTCTCCAAACTGCTACAGGATTATTTCTGCAGACATTGCTCAAAAACAAATTCTAAATACTGTCTGGTGGAGACTTTAGGGTGGCCTTTGTGATTCTTGCTTCCTGGTGTCCCTGACCTTGAATAATCTTCCTATAAGTGTAAGTGGTACCTGTGCTTCTGACAGAATATGACAAAGGTAATGGACTGCCACTCCCATGATTAGATCAGATTATATAAGACTGTCTCTTAGAAAACTGGGGCTAGACACTCTCCTTATGAGATTAATGAATGTTGTAGTCATTTTGGAGAAGCTCACATGTCAAGGAACTGTGGGCAGCCTCTAGGACCCAAGGGTGACCTCCAGCCAACAGCCAGCACATAACTGTTGGCTATACAGTCACAGGAAATGCATTCTGCCAACAACCTGAATGATCCTGGAAGCAGAGTCTTCCCCAGTTGAGCCTTCAGATGAGAATGTGGCTCAGCCACCACCTTGACTGCAGCCTGGTGAAACAGAGGACTCAGTCCAGAGTCAGAACCAACAGAAACTGAGATAACAAATGCCTGTGGTTTTAAGCCATTAAATTTATGGTCATTTAGTGTAAAATGTAGGGAAACAATACAGAAAGCGTTCAGCTAATACAAAATAGCTGAGAAATGGAATGTCCTTAAAGAAATCTGATTATACTTTCCAGGTTTACCTTGGAACCCAAGAACCCTGAGCAGGTGTTTTGCAATGGGCCATGTTCTCATGGTTTTTGCTTTCTAACTGTGATCTGATCTATCTAAAATTCAAGTGCATAAACACACAGAAAGACAAACTGCATTGATGGGTAGGGGTCAGAACAGCAGTTCCTGTAGAATGGGATGTAATGAAAGTCCAGATATGGTCCTCCCTTCTCATCCACAAACATACTCTGGCACCAGTTTTCCAATGGAGTCTCTAGGAGTGATGTTAGTGAGGAACATCTTAATTTTTGTCTTGAATCAGTGATAAAACCAAATAAAAAATTTTCTTAAGTTCTGTCTTAATATGTTCAATCAATTAAAACAAGATGCAACATTTAATGAATTCTTGTTAGACTTGCTTTTATAATTAGGTAAGCACACTTTGTAATTAGCATAGTACTTGCTGATATTCAAATGGGAGCTTGAAGATTTTAGTTTTTTTAAAGTAGACTAAACATCATCATATCTTCTTTAAATTATTATTTTGTGTTTCAAGAGATAGATATGTCCCAATGATAAATAGCATTACCCCTCTCTTAATAGTCACAAATGTCAAATAAGTTGGATACAAATGATCAAACTTTTACTCTAGGCTGGAAGGACAGACCCGAATCCCACTGTGCCTCTCCAGGGCCCTCAGCAAGGCTGCCGGTGGTCACAGAAGAGGGAAGGACATGTGTGTGTTCTTCATGGAGGGCCAGGAGAGAGCCTTGGGCTGTCTGCCATAATCGAATCTAACATTTCATCTTTCTTCTCTTGGAAAGCCCTCAACAAGCAGCCCCACAGTCCATGTGGGATGGATGTAGGACTTGGGGGTCCCAAATGGCATTAGATTAATCAGATTCTTTCCAGAGAATCTTGAAGCTTGACCCCAAAACCCAAGTTAGAAAGTGCTGGCAATTGGAGTTAAGAGGTCACATTCCTTGACTAAGACAGATGAGGGAGGGTGATTCTGGGTTCTGGGTCTTGGTTTGTTTGATGGATGAGAATGCTTCCCCTCCCTTCTTTCACTGTCATCCAGAAACCACATAGTGCAGAGGGCCCCACACTGCTGCTGTTGAGCAGGGAGCAATATTTTGCCTGCAGCATCCAAGTTAGCAGCTTTCCTTGGGAAAGAGTCCATGTCTTCCCCCAGACTTCCCCATGGCAGGGGTGAATTACAGCCAAGAGAGGAGCTAAAGCTGTTTTTGTCAAAACTCACTGCAGGACTGCCTTTCCTTCCAGAAGGTCTGACCTCCAAGGTCAAGGCACTGAACTATTAATGGTAAAATACTGCACTTTGCCCAGAGAAGCAAGGGAAGGGAGGCATAAAAGAGTTGCCACCCCACCTAGACTCGCACTGGGAGGACCGAGCAGCCCATCCATGCCCAGGACTGCCTCTCTTGCAGGGCCCCTTTTTGGCCCCCAGACATTCCTGAGGTCACCAGGCTTTTCCTCCTGGAAGGTCCCGTGGTAGTGGGAACTGAAGGCAGCACAGCTCTGGGCCAACTAGTATTCCAGCAGAGAGAATCCTGCATCCTGGGCCCGTGTGCCCCACTGCTAGCTGTGTGACCCTTTCGTGAATCTCTGAGCAGCTCTGGGCTTCAGGCTTCTCTCTCACCTGTAGAACATGGCCTGTTCTCTGCCAGTGTGTCAAGTTCCTGGATGTGTTCCCATGTGTCCCCGAGTGGGCATCACGGCAGAATCACTAATGATAAGGATAAGAGTCCAATTTTTCCATTTAATTTTTAAAAAAATTTTTTGGTAATGTTTAGTTATCTTTCAGACAGAGAGAGAGAGAGAGAGAGAGAGAGAGAGAGAGAATGAGTTGGGGAGGGGCACAGAGAGAAGGAGACACAAAATCCAAAGCAGGCTTCAGGCTCCGAGCCGTCAGCACAGAGTCCGACGCGGGGCTTGAATCCACGAACCGTGAGATGACGACCTGAGCTGAAGTTGGACACTTAACCCACTGAGCCACCCAGGCATCCCACCCATTTCTTACATTAGGGAGGATTTATTTGCCTGTGTGTAAAAGAGATCTCAAATAACAATGTCTTAAACAAGATCAAGTTTCTTTCCCTCTGATGTAAAAGTCTGCATGAAGGCACATGAGGGCAGTATGTATGGTCCCCAAATCAGGCTCTCCAGGCTGCCTACTCAGCCATCCCAAGGGCATGGTTGTGGATGCCTCCAGGTCCAGAATGAGTCAATGCCCCCAGAGCAGGATGCAGGACACAGGAAGGAGAGGCATGACCCTTTCTTTAAGGGATCTTGTCCCAGAGGTTCCAAACATCCCTTCTTCACACTCCATTGGCCAGCAGTCCCTGGCTACAGGAAGGCAGAGAAAAGTGACCACAAACCCAGCTGAATATTGACAGATCTATTATTGTGGAAGAAAGAGTCAATGATGATTGAGGGGACAGCAATCAGCCTCATTTTTTCCCATAAGTCTTAGTACTACATCATTTTTTTAAATTGAAAATACTTGCTAATAACAAATTAAGTGATCCAAAGATACGTAAAGAAAAACCCCTACGCACCACCCTCTCCCCACTCCCGCAACCTGAAACTAATTGTTTCCAGTTAATAGTAACATTTTGATGTGTATTCTTTCGTGCCTTTCTTGAGAGTAATTAAAACATATGCAAAGCTTTCTGTGTCTCTGCCCACTTTTAATTTTTAGTTTTTATTTTTTAAAAAATGTTTATTTAGAGAGAGAAAGAGTCCAGGTGGGGGAGGGGCAGAGAGAGAGGGAAAGAAAGGATCCCACTCAAGTTCCACACTGTCAGCGCAGAGCCCTACTCGGGGCTCGATCTCACCAACCGTGAGAACATGACCTGAGCTGAAATCCAGAGTTGAACGCTTAACCGGCTGAATTACCCAGGCGCACCCTCACTTTTAATACTTTAAAATGAGATCATCCTACACACAATATTTGCTACGATTTGCTTATTTCTAATTTATAATGAATCTATTTACTATATGTGGCTCTAACCTGTGTATTTTAATAACTGCATATCTTATAATATAGATTTCTTAGTTGGGGTCACTATAATTTCTTCCACCACTCTCCAATAGAATATACACGTTATTTCCTTTTATTGTCACTATAAATAATGTTTCAAGAAACAACCTTGTGCACATATCTTTAGGTATTTGTTTTTGTAGGATACTTGATTAAAGGATATGTACAATTAAAATTGCAATAGATTCTACCTGGTCACTATGGATTGTCATAATCTGCAGACTGGCCAGTCACAAATGAGAGTGACAGGCCCTTGATAGCACTCCCCTTTGCTGCTGGAAGGAAGAGGAGAAAGGGGGAGAAGGGTATAGAGCAGACAGCGTGATTTCCAGGTACTGGTTTGTTCCCTGGTCTAGTAGCAGAGAATGTGCTTCATTCCACCTGCTCTTGGAGAGAAAGGGACGAGGGCACCTCTGCTTCCGCTGAGAAGCAGGTGGAATCACAGTGCCTGCCTCACAGCAAGCCACCCTGCCCTGAGAAGGACTGTAAAGAGGATTCACAGGTGAGAAGAATGGGTCTGGGCACCCTACGAGGGACGTGAACCCTCCCAGCCCCGTGGCCAGGCAGACAGAGCACTAAGCCTGCAGCCCTGACTCACAGAGCCATTTTCATGGGCCATGTCCCCAAGGCCAACTCCCCATGGTCCAGACAAGGAAACTGAGGCTCAGGGAGAGCATGGCTTGGCCAAGTTCACTGAGGAAGGCTGAAGGAGGGTCTGGGGACTAGCACCCACTACCAGGACCCCCGAACTGTTCCCATCACCCACATTGCCGCACTTGGCCTTATGTCTGAGCTTTTTGGCTTGGGTTGTCCTTGCTGGTCCCAGTGTGCAGCCTGGAGAGCTCATGGGGTCACCACCCTGGCTTATGATTTGTGGGCTGGCAAGGGTAGTGGCAAGTGGAGGAGAGCTTTGCAGGGTTGGGGTGGCTGGGGGTGGAGAAGCAGGGCCTGCTCCCTCCTGCTCCCCTCTTCCTCCTCCATCTTCCCAGCATGCTAGACACTGGGGGCGGGGGGGCGGTGCCCAGCCGGACAGGATGACAGGCATCATCCATCTCCCAACTGGCCAAGGCAGGGAGAAGGCTGACATGTCTGGAGATTTCAGCCCCATTCACAGATTGGGGACTAAGGACTAAAGCCCGATAGCTAGGGAGTGACAAAATGGAGTGCTGAGCCCAGAATCGACTCACCTCCCCCCCAAACCCTTGCCTTCCCCTCCAGTGCCAGGGGGGCCCCTGTTTCCCTTTCACACAAGCCTAGTGCTCACCCCCCACCTATATTCCTTCTGTCTCAGCAGAGTAAGGGGAAGGATGTTGGGGACGACAGGCTAACACTTGTCCATGCTCAGCACTTTGCAGGACATCCTGTTTTGCTGTTGGGGGTGTTCGGCCCGCGGTGAAGAGGGTTGGTGCATAAGAATCTCAGGTCTGCCCCTGGCAGGCAGCCACACCCCCTTCAGAAATCACTTAGCTTCCTGGATTCCTGGAATCTCCACTCCCAAAGTCTCTACCTCCTGGAAGGATGCAACACACCCCCACGCTACCTCCCCCACACTTACAGCTGTGTCCCAGACATATGGAATGACCTGACCATTATCCAAACAGTTTTACTCACAGCCAAAGAGACAGAGAATGATCCATGCAGTTGGAGAGAGGAGGGCAGTTTCTTTCCTGTCTAGGGATCCTGTGTATCTTGGGTCATCTAGTAAAAAAAACTGCTGTCATTGGGCACAGACAAATCAGTTATAACTAAATAACTTCAATTCCAGAAACTGCCTTCCTCACTTAGGCCTGTCGGCGCTAACTGGTCATCAGCTTTGCTCGGCCTGGTTGTGCCGGTCTGCCCAGCCCAGCCTGCAGGGCCAGGACTGGGAACCAGCCTCAAAGCTCTTGGGTCTCACCCTTTTATCTGCCATTGACTTTTGCTGCATGGGGACGTCTCATTCCCATCAACCTACCCTTATATTTAGCTGTTGTTTTTCTCACATTTTGGGAAGTGCTGACTTTGTGCCCGTCAGGGCAAAGCCAGAGGCCAGAGGCTGCCTTGTATGTTTTGCTCAGCAGCTCAGAAAGCTCTTATATTTGGGATATTCTGAATTTGGAAGAGGAGGGAAACAAAATCCTCCAGGGTAACCCTCGATTGTTGTGGGGCAAGAGATTGTTATGAGGGATTGGAGTCTGAGCTCCTTAAAGGGCAGTGATGATGTCTTCATATTTCTGAATCCCTAGCACCTGTCAGGGGCTGGCCCAGAAAGTGCTAGATAAATATTGCTGGGCAAATGTAAGGAGACCCTGAGCTCACAGACAAGTCACAGGTCAGGAATGATTGTGCCCAAGAACCCAATGTCTTTTGTGATAGGGGATCCAAGAGGGGCTGCAGCTCAAGGAGAAGGGGTCCACGAGGCACCCTATCAGCCCCTGGGGCAGGCTTTTGGAGGACATGGGGGCATTAGCTGCATGTTTGCCCCACGACTTGGCCACGAGGGATGAGAAGGCTGTGCATTGTACTGGTTAGCAGCTGTGCCCAATGGAAGCCCCATGTGCTCTGGGGCAGTGGGCCGGGAGCCCTGCACCCTATTTCTGTAGCCCCAGTTCTGCTCCAGGGGATTGCAATCTTCTGGCTGGTCCTAGCAACAGTTACTAAGATAAATAGCAGAGGACGCCTGGATCACAGCTTGCTCCCTTTTGGGGATGGCCCTGAGGGAGACGTGTCGGGGCCCCCCCAGATGGTCTTATGGGGGTGGGTGGAGGCAGGAAGCCCACAGAGGACTCTGGGGATTGCTGCACACCACGGAGATGAACACAGCCATTTGTTATGTGTAATTAAATTGAGCTAATTTCATTCTGTGGCACAGAGCCGGAGAATCAGGGTTCTCAAAAAATGTTATTATCTTATCTCATTTTGTGTAAATGTCATCATGGCGCAGCTGGAACGGGAAGAAAGGACATTTTTGAGATGTTCCTGGTCCCCTAAATGGATTGCGTTCTGTTCCTTCAGCATTAAAGTCAATCTGATGCCAAAGCCTCCAGGAGCTGATGTAGATGAAATGTTACATTTATATAATCATTCCACAGATGGACAGGAAAGCGCTTTTTCTGGATAAATCTCAGAACTGAGGGAGGGAGGCTGAGAGATCAGAGGCTCGCAAACCCCCTGGGGCCTCTGGCATCTCTGCTCCCGAACCAGCTACAGCCACTCCGTTTTCTAGGTTTGCCCCAGAGGGGAAATGACTGAAAGAAATGGAGAAATAAACCCAGGCAGCCAAGTTCCCCTTTTAGTCTTTGTCCTCCAGCGGCTCTGTCAAAGTAGGCAGCCCTCAGGGACACAGCTGGAAAAAAGTGAACAAAAAAGAATAACCACACGGTTCTTTTCAACATAAAGATATGAAATACAAACCAAACTTATGATATGTGCCGCCAAAGGTCAAAATCTGGACGAACTCAGTCCACTCTTTCAAAGAGTTCGAGGGAAAAGGCCCATGTAAACAAAAACAAGATGGAGAGTTTCTTTCCAGGGGGCTAAGCATCTTTTGGGTCTTCCCGCCCACGCAGCCCTGGCATGTGGGATATGGGCAGGTGTCCAGAGCTTCACTGACTTCCCTCGTTGACCACACCCTCAGCCTCAACACTTTTTAGGTCCCTCTTTTCCACTTGAAACCACTCACTGCTGTCTTCACAGAGGGAATAGCTATTGAAGATGTAAAAGTGTCCTTCGAAGCAGAGTTTGCCTGGATCGGGCTCCCTACAACCACAGCCTGGCTGGAGGGACCGATGGCCATGCCACCTCAGCTGGAGCTCAGACACACCACTGCGATGGCCTCCTCAGAGCCTCCCATTCTTGGCTTGTTTGTCCTCGGGCTCTCCATGGCGACGCCTCCTCCCTCAGTGCTGGGAAGTTTTGGAGGTCGGTGGCCTTTGTGAAGGTCTTGCCGTGAGAGACGGACACGCAGAGTGTCTGATGTGTTCCTGTGCTCCAAACATGGTGGCCACCCTGTGGCTCTTCATGGCAGCCAGCAGTCACAACGTACTGGTTTCTGATGTTGCTGTGCTAGAAAGATCAATGATGGATTCAGGTCTTAGGGGTGAACCAGTCAATAGGAAAATATCCCCAGGTCCTCAAAGAGGTGTCTCAGATGCTGAGGACCGCACATGTCGTTTTCATGATGTGCTCACATTTCTCCATGGGGCCACATCACCCCTCGTGATGGCCATGTGCTTGCGTCCTTGGGAAGATGGCCTGTCGACACCCAGCTCCTTCCTCCTGCCATGCAGCCCACACCTCCTCTGCCAAGTCATCAAGTCACAGGCCTTTCTGAGTCTGGATTTCACAGAAACATAAAGCTTAGGACTGGAAGGGACCTCAAAAAGTACTTTATATTTCTGTCATACTACGGATTTCACTTGCTTTCATATACATTTTCTCATTTCCTCATAAAGACTGTCATCTTCCCCATGCAGAATACAAACGAGGACACCGAGGTCTAGAGAGGTTAAGTGGCTTATTGAAGGTCATGCTGATCCTACTGGGTGCCCACCTTGAAGTTTCAAATCTCGGTGCCTCCTCATCCATATCCTCCTTGGACTTGCCCTAACCTCTGGTGTCGAGTGGACCATATCGCACCATGGTCCAGCCTCGGCCATCTTAGCAAACTGGGCTTCTAGGGACAGCAGTATGCCCCAAAGCCTCTGAGATTTGAACTGAGGAGCCCTGTCCCAGGTGGGAAGTCTTGAGGCCCTGGCCTAAATGCCCCACCATGGGGGGGCCGGGCAGAGTCAGCTCAAACACAGACATACCAAAGTCATCTTGTGACACGGGCCACCCATGACAAGCTGGACACCTGCTGCACCACGAGTGAAGCCCTTATTACCCTAAGTGTGGTGGTATCTCCCTGGTCGATGTTCCGGGACCCCTCCAACCTTCTCCCACCGACAGACCCTCCTGAGGGCTGTAGACCTTCTTTTCAGCAAGGTGTGCACTCTGGATTTCCTCCCCAAACAGTTTGCAGTCACGAGGATGAAATGCCCAGGACTGCGCTGCTAAATGAGAATCTGAGGGGAAAGGAAGTTTCTTGGGATTCTCCACTGTGGTGTCCACAAACTCGAGATTAAAAGGTCACTTGTTCCTCCAGACCGGATCATGAGGGGCCATCTGTTGCTCATGGTTTGGCCTGCACCGAGTTCAGCCTTCGTGAGTCTCTCTGCTGTTCCCCCTGCCCTTAGGTAGGCTACTCATAAGTCATCACAGGCAGGCAAGCCTGACCTAGTTTTTAAAAAAAGGTTTATTTATTTTTGAGAGAGAGAGAGAGAGAGAAAGAGAGAAAGGGGCAGAGAGAGAGGGGGACAGAGGATTCAAAGCGGGCTCCACACTGACATCAGCGAGCGGGATGCAGGGCTTGAACTCACAAACTGTGAGATCATGACCTGAGCCCAAGTGTGAAGCTCAACCCACTGAGCCACCTGGGCGGCCCCTGACCTATTTTTTAAGACCAGTTCGGTGAGGAGGTCCTTTCATCCAAGGACACTGGTTTGTGGCACTGTTTCCACGTGCCACTCAGAGCTGGCAGTTCAGTGGAGGGACCCCCCCAGCCTGGGGGTGTTGTGCCCACTTCCTGGGGCGGAGCAGGAGGGAGCCACTCAGTGAGCCCCACCTGGGACAGAGGAGCCGTTGAGGAATGGGGAGCTTCCACCGGGGTGGGAGGAAGTGGGGGGCAGAGAGGGGCATCAAAAGTTAGCACTTCGTCCTGAAGGCCCCAGGGAACCTCTGAGCAGCTGAAGCCAGGCAGTGACATCCGGGCCATTTGTCCTTCACACTGCACCGAGGCTCAGCAGGGTGGTGGTCAGGGTCCTGTGACAGAGCTATGGCAGCGTGCTGAAACACAATCCTTCACTCCAGATTTAGAACATACGAGAGAAGCCACTCTCCAAGGGAAGACACCTTTGCCCATCAGAAGCCTCCCCTGCCTCCTCTCCCCAAAATCCCATCCCCTGCAGTTGTGACCTGAGAGGCTTTGACCTGAGAGAAGGCTTCTTTCCCTAGTAAAGAGAAGGTCCCAGGAAAAGACCTCGCTCCACTCTCATGAGGCTCTGCCGCTTGGTATGGGAGAGTTTGCATGAGACTCTCCTGAGAGAGGTGTGCACGGTGAGTGTGGGAAGGCCCCAGGGTGCTGGACACCCCAGGGAGGAGGTGGGCGCTGCCCCAGGGCTGGAGGAGCAGAAGGAAAGGGCCTTAAGCTCCATCAGCTTCTCGGGCTGTCTGGGCAGACGCTCAGGGTGGGGTGTCTCTCCCGGGGCCCAGCAGAGGCGGGAGGGGATGACTCCCTCACCTAGACCTGCCTACATCCCTGGCCTGGTTTGAAACCCCAAAGGGACTAAGTTGTTCCAAGGAAACTGCACAGATAGTCCTCAGCTTAGACCCAGGGTGTGCTCTGAACAGTCTTTATTCATTTGGTTGTTTCCCGGCGTAAACAATGTTCTGCTCGCTGGTAATTTAGGGTCTTGGGTCGGCCCACGAAAGCTTGACTGACCCACAAGGTGGCCGGGCACAGTACTAACAGTGGCCTTGGTCCCCAAGCTTTCTTCAGGAGCTGGGTGCTGATTCCCTCTGAGGCAGGGTGGGAGCTGGAGACTTGCTGGAGAAAGCTGGGGTGACAGAGAAGGGGGGAGGGAGGAGAGAGAAAGGGCAGTCTCTTGTGTGTGCTTGTGTGCGCATGTTAGGGACTGGGCTGAAGGGGCTATGGAGACAAGGGGACAGATTCTCACGGCCATCTTTGACGCATGCTCCAGGGAGGAACAGGACTCAGCAGGCACAGAAGTGGACACTAGAAGGCGCAGGGCAGCAGTCAGACCTGCTGGGGACATGGGTGTGCCCTTTGGTGCCTCAGGATTTGACAACCCTTCAAGCCCGATAATTTGTTCTACTAAGCATCTACAAGAGCATGAACGGGGGAGGGTCAGAGAGAGAGGGAGACACAGAATCTGAAGCAGGCTCCAGGCTCTGAGCTGTCAGCACAGAGCCCGACGTAGGGCTCGAACTCACGGACCGTGAGATCATGACCTGAGCCAAAGTCGGACGCCCAACCGACTGAGCCACCCAGGCTCCCCTACTTTTTTTTTAAACTGAGGTTCAATTCACATACAGTAAAATGAACCCATTTAGTGGGCAATTCTGTGAGCTTTGGCATAACGTGTATAGTTGTGTAACCACCATCTCAATCAAGATATAGAACATTCCATCACCCCCTCCTGGACCTCAAAATTTCCCTGAGCCCCTTCTCCCCACCACCAGCTCCCAGAAACTACTGATTTGCTTTCTGTTCCTACAGTGTTGTCTCCTCCAGGAGATCATATAAATGGAATCATCGGCTTTTGAGTCTGGCCTCTTTCAGTTAGCGGAATGCATTTGAGACTCATTTATGTTGTTCCCTTTTCTTGTTGATTACTATTTCACTGAACGGATGAACCACAGTTTGTTTCTCTTTTCCACGACTGAGAGACACTTGGATTGTTTCCAGTTTTTTGGCAATCACCGACAAAGCCTCTAGAAACACTTGCATATAGGATTTTGTGTGAACACAGGTTTTCATTTCGTTTGAGTAAATGCCTGGGAGTGAGAACACTGGTGTTACCGGCAAGAGTATGTGTCACTTAATGAGAAACCACCAAACTATTTTCCAAAGTACCATTCTTGCACACCCACAGCCGTGCGAGATTTCCAGCTGCTCCCTGTCCTTGCCACCACTTGGTGTTGTCAAGTTCTGGGTTTCCCCCCTTCATTCTAAATAAGTGTGCAGGGGTATTTCAGCGTTTTGTCATGGTTTTAATTTGTATCTGCCTAACGACTAGTGATGTTAATCATGTTTGTATATGTTCATTCGCCATCTTCTTCCTCTGGTAAAGGATCTGTTCAGAGACATTGTCTATACTTTTAAATTGGGTTGTTTTGTGAGTTTCGAGTTCTTCCGATATTTTCTGCACCAGTCCTTTATCAGATACATGATTTGCAAGTCTTTTGTCCCAGTTTGTGTCTTGTCTTCGTATTTTCTTAGTGATGTCTTTTAAAGAGCAAAAGTTTTCATTTTGATGAAATCCAGTTTATCCGTTTTTTTTTTTTTTTTTTGGATTGGTCTTTTTTACTTTTATTTTTTTAATGCTTATTTATTTTTGAGAGAGAGAGAGATGCATGAAAGAGAGAGGCAGAGGATCAACTTTCTTTTAACCAATATTGTCTACAGTAACAATCATTTAAAAACAAACCAAACAAAAGCAAAAACATAAACAAAACAAACACACAAAGAACAAAACATGTAGACCAAAGGGCTCTAATTTGTGTCCCTTAATGATCGGGCAAGGCCACTCTCAGCACATCTGTCAGACCCGGCTGCAGCTGGGTTCCAGGCTCCCGTACAAAGGGTTGAGTCGATCGCACTCAGTTTAGGGCATGCTTTTATCATCAATCCATGCAAAGCCTATTGCTTGACTTTTCTCTTCCTTCATTCACAATCCTACCTCCTAATCTTGCATTCGTCAAAGACATGCACTCTACTATATTTGACATGTCCATAAATACACAGTGTGTCTATAAAGTCTAGACACATAATTAAACTCACATAATAAATGATTTATTGATATCAAAAATACATGGTATGCTTCAGTGTGTTACCCCTCCTTAGCAAATTTATAGTTCAGTACAAAATCTCAAGGAATGTCCACGGCATTTTATCAGTCTCTGCACCTGTATCCATCATGTGCTGGCTCTGATGACTTATTTATACTTATAATGACTTATTTATACTAAATGAACTTGTGCCTTTATTATACTCCAGGAAAAATAATCAAGGGGGTTCAATTTGCAGAAAAATAAATTATTCATGTTTTCAGATTTCATGGCCACTCTATATAGGCATCTTTAAATTTTTATTTATTTATTTATTTATTTATTTATTTATTTATTGAGAGAGAGAGCACGTGAGTATGTGCCTGAGTTGGGAAGGGGTGAAGGAGAGGGAGAGAGAGAATCCCAAACAGGTTCCATTCCCAGCTCATGATGGTGGATCATGACCTGAGCTGAAATCAAGAGTCGAACGCTTAACCTACTGAGCCACCCAGGCACCCTTATATATGCATCTTTATAAAATCTATGAACTTGTGTGTATTTCTGGTTCTATTTCTTTTTTTTTTTTTTCTGCTCAACACTGTTTTTAAGTCCTCCTCCTGTTGCTGTAGGCAGATCAGTTTTGTGGCTTCTGATGCCCAGCATTAAACAGAGAGTATTTCACTTATTCTCATAGTGATCGACACAGATTTCTGAGATTCCTGGTATCACAAACAACGCTGAGCACTGCTTCTTCCCCGCCACCAGGAAAGACCCCTGTGAGAATTTCTCTGCGTTTTACATTCAGGGGTTGCACTGCTGGGTCAGTAATATGGGCATACTTAACTTCACTACGCATTGGTAGGATGGCTGGTCTCGTTTCCTATCCCATCAGCTCTATAGGAGGGTTCCTGTTTTTATTTTTCGTGGTTTTTTTTTTCACATTCTATCATTTGATTTGATCCACTTTAATTGACTTTATCCTCATCAGATGAATGCTATCTTTTTGTTTACATTTGCATTTTTGTGTGTGTTTGTGCATCTCTTCATATTTTTCCTAGTCATTTGGATTTCCTGTTTGTTAAGTGCCCATTCATAGTCATTTCCAAACTTTTCTATAGGATTTTCTGTGTTTTTTTTTCTTGTTGATTTCCAGGGATTTCTTACATATTCTAGATATTAATCTCTTATCAGTTTTCGATAGAGAAAATATCTTTTCTTAGTCTGTTATACTTTAATTAACTCTGATTAAGATGTCTTTTATGATAAAGAAATCTTTACTTCTATATAGTCAAATATTTCAATTTATTACTTTATGTTTTACCCTTTTGGGGTCTGTTTAAGTTCTTTTCTGCCCCTATATCAGAGACATTTTCCTGCATTTTCTTCCACTAGCCTTATAGTTTTCCCACAAAATTCAATGCTCTTTAATTCCCCTGGATCAATTTTTACGCATGGTATAAATAGGAGTTTAGTTTTATTTTTCCATTTGGTGACCCAATTTTCTCAGCACCACCTACTAAATAATCTGCCCTCTTCCCATTAACTTGTGGTGTCAACTTTACTCTATATTGAATGTGCACACATACACACTGTTAAAAGATAAAGGCATATAAAAAGGCTAAGTTTATTTGAGCAAAAATTGATTTGAATAGGGCAGCACCAAGCCAGAGGGGGTAGGGACACTCTACTGATAGGAGCTAGGGGAAGGGCATAGGTGCAGAAGCAAAGAATGGAAAATATTTGATTGGCTATAGCTTAAAGCCTAGTTCACTCTTTGTGATTGGTTGTCCCTAGCATTTCAATTTCATGACCTTGAAGTATTTATAGGCTTAGGTTTTGGTTTGCCTAAGTAGGTGCCAGCGCATTACATCCACCTCAGCCTAATGGGCTCCCTGTTTAATTAATCTGCTGTAGTTTCTTCTACTGCCAAATTAGTGAATAGTGCTAAATTAATACAAAATTGGGGAGCCAGGGAACCACTGTTCCTAGGGGAAATTCAAGGTCAAGTTTCTATGAGCCTCTGATCACAAGGTTTTCATCAACCAATCAACACAGAATCTTATACTGTAAGTGTTTCTGTTTAAACAATTTTTTTTTAATGTTTATTTATTCTTGAGAGAGAGACAGCATGAGCAGGGGAGGGACAGAGAGTGAGGGAGACACAGAATCTGAAGCAGGCTCCAGGCTCTGAGCTGTCAGCACAGAGCCCGATGCGGGGCTCGAACTCCTGAACCGTGAGATCATGACTGAGCCACCTAGGTTCCCCTAAGTCTTTCTGTTTAAAGACACCTTGTTTAACATACATTCTCACAAATAATTAAATTCACTGTCTTTGAATATTTAAAGCCAGAGGCTTTGGAGGCCTCTCACATTCTATAGGTTCATTTACCAACATCCTTGTAAAACAGGACAGTTTCATCAGCATTGAGAACCTGCTCTTCCACATACAACTCTTTTCCAGCATAACACTTTGCAGGTATTTTTAAAATTCTTCTGCAGCCTCTTGATCTACAGAACCTCCCCTCCTGCAAGTTTAACATTTTTCACTCGGTATTGCTTTTTGAAACTTGTGAGCCAGCCAGAACCAACCAAGAAGGATTTAGCATTCCCTGCCTCTGGGTAATGTGACAGTAAATTTCTTTGGCTTTTAGCCTCACAACAGTGCTGTCTACTATGCTTTCTTTATGGGTCGTCATCACATGAGTCCAGAAATGTGGCTGCCTTCCCTTCTTCCATAGCTTAATCATACACTCTGGATGTTACTTTAACGCTTTCCTGAGCAGCCTGGTGTACAGATTAACAAATTTCCTTGTCCTTTTTGTGGTTGTATTATATTGTTGGATCTTTAACATTGAACTCATCATGGCCAACAACAGCACCTTCACACGTATCTGAAAAAAATTTACCAAAAAGATGTATGTTTTTTCGTAAGGCATATCACAACTTTCTTAGGAACACTAGACAGCACTATGACTGGGGACCATTTTAAACACTGAAATCACCAAAAATACACAGAAATGTGAAAAATGTGGCACTGAATAAACCACAAAAATGTTTGTTTACAATATGAAACAAGAAGACAGAGTGTTGCCTTGTTTGCCTCAGCTAGGAACATGTACATCCAGTGACTCAAACTTTTCACTACTCTGCGTATGTTCCCAAATGACCGCATTGTGAAAATTGATTTTGGGGTTATAAATAAATTTTAGTGAGTAGGAAAATTTATAAATATGGAATCCACAATTAATAAGGATCAATTACATTTGTTTCTGAACCATCTTTCATGGTCCCTTTGTCTATTGGCATGTACCTGTACCACCACCAAAGTCTTATAGCTGTTGTTTTAGATTGTGTCAATGTCTAATAGGATGGATTCCTCAACGATTTGTTCTTCTTTTTCAAGACTTACTTTTCTAACTGCGCGCTTTAATATTTCTGTAAACGTTTTATAGTAGAATCTTTGAACCCCTCAAATAATCCAGTTGGAATTTTATTAGGCATTCAATTTATAGATTAATTAGAGAATAATTGATTTTAACGTTAACTTATCCATCCATGAACATAGTATATCTCACCATTTACTTGGATTTTCTTTTGTATCAATTAATATTTTTTTAACGTTATTTACTATTTTAATTCCTAGGTACATTATAGTCTTTCTAACTATTGTGAATTCTACCTTATTTTCTACCTTATTTCTAAGTTGGCTACCATAAGTAAAAAACAATATTAATTTTTGTGAGTTGATATTTTACCTTGCAATATTGATAAATGCTCTTATGATTCATCTAATGGTCCTGTTGGATAATCTATGTAGATTATCAAATGTGCAAATAAAGATAGTGTTATTTCTTCTCTTTGAATTCTTTTAGCTCTTATTTCCTTTTTTTTTGGTCTCAGAATGATTGCCAGTACCCCAGGATTTATATTAAGTAGTAAGGATGAAGTGAGATGCTTTTGTTGACTAAATATTTTTTTTTCTGTTTAGATTTTGTCAAAATAAGGAAGTATTTTTATATTCATAGCTTTTTGAATTGTTTAAAAATAATCATTAACAGGTGTTGAATGTTACCTCGTACTTTTCTACATATATTGTTACAATATATTTTTGTTTTTAGTCCTTAGTACCTCAGTTCTTAACGTGGGTGCTTTTCTGATGCTAACTCATGCTTAAATTTCCAAGATAAACTTTTTTTGATGCTGCCACATTGACAACACCCATTGGACTTTGTTGGCTAATATTTTGTTCAGGGTTCATGAATGGAAACAGCTGTTTCTTTTCTTGTGCTTTCTTTATCCAATTTCAAAATCAAGCCTACAAGAGGGATGATCTATTGCTTTGATAGAATGCACTCATAATACCTGCCTAGTTCAGGCTGCTATAGCTACAATGCCATAGACTGGGTGGCATAAACAACAAATGTTTATTTCTTACAGTGCTGGAGGCTGGGAAGCCCAGGATTAAGGTGCCAATAGATTCACTGTCTGATGAAGGTCTGCTTGCTGGTTCATGGACAATGATTTTCATGTTGTACTCTCACATGGCATGAAGAGAGTAAGGGAGCTTTCTGGGTGGGGGGGTCTCTTTTATAAGGATACTAATCCCAACATGAAGGCTCCACCCTCATGACTTAATCACTCTCCAAAGGCCCCACCTCCAAATACCATCACACAGGGGGTTAGGCTTCAACATAGGAATTTTGGGAGGATACAAAAATTCAATCCATAGCCATACCCTGTGGGTCTGGGTACTTTTTGGAATCTTTCATTTAATTTCCCTAATAATTATTGGTCTACTCAATATTTCTTCTTGTGCCATTTTTTTTTTGTAATTTATGTTTTTCCAGAATTTATTCATTTTGTCTAGATTTTCTACATTTGTTAAGGCTGGATTCTTAATAATTTTGCTTCTGTTATATTTCTGTTGTGTCATAGTTAATCCTCCTTTAATTCAGGATTTGATTTACCTCATCTCTTTTTATCTTGGATGGTTGTGCCAGAGGTATGTGTACCTGATTAGACAGATTCATCTTCTAATTTGTTTGCAGCAGCCAAAGCAGATCCAATTTTCTTTAAAAATCAGCAAAACCTTTCCCACTTATGGATAGTTCTTGTTCTCTTTTCAATTTTCTTTGGGACTTTTCCAAACCAGATAAATTCTTGGGAGTCACATTAAAGGTTTTAAAGTATATAATTTAAATGCAATTTCATGTAATATATGACAGAAGAGACAGACCAGATCTCTTATCTCAGGGAGACTAGGGTCTAAGGGAAATCAGGCTACTATTAAATAATCACCTGAAAACAAAAATTACAGATGTGGTAAGTTTTAAGGAGCAGGGAAAGGCTATGAGAGGTGATGCAAGGGGCACTACTCAGTTATGACAGTAAAGGAAGATTTTTCTTTGTAAATGATAAGACTTAACCTGGGGAGGAGGAGAAAGAATAGCATTTTATAAAGGGGATACAGCATGAACAAAGGTTCTTGGGCAGGGAGCCAGTGTGACTGAATGAAGAGAAAGAAAAATAAATATATCCAGGGATTCCTATACTCAAGTCTGACCCAGTGAGGTTGGTTGTATATTTAGACAGAGTAGTGTTGAGAATGCGCACTAGGTTATAAACTAAAACAGGTATGAAATACAGTTGGAAAAAAACAAAAGACAAATTGAAAGATATAAATCTTATTTGCATCCTGAGAGGAACTACAGAGACAGATTTTAATAAGTGATCATACCCTCAGGAAATACTTCTCTCTCACTGCAAGTGCCATAACAAATACTGTCTTCAGAAGAGTTTGAAATCGTTCCTACATTGATTTGAAATAACTAAAACTCAAAATGGTGGTTTAAAATAAAAGTATATTTTAAACTTAAAATGATGCTTTGAGTGAAGGGGGTCAAAAGGTACAAACTTCCAGTTATAAAATAAATGTCATGGAGATGTAATGTACAACATTATGATTATAGTTAATAGTACTGTATTGCATATCTGAAGGTTGCTAAGAGAGTAAATCTTTGTGCGGGTGTATGAATAAACACTTTATTATTTTTCTACAAAATTATTTTTAATTTAATTTAAAATTCCATTGTAGTTAACATTCAGTGTTATATTAGTTTCATGTATACAGTATAGTGATTCAATAATTCCATCCATCACCCGGTGCTCATCACGACAAGTGCACTCCTTAATCCCCATCACTTATTTCACCCTTCCCCCCTCTTCCCTCCCCTCTGGTAACCATCAGTTTGTTAAGAGAGTAAATCTTGAAAGTTCTTATCACAAGAAAAAAAAAGTTCTTTGGGATGACATAATCCAAAGGAACACGTTATATCTGGATTAAAATTTGTTCAATCTTTCC
Organism: Panthera pardus; assembly: GCF_024362965.1. Classification (NCBI taxonomy): domain Eukaryota; kingdom Metazoa; phylum Chordata; class Mammalia; order Carnivora; family Felidae; genus Panthera; species Panthera pardus. The sequence continues at coordinate 112,746,195 of NW_026526991.1, forward strand.
CATTTCCCAATGTTGAAGATTAATATATTTTCAACTTATAAAATAGCCTTTCATTTAATTTGAGTGAAAAGGTGCTGTTTAGGAAATTTTCCAGTCTGCAACCAGCAGCATTTCCCAAGAGTACAAACTCAGCAGCAATGCATAATGATGCTGTACCTTGATTTATCCAGGAAGTGGTGTGCGCACATTGGCACTTCTGTGTACCTCATGCCATATACCAGCTTTTTGTTTGAAAGATGATATCCACGATTGGTAAGTATCTCTTGAAGTGAATAAGCTCCAGGTTTGCTTAAAGGATACAAACTTCAGCTGTGCCAAATATGTGAGTGTAGGCTGCAAATCTGAGCTAAAAATGAGCCAAGAAATTGAGAGGATGTGATTTACGGCTTCTGTTCGAAAGAAGTTGATACCAAATAATTTGCTCGTCCTAATAGGGTTTTAATAGATTCTTTCCCATGACACTTACTGAAAACTAGAACACTAAGAATAACAGAAGCCTTATTATGACTATGGATTTAGTAATGTGACAAACAAATCGCCTTGGTTATAAAACCTGAGATTGCTTCATTTGGTTTTGCAGCATATGGAATTCTTCCTAGCAAACCATTACACATGTAGCATGCCTTTCTAATTAAAACCAATGATTCCCTTTGTCACCGTTTATCCCATTGGTTCTGGGTAGAGAAATCTTCACAGCATCATATGTAAAGGCCAAATACCATAGTCTGAGATGCGACTCCTCCACGACCTCTCCTGGCCCTGCCACCCGTCAGGCTCTCATAAGAACCTTGGAGATAAACAGTCTTCATGCTCTTCCCTGAAAGAGACTTCTACCTTCCTGCCTCTGTAGTTTATGAAATGCTGCCTGGAAATCTTTGCAATTCTTTTAGAATCAGCTCATATGTTCCACGCCTCCTGGAAACTTTATGTGGTCTACATAATTATGTTTCCCAATCTCAAAACACCAATCTTCTGTCATAAGGACTCTGCTTTTTGGAGTCACAGAACAAAAGTAGCATCTTAAATGCTCTGAGAAGTTATACAGTAAACACATCTGTTAATTTTTGTTCAGCTCAGCAGGTCCTAAACTTATTTTATCATGGAATTGTCTCCCACCCCAAACCACATTCATTAATATCCCAGAGAGCACACTTTGAGAAATGTCTCCCTGCTATACTGCGTTCCCTCTTCTTACACCCTTATTTATTCATTCATTCAGCCAATATGGTTAAACACAAATGGGCCAAACAGGTAATCAGTGTTGTCCTTTTAAGAAAGATTAATAGGTAGCACGTGAAGATGAATAGTCAAAAGAGGAAATCTACTTATTCAGCGTCTCCTATATGCAGCACATGCTCAAAACATTTGTACACATTTTCTCATTTAATCCCCATGACAGAGTATATTAAGTACATTTTACAAATGAAGAATCTGAGAAGTGATTCCTAACATTCTGAGAGTTAAACATATGTCTATATGACTGGGAGAAACCAAAGGTCTTTTTGTGATAGGGTAAGAGGTTATAGTATTACTTAGCCATCAAAAAGAATAAAATCTTGCCATTTGCAGCAACATGGATAGAGCTAGAGTGTATTATGCTAAGTGAAATAAGGCAGAGAAAGACAAACACCATGATTTCACTCACATGTGGAATTTCTCATATGTGGAATTTAAGAAACAAAACAGATGAACATATGGGAAAGGGGAAAAAGAGAGAAACAAGCCATAAGAGACTCTTAGAGAACAAACTGAGGGTTGATGGAGGGAGGTGGATGGGGGATGGGCTAGATGGGTGATGGGTATTAAGGAGGGCACTTGTTGGGATGAGCACTGGGTGTTGTATGTAAGTGATGAATCACTTGATTCTATTCCTGAAACCAGTACTACACTGCATGATAGCCAACTTAAATTTAAGTTAAAAAAAGAAGGAAATATTGAGTTACTGCACAAAGACAATGGTCACACAATCGAAATTTATACTTAGAACACAAAGCCAATGCTTCTTACCTGTTGTTTTGATCTTTTAACTAATAAAGGAAATGGAGGTTATTTGAGGTTGACATCAGAAAGGATAAGTTTTACAATTTTTATAAATATACCTGTGTAGCCAACACACAATCGTGTTATACTTAGCATATCTGCTTTTAGACTCAGCCATGTGTTTGTTGTTATTTATTGTGGAATGGTATTCCATTGTGTGAAAATACTACAGTTTGTTACTAATTCAATGTTTTATAGACATTTGGGTTATTGTCAGTGTGGCTATTATGACTAAAACTGCTATGAACATCTTAATACAAGTTTTTGAACATATGTTTTCATTTATCTTGGGTAAATACTAAGGAGGGGATTTCTGGGTATGTTAAGTATGTGTTTAACTTTATAAAACACTGAGAGACTATTTTTAAAAGTGGTTGTATTTTTTATTTTTTTAACATTTTTTTTTTGAAAGAGAGACAGAGCATGAGCGGGGACAGAGAGAGAGAGAGAGAGAGAGAGAGAGAGAGTGGGAGACACAGAATCTGAAGCAGGCTCCAGGCTCCAAGCTGTCAGCACAGAGCCTGACGTGGGCTTGAACTCATGAACGGTGAGATCATGACCTGAGCTGAAGTCAGACGCTTAACCAACTGAGCCACCCAGGCGCCCCAAAAGTGGTTGTACTTTTAAAAATCACCACCACCAATGCATGGAAATTCTGGTTGCTCTGTATCTTGGTCAACATTCAGTATTACTGATAGTCTTCTATCAGTCTTCTACTGACAGCACATTGTGGTTTTAATTTGCCTTTCTCTAATCACTAATGATGTTGATCATTGTTTCATGTGCTTATTTCCCATCTGTACACCTTCTCTGGTAGAATTATCTTCTCAAATATTTTGCTCACTTAAAAACTGGGTTGTCTCATTATTGAGTTGTCTAGTTCTTTATATATTCAAAACTTATATACATATATTTTTAAGTTTTGTTGAGGTATAATTCACATACCATAAAGATACCCATTTAAAGTATACAATTCCATAATTTTTAGTATATTCATAGACTTGTGTAATTATCACAATCTAATTTAGAACACTTTCATTATCCCAAAAAGAAACCCACACCCACTAGCAGTCACTACCCAATCTCTCCGCACTCCCATGCCTAGACAACCACTAATTTATTTGCCTGTTTCGGACATTTCATATAGTGGAATAACAGAAGATGTAGTTTTTTTGTAACTAGCTTCTTTCATTCGCATGAAGTTTTCAAGGTGCATTCATGTTGTAGCACGCATCAATACTTCACTCCTTTTATTGTCAAGTAATATTTTGTTGTATGGACACACCATGAATTTATCTATTCATCAGTTGATTGACAATAGGGCTGTTTCCAGTTTTTAGCTATTATAAATAATGCTGCTATGAACAATGTATACAGGTTTTTGTGTTGGATGTATGTTTTCATTTTTCTTGGGCATAAAGATACATATTTGCAAATATTTTTTCCCAGTAGGGTTTTCCATTTTGATTTTCTTAAGAGTATCTTTTGGAGAGCAAAAGTTTAAAATTTTTATGAAGTTCAGTTTGTCAATCCTTTTCTTTATGATTTGTTCATCCTTTTTGTATCTTATCTAGGAAATTTTTTCTTAACCCAAGGTCACAAAGAATTTTTCTTCAAGATTTACAACTTAAGCTCTCATATTTATGTCTGTATTCCATTTGGAAACAATTTCTGTGTATGGTAGGAGATGAAGATCAAGTCCATTTACCAGCACTACATTTTGAAAAGATGGGTTATCTTGTCATCTTTGGCAACAACCAATTAACTGTAAATGTGTGGATGTTTTCTCAACTCTTAATCCTGTTTTCCTGATAGTCTATTCTCATGCCAATACAACTCTGCATTGACTACTATAGCTTTATAGTAACTCTAGAAATCAGATAGTATAAATCCTCCAACTTTATTCCGTTTCAAAATCGTTTTGCCTACTTGAAGTCTTTTGCATGTCAATTTCTACAGTTATGTGGATAGGACTTTTTTTTAAATTTTTTTTTTCAACGTTTATTTATTTTTGGGACAGAGAGAGACAGAGCATGAACGGGGGAGGGGCAGAGAGAGAGGGAGACACAGAATCTGAAACAGGCTCCAGGCTCTGAGCCATCAGCCCAGAGCCTGATGCGGGGCTCGAACTCACGGACCGTGAGATCGTGACCTGGCTGAAGTCGGACGCCCAACCGACTGCGCCACCCAGGCGCCCCTAGGACTTTTACTAAAATCGTACTGACGAGATAAATTTGGGGAGGACTGACAGCATAATGATATTGCAGTTTCCTGATTCATAAATAAGGAATTTTTTTGCATCTTCATTTTCTTTGCATCTTTTCTTTCAGGATTGTTTTATAGTTTTCAGGGCACAGGTTTTGCTTTTCTTGTGTGTGAATTCTGTTAAATTATCCCTAAATATTTCATTTTTTGATGATACTGTTTTTTAAATTTAAATTTCCATTTTTATCATTATTATGTAGAATATTATTGAGTTTTGTATAACGAGCTTATATCCTATAACCTTGCTTTCATCTGCTCTAGTTGTTTTGTAAATTCTTTGTTTTCCACATAGACAACCAAGCTGTCTGCAAACACAGTTTTACACTTGTTCCCACCTGTGTTGTGTGCCTTTCATTTCTTTTTCTTGTCACGTTGCACTGGGTGTGACCTCCGGGGCAATGTTTAATAAAAGCATGAAGAAGACATTCTTGCCTTGTTCATAATTTTAGGAGAAAGCATTTTTTATAATTGAGTATGACATCAACTATAGGTTTTTTTGTAAGAGACTTTCATCAGGTTTAGGGAATTGCCTTCTGTTCCTAGATTGCTGAGAATTTTTATGACTTGGTGTTGAACTTTGTCAGATGCTTCTATACCTATGAAGATGATTATATGGGCTTTCCTTTTGCTCTGTGAAGATGATGAATTACATTAATTGAATTTTGAATTCAATTCAACCAACCTTGCAATTCTGGGATAAATCCCACTTGGTCATGATTTATTTTCCTATTGATACACTGTTCAAATTGATTTCCTAATATTTTGTTAGAGATTGCTGCATCTATATTCATGAGAGATGTTGGTGTGCAGTTTTTGTGTCTTGTAATTTCTTGGTTTTGGCATCAGGTATATGCTGGCTTCACAGACTAGGTGGGGAGTGTTTTCTTTCTCTCTCTCTCTTTTTTTTTTCCTGGATGGGTTTATGTAGAACTGGTACAATATCGTTTTTCGATGTTCAGTAGAATTCACCAGTGAAGACATCTGGACCCGGAGTCTTGTTTGTGAGCAGATTTTTAACTAGAAATTTAACTTCTTCGACCTTGGACTGTTCAGGCTATTTCTTCTTTAGTGAGCTTTGGTATTTTTGATCTTTCCAGACATGTGTCATTTTCATCATAGTTGTCAAATTCATTGGGATAAAGTTCGTATTTCCTTTTTATCCTTTTACTCTATAGGATCTGCAAGATTATTTTCTCATTCTTGATATAATTTTGTCTTTTTTTCTTTGATCTGGCTAGAAGTTTATCAATTTTATTAATCCTTTCAAAGAATCTGATTCTGATTTCACTGATTTATTTTCTTTTTCATTGATTCATTATTTTTCTGCTTCCTATGCCGTTTATTTGTATCTTTATGCCTCCTTTCTGCTTGGCTTGGGTTTAATTTTATTCATTTCCTAGTTCTTAAGGTAGTTAGATACTTAAGTCCTCTATTCTTTTTAAATATAAGCATTTAATGCTATACGTTTTCTTATAGGTACTGCTTTGCTGCACACTCCAAGTTTTGATAAAGTGCATTTTCATTTTTATTTAGTTCATCTTATTTTATAATTGTTAGTTTCTTTTTTTTTTTTTTTGCTGAGGGGTTACTTGGAAAAGTGTGGTCTGATTTCCAATAATTTGGGGGGATTTTCCAGACATATTTGTTACAGATTCCTGGTTTAATTTTTTTGTAATCCAAGGAAACATTTTATTTGCAATTCTTTTGAATTGAGCGTTGGTTTATGGCCCATATTATGGCTTCTCTTTATGAATATCCCATGTGCCGTTGGGGGAAAACGTGTGCTCTGCTGTTGAATGGAATGTATTTATCCATGAGAGCAGGGGAGCTTCTGCTGTCTTGTAAGGTTCAGAGACAAAGTCCATATTGTGATTGTCCTAATGTGCCCTCCCTTTGATCTTAAGAGGAGAAATCTAAGTTTACAATTTCATGTTCTCAAGGCTAATTTTAAGTTTGCACACAGATTTGAAAAATCTCATGCCCTCCTTTTCTTTTTCATCATGTTTTGAAATGTATATTGGTCTTGCTGACATTTTCTTCTCACAATTTTTAAGGCCAGGTTTGAGTTTAAATGTAGCGTGAACTATTCTTACACAAGATACGACACAGGCTTGTTAAGAACATGGATTTAGAGTCAGATAGGCCTGTGTTTAAATCCTTATTCTGCTACTTAATACATACATATATGTATGTGTGTGTGTGTGTTCATGGGCACATGATTTTTATGTGTATTCTGTAAAAATTAATTTTGATAGTGAAGCACCTGTGCATGGCACAAGTAAACAACATATGGCCCTATTGTTATGTGGTTTGAGAAAATAGTGGGAAGTGTTCACATGTTAATAATGCCTAGATTCCTCTGTTAGCCATTTATCAGTATGCACCAAGCACCGCCTTCTTTGAGCTTCTTATTACAGTGATTGCAATACAAATGCCTCCTAAGAAGGGCTATTTCTTAATCCTATATGGTCAATTTGTTTATCGGATAGCTGTTTTTAGTGACAAGAAATGAAGCACCATGATGTTAATGAGTACTTAGGAATGCGGGGCCCTGAAAAGGGAAGTGGGTCCTAAAATAGAGTCTCCTCAGATTGGTCATGTCACCCATGCTGGAAGCAGTCATATCCACAGGCCTTGAATGCTTATGTCATGTACCACGAAGGTAAACATCAAAAAGATACCTAGAAATGAACTCAAATCAGAACAGGTCAGGCAACAGAAAAAGAAGGTATAATTTACTGTTTGTTTACGATGCCAAATGTTTAATAGGACCTGAGTAAGAAAAATACTAAATTTCTGGACTTATTTAATATACATGTTCTTAGATCAGAAGTAAAAGAGTAGTAAAGACATAGCCGAACTCTGTTAACATGCAAATTGTATTTTCAATCAACAGAATTTGTTGTACCTATTAGTGCCAGGCACTCTGCTAGGCATTGGGGATGTGAGAGTGACTCTGGCAGATGCGGTTCCTCTTCCTAGTGGGGAAGGAATATAAATAACCACGAGAGCTATGGCAAGAAAGGTACAAGGGATGAGGAGTGTACAGAGGAAAGGCATCTAAACCCAGGCTTCCCTGCAGTGACCGGAGGGTGAGATGTCATGGGATCAAGAGTGGGGGTGGTGGTGGTTAAGGGTTTCAGGAAGAGGGAGCAACCTCTGAGGAAGCCTTTAGTTGCCAACTCTGACCTTCCCAGAAACACTTAGCCACAGGGAAACCCATGATTTAGTGGTGAGTGTCTAAAACATTTAGTTTCTTACCCAGATTCAGCCCAAGGTAAATCAAGTGCAGGATGACAGTGTAATACCCCACTTCACAGAGAGATTTCCAAAGAAAATCTTGATAAGAATTAAAAGAACGACAGCAGGTCAGGCTTGTTGATGCATTTTATTGTGAGATGGGGGAGTCTGGTAAAAAACTAGAAAATGACCATGGTGTAACAAGGAACTTAAAAATGAAGAATCAGATTTGTAACTTACATACATGAATACAGGAACAAATTGGCACAAAATGTTAAACATTGTTCCCAACACTGTTTATATAAGGTTATCCTAATTTGGCTTACTAAGGAAATGAGAGTTTTATGGTTAGGCTAATCTCTTAATAAAACTGCAGAGCATCATGCTATTAGTCACACAGTGAATTTCAAAATTTAAGAGTTTTATATTAAAAACTGGGTAAAGGTAAAATGACTTGATTGTAGTTGTAAAACTAATACATTCCCATTTAAATTCTGTTCTACAGTCCAAGGCAAGTATAAATGTTAACATAACACTGTTAAATCAAATCTCAATGCAAGAGAACCAATTGCATCTCTACTTTAAATCTTATCAACTTTCCAAATTTTCATACTAAAATATATTATTGTATTAATACAAACTACAGTATTATACACTACACTGTGTAATAAATAAAGAAATATAAAAATAAGACACATAAATATAAAAGTTTTCTAAAACTAAAAGTACATGTCAGTAAGAAGGGTATTAATACTGCCAGGTTTGAAGACGTACAGTACAAAAATGTTGCACAGATCTATAAACTAAAAGAAATAAAATAATACTGATAGGTAAAAATCAGCTAATGTTGTTAATAAACTGGGTCCATAATAACTAACATTTGGAAACAGTTATGAGCCAAACAATGATGGCATGTCCATGTCTGAAATGCAAGTACATGGATAGAGCAGATTAGAAAATTTCCCTTTCATTTCTGTAGAGAAATTTTGAAAGTCAATTAACACAAAATGGATGCTGAGGAATTAAAGGGTGAAATGTCCCAGTGTTTAGGTTTCTCTGACAAGAGTCAGTGGTTTTAAGTTTTATTTGGAATTTTGATACAACAAACAAATCGACAAATGCTAGTTATTGTAGGCCACACACTGAACGAAGGCGGGTTAGAGCCTTGAAAATACTGATAAATGGCACTTACAGCACACAGGTCTTGCTTAAGGCCAAAGGAGACACAAAGCTTCATATCATATCCTTCATATTTGTCACCACATATTCAAAACACGATTACAGACACTGTTTCTGACGACTCTGCTGCCCTTCCCAGCATTAACACTGTTAGTCCCTGCAGTCAGAACTCAATGGCAATCTTCTGAACTCCATTTGAAACCACGTAAGTAAGAAACTTCAGTTCTTCTATCGGCTGCTTTCTTAAGGCTAACAATACACTTTAAATGATAATACTCCACTATGACATCTAAGTATTAGAAATTACTACCTTCTAGATTGGATTTATAAAAGGTAGCTAGCATGTTTTGGAACTGCATTATACTTCTCTGTGAAGGGAATTCTGTAGTGCAGAAGTTCTCACATTTTAAAAAACATAATAAAATACTGAAGCGGATTTAGCATACGTTTACCAATAAAAAAATTATAAAATTTCTCCCAATTGTACAGCTTAAGAATAAACCAACGTAAGAGTGATAATACTGACAAAAATGAAACAATGCCAGATGCTTACCTAATTAATCAGTTTCCTTTAACCTGTTCAATCTTTGCTTTCCGAGTCATTAAAGTTTTCTAATCTGCTTCGTGTTACAAACTTGTTCCTAACTTTGAAAAATGCATGAAAAATTACTAGGTCTGAGATCAGGCACACCCGGATTTTTTTTTTGTGTGGTTTTTTTTTTTTTTTTGTATTTTGTATTTTTTTAAATTTTTACTTTACACAGTAGTGAACAGAAACCACAGTATACAGGTTACTGTGTTTCCATGAAAAGCATGTATAATATAGAACAAACTTCATTACCAATTAGAATTTATTTTCCTTCTAAAAAAACTATTAGGCTTCATTTGTTTTTTCTTCTGACACCTGCTCACTATTCTCGCTTACTTTTTGTTCTAAGCTGCTTGCTTGATTTACAGCTTCATCATCCTTCATCAGACCTTCAGTTTTTGCCTCTTCTCCCTCATTCTCTGCCTCTTCTCCCTCTTCTTCCTCCATTTCGTCTTCCTCCTCCTCCTCTTCCTCGTCCCCTTGTGGTTTTTCACATTCTTTTTCTTCCTGCAGTTCTTCCATCTCTTTGTCCTCCTCCTCCTCTTCCTCTTTGTCACTATCTTCATCCTCTTCCCTTGTCAAACTCTCTCTCTCATCTGAGTCGGCCTGTGAGGGGGACGCCTGAGCACCAACGTGCTCACTCCTCAGGACTTCCTGTCCCGCCTCTTCCTGCTCGGTGCTATCGCGCTCTTCCGCTTCTCTCTTGCAGTAGGAGTAGCGATGATTCATGTGTTGCGAGTAAGACCCAGAGTGTGAGAAACGCTTGCCACATTTGTCACATTGATAGGGCTTTTCTCCAGAATGCAATCGCATGTGTTCAATCAAATGATGTTTGTGTTTAAATGCCTTTTTACAGATTCCACACTCGTGAGGTCTTTTACCTGCAAAATAAGAACACAGCCATGAAACAGTCCTCACAAGGATTTTGGGGGCACCTCAGTTTGGGGAAAGCATTGCAGATTCACTTTTGAAGTCATCAGGTTCATCAACATACCTGTGTGTTCATATTTATGTCTCAATAACGAGCTACTCTTTTGGAATATCTTATCACACAAATCACAAGCATACATTCCATTTTCTGTCTTCCGCATTTTCTTTTTGGGTGGTGTAGAGTCAGAGTCATTCTGATCCTCTACATTTGATACTCCTTCTGAGCTAGTGTCTTGCCTTTCATCCTAAAGGAAGAAAAGAAGATAAAATTTAATTTCTACTTAAAAGATAAACAAGAGACCTATATAAAAGCATAGGTTAAAAGAAACTACTTAATTAAAAAAAAATCTTTTTACTTTAGAGCAAGAGTGCATTGCATCTCCCTCACGAGTGGAGGAGAGAGAAGAGGGGGGCGAGAATCCTAAGCAGGCTCCATGCTCAGCCTGGAGCCAGACGTGGGGCTAGATTCTATGATCTTGATACATGACCTGCACCAAAGAGCAAGAATTCGAGGTTTAACCAACTAGGCCACCCAGGTGCCCCGATTTATACTTTCAATAATTTGACCAAAGCAAGCATACTACTCATCACTGCAGATGGGCTCCAAGGGTGGGGCTAGGTGACAGGTGGGGGTTCATATAGACAAAAGGGAGGTTGGGGGCAATATAGTTACAATGATGACAAAAACAAGTGATCAACTGATGAAAAGAAAGGACACCAAAAAGAAAGAATGTAAAATGCATAGTAACCAAATTTACTTGGTTCCAAATAAATAATACCTTTATGAGAAATTTGCCAAAAATATTAACTTAAGGGTTTGCTACATAATCACTAATTTCCAACTGCATCATTGTTTTCATTCTGGGTTTTACAGAGCAAAAGTTAAGATTCTATTTTTACAAAGTGGTCTTTGAATTGTGTCCTCCGGAATTTCAGAGTTCTATGAACTGACCTCCCTGGGTTTTTTTTTTTTTTTTTTTTTTGAAAAGAGAGGTCTGCTCTACTACTTTTCTAAGGAACAAGATGAAAAACTGTGCAGGAGAGTCTGCATTTTCAAACAAGAATACTTGCTAGTCAAAATAAATCTGCAGACTTTCAGTGGAATAAAATCATTTCAGCAGTCTCAGGGAGGTACTTTTGTGCAGGATACTCATGTAGGTAAACAACGATTGGTAGAGGAATTGGGTTCCTCAAGATCCTTCCATCTTTCCTAATGTCTTCTGTTCTATTGTCTCTAAACCCACAAATTTTCTGAAAGTTCAAAGGTTTTTACAACGTTTCTTCTAGTTCTGCAAGGTGGGAGAGGTGCAGCCATTTGGGTCATTTGTGAGCTGCCGGTTTGCGCTGAAGTAACCTGACTACTTTTATTGCTATTTGATCTGGTCATATGATTAACTGAAAGGTTAGTGGGTCTCCCTTTATTCTTCAAAGGTGTGCACAGTGTTTTATACACCAAGAATCTAGGTGAAGTCATTGGTCATGTGAGAATTTTTTTCAAGAGTAATCACAATGGCAGGAAACCCAATCAGTAGCAATATTTAAGGGGGAAAAAAAGCAGCAAATACACATTTGAACAGGATATTGTAATTATGTTAATTGCACCTACTTATAGCATGAATTTGGATAAAAGATCAAATTTATCCCAGTATTTGGTTGATTCAATCAGAAATTGATGAAAAAAATTGGGGGGGGGGGACATCAAGGTTGGTGACCTAGAAAAAGTCTGGACAACGAGCCACACAATAGTCACACAAAATGGTTCTATCTAAAACCACATCATGGATTTTGGGGGGAAAGTAAGGAGGGAAATGTATATATAGATTCACAACAATGCTTCCTCATATATATTAATTGTGACTGAATACTATTTTAGTTCACAGCTCATAAAGTGATCAGCACGTTCACTAGATGGACTCTTTGTATAGTTAATTCTTATTTAATTAAAGCCTTTAACAAACATAGGTGTTAACACATAAAAAGTAATAACTAAGTTCTGCTGGGGTGAAATGTCTATGAATGGCAACATGGTTTCATGTGTTAGTTATCATAAGGCAGAAACCGTTACTAATTGGGGAATATAACTATAAAACCAGGAATCCAATTAGTGAGTATTCCAGTATTTCTTTTCTTCCTTCAAATAGTCAAGTCTTTAGCTGAGAGTTCTCATTATCAGAGTAGAATAACAAAACTGTAGTTGATAACTATCCCTTGGTTAGAAAAACACTGAAGACGGGATGCTACAAAAGTTAAAGCAAACATTCATCTATTTCTTTTCAAAAATGATAGTCTGTATCAACCTGCTTGGCTCTACAGAAACTGATTTTTATTAGAAAAATTTCACTGAAGGGGTGCCTGGGTGGCTCAGTCAATTAAGCCGACTCTTGGTTTTGGCTCAGGTCATGATCTCGCAGCTTTGTGGGTTCGAGTCCCATTTCAGGCTCTGTGCTGGCAACGCAGAGCCTGCTTGGGATTTTCTTTCTCACCCTCTCTCTGCCCCTCCCCCACTTGCGCGCGCACTCTCTCTCTCTCAAAATAAATAAACTTAAAAAAAAAAAAAGGAAAACTTTTACTGAAATAGGTCAAACTAGCATTTTACCAAACAACTTCAGGATGGGGAGGACTTTTTTTTTTTTTTTTTTTGGTTACCTGATTCCCATTTGGCTGGATCACTTTCAAGGGTGGTTCCTGGACTGCAGGGCTGACGGTAGTAGAGTATGTGTAAGCCACCTGGGGAATCAGAATAGTCTGCTTATTGGCAGCTAGTGCTCGCAAGCATGGAACACTGTTCTGGTCAGCAATGGCCACGATTGTGGGTAACTGGGCAGTGACTGTAGGTATAGCAATATTTATGGGGTTGGCACTTGGTGGGATTACATTTACAACTGGTTCTGAGTCTGTAACACAACTGTCCTTTTGTGGCTCCTTTTTTGCACAAGATAAGTTCAAGGGTTCTTCCTGGACAGAATAAACACTGTTCTGGTAAACACTAGTGATAGTTGACCTTTCCAATAATTCTCCCTGTTGCTTTGGTAGTGAAAGATCAAGAGGTTCTACTTGTGGTTCTTCCTGTGCACCTTCCGCTGTGTACAAGTAACCCTGTGTATTTCTGGATGAGGAAAGGTTTAGAGGTGAGGGGGATGATGGACTACTTCTGGAACCATTGATGGCTGATCCCGCTGGTAAAACTGGAGAGTTAGTCATCTTCAGGGGGCTTTGCAGACTTGCTGTGCTGTCTGGGGGTTCATTTGCATTTGTAGATTGAGGCTGCTCATCGTTCTTTGCAGGGATATTGACTTTGCCTGGTTCGGGAGAAGATGGTTCAGAAGACTGCACTGAGATCTGTCCAGCTTGCATCTTTTCAAACCACTTTTTTACTACATCCAGTGGTAGGTTTACTGAATCAGCAATTTTTGAGAGCTCTTCTGCACTCGGTTGTGCATTCAAAGCATAATACGCTTTTAGAAGAGACAAAAGGTTCTTTAAAGGTGGCTGACTGGGAGACAAATTGCCATCTCCACTTGATGAAACAGAGGACTCGGGCTTCTCAGCTTCTGGTGCAGGGAGTGGAGGGGGCTGAGCAGGCTGCTTTAGGTCATAGTGCTTTAATTCTGGAAGTGCATTAATATCTCCTGGACATTCGTCACACAGAAGGCAAGTGCTATCGTTCACTCCTCCTTCAAAGCTTTTGTCCTTCTCAGATTTAACAGTAAGATCTTCGGGTAACTTTTCACTTTTGCAACTGTTTGTGGGGACCGGATTTTCTTTTTTTAAATTCTGAGGAACAACTTGAAGTTGGCTAGGCTGCTCAAGACTGTAGTTAATGATAATTTTGGTTGTTCCATCTTGATCAACCAAAGGAAGACTGATGGCGGAAATAACAGAATGGCCACCTTGCTGTATGGATGAAGCATTGATTGTTTCTTGTTCTTTGGATGCAAGATTGGCTTGATTATTCTCCAAAACTTGCCTTATTACATTACCATCTACTGCCACTTTAAGTACATTCTGAATATCGCTTAAATTGATACTTATGGGAGACACCAAACCAACTGTTGGCAGAACAACAGCTTGCACCACACCCTGAGGAGAACTGGTTGCCTGTAACGGGCCACCACCACTAAAAACCCCATTTTGTAAAGGGGTTGAACAGTTGATTCCTGAAGCAACCACAATGGGTTTGAATTCATAATCCACAGGTTCAGTTTTAATTTGGTTTATAGAAAGTTGCTCTTGAAGGGGTTTATTCTCTATCTTTTGCCTTATCTGTGGTCGTGTGGGACTGCCTGGTGAGGCCGAAAGAGATGGTGAGGAACACTGAGACGTCTTGAGTCCTGTTCTTGGTCGCCCATTCACAGGCATCAAGCTGATACATTTCTTGCTGCTTATGTGTGAGCTATAGGAACCAGAATGGGAAAAACGTTTCTTGCAGTTTGGGCATTCATATGGCTTCTCTCCTAAACAAAATAAATTACATTCACTGCATTATTACACATACATTTTTATGTGTCCACATTTTCCTTTAAGCAAGCAGTATCAATTTAAAAAGAAGTTACTGTGGATCTTGTGATACAATTTTATTTAGAATCGTCATTTGAAGTTCAGAACTGACATAAATGCTATGAAGACTGATAAAACCTTAGTCTGAAGTACATGTGCTAACCAATCAGGGAATCTTTGCAGCATATGTATGTAATATTTCTGCTAACCTTTAAACCTTCAAATAATTCTCAAATAATTACAGCTGACTCTTGAACAACATGGATTTGAACTGCACAGGTTGACTTCCACTTACACGTGGAAGGTTTTCAATAAATATAATACAGTACTGTAAATGTATTTTCCTTATGACTGTCTTAATAACGTTTTCTTTTCTGGAGCTTACTTTATTCTAAGAATACAGTATATAATACATATAACATATAAAATATGTATTAATTGACTATGTTGTTAGTAAGGCTTCTGGTCAAGAGCAGGCTATTAGTAATTAAGTTTTTGGGAAGTCAAAAGTTGTATGTGGATTTCTGACTGCACGGGGCACCAGCAACCATAACCCCTGCATCGTTCAAGGGCCAAACGTACATCTATTCTTTCAAATCATTTTTGTTATCTTATTTCACCTCCCTATGTTATTTTCTCTATTTCACTATACTTAACCATCCATAGGAGAAATTATTAGAAGAAAAGTTAAGTAAAATCTCCCATAAGACTTAAGTACCAATATCTATCCTTGACTGTATATATCATACGAATACCTACACTTCCCATATCCACAAGGTTTTAAGGTTTCCTTGAAAAGATCTTCTCAATGGGAAGAAAACTTTAGATATGAGGTACTGCTAGGAGCGATGGCTTATTAAACTAGGAGGTATGTACTCCAGGAGACATAAGGCAATGTTCTAATGGGTACGCAAAACTTTCTTATAGTTCCAATTTTAGTGACAGCAGTTATGGTAATTTAAAACATTGCAATATTAAAACACAGATTACATTATGGAGAATAATAAAACATTTGTGTGAATTGTTAGGAAAATAACCACAATGTCAAAGAAGCACCTTGCTTGTACAGACCTTCATCAAGTTGCTTCCCTAGACCTTTGGGGGTACAAGGCATTTATTCTTCTTGGCTGTTAGGGACACTTTGGTAGAAAAATTTGAAAAGCATGAAGCCAAATGGAATATTTTCATACAAACCTAATTTTCACTTTAATTTTAATTTATAGTTCATTAATTTGTAATTTATAGTTTTCAGACTGTGAGTCTCAATAAGGTGGGAACCTGAGTCTTCTATGCCATTTATCCTTTGTGTAGGTCACAAAAATGCTCACTAAACCTTTTCTAGATGAATGAATGGCTAATTGCAGAATTATGAAATACGGTGATGCTAATTTATCTACTCAGTATCAAAATAAAGCTCTTTCTTTCCTCTGTTCTTTTTAAGAATTAAAATGGAAGCAGTGGGAAAGTCGGTGTAAACTCTTCTAATAATGTAATTTCAGTGCAAAGTTTTTAAAAAGTGACTTATATTTTCTCAAAGTATAATTACTTGAAGAATCAGATATTAGAACTGGAAGTGATCTAAGAGGCCCTCTTATTCGGTAAAAGAGTTCATTTTATATCCTTGCAATAAAAAATTCATTTTATATCATCCTTGACTTTGGCTAGTCTCCTGCTTAAGCTCCTTTATTAAAAGAAAGTTATTACCTGCTGGACAGCTCTATGAAAGATGGTCTAGTCTGGTTCTGCTGAGGATCATGAATTTGGGTTCAAAACCTGGCTCTGTCACTTACTATTCTCTAAATCTTTCCAAACTTCAGTGTTTTGGTGTGTAAATAAATGTAGATACATCCTCAATGGACTGTTATAGCAGTTACATGACATAATATAACAAAACTTTTTGTGTGGTCTTAATACATGTTAGTCATTCTTTTAAAAAGTAACTCTGGGGAGCCTGGGTGGCTCAGTTGGTTAAGTGTCTGACTTCGGCTCAGGTCATGATCTTGCAGTCCGTGAGTTCAAGCCCCACGTCAGGCTCTGTGCTGACAGCTCAGAGCCTGGAGCCTGCTTTGGATTCTGTGTCTCCCTCTCTCTCTTCCCCTCCCCAGCTCACACTCTGTTCTCTGTCTCTGTGTTTCTCTCAAAAATAAACAAACATAAAAAAATTAAAAAAAAAAAGGTAATTCTACTGAGAGCTAGGTTGAGTACTAAGCCAGATTTCCCTTGTTATAACAGCCTACTTTCCTGCCCACTGATGCCACACAGAACAAGTCTAACTTTTCTTCTGAAAGCCAGATTTTCAAACTGATGATGAGCTGTCATCTGCATCCTTAAACTTCCTTTGTGTGGATTAAATATACCGCGGTCCTTCAAAGACTCCTCATAGGACATGGTTTTTAGAACCCTTACCCACTTGTTAAATCATCTCTGGAAATTCTCCAATTTATCAATATCTTTCCAAAGGGATGCCTGAAATATGATTCAATACTCAAAATGTATCAGGTAAATTTCCAGTGGGGGTAAAATGAGGGATATGTTTTAGTATATCTCCATTTTAACATTTTAAATTATTGGATAACATTTTAAATTATTGGATAACATTTTTAGATAAGCTATATGCTTGCTCTCTTGCTAGAGACACTCAAAACATAAGAATCTATAATATAGATTATTTTTATCTTTACAAACAGGGAGACAGAGGAGCACACTGGCTAAGGCAACCACTTTGGAGTCAGGATACCTACACTGGGGCTCCGGCTTTGCCATGAAGAGGCTGAGTGACTTTGGATAGGTTAATTAAGCTCTCTGAACCTCCATGTTCTCATCAGTAAAAAAGGAGGAAATAATAGCATCTATCATAAGGCTGTGGTGAGGACTGTATGCATTTATGTACCCAAATAACTAGAATGTGGCTGTAAATAGTTAAGTATTCAATAAATACTAGTTATCATTATTATTGTTGGGAGTTACCTGATATTGTATCATCACCAGAAATAAAGTGCAGAACAAACGTTGTAAAGCCAAATCCACTATGTTTGTTGGAAAACCTCTTGTTTCTAATTTCCTAGCTTTACGGTTTATAGCTAAAGTATATCACCTAATTCATCTGTCCTGCAACTGTTAAACCCTGGAGGTGGCATCAGGAAGTTGTGCGGTGAAAAGTCAGATGTCCCATGAATATTGATTTCTTTTTTGTAATGGCGGAAGTGGGTGTTTGGTTGCATCTGATGTAAAAATTTTCCAGGCTAAAGGTCTAGGGCTATCGAAAAAACCTAAATTATTTTCTGGAGAGGATCACGGGCTGGGAGCAGGAGCTCTTTTGCCTCACCTCTGAGTGGAGGGGAGGTGATCTGCCCCTCATCATAGCTCAGCTCCCACAGGCAGAGTTCAGATGATGGGTAACACACATGACTCTGCAGAGGGCTCATTTTAATGGTATCAGAAGAGAGCAACAATTCCGGTAATTTTAGGGAGTATAATTTGAAGGCCCTGATTAAAAACACAGCTGAGAACAAAATTACAGAGGTTTCTTTAAGGCTATGAAGCTCATCCACTGCTAGATACTCTAAACAGTGCTTTCAAAACTATCTGTGGTGAAGGGTGGGGTTTTTTTTCTTCATTTTTTTTTCGTTTTAAATTTCCAATCTAGTATCAGATTGATATTGTATCAAATATAATAAAATTGCCACAGCGTTTTCTTTGTACAATAGTTTCTGAATGCTTGCTCTCAATTTCTGTAATTTGCCTTTGCAAGACCCAGTCACCACATGTTTACAGATTGGTACCAGTCCCGGGAGGACACTGAATAGCCCCACTTGGCTATCTTCCCTTGGAATAAACCAGACCATCAGAAAGCTGTACACTCGAATTGTATCCAAGTGGCTGCCCTGGAGACATGCTTTTCCTGAACTGCATTTTGGTGAAATATCACTGGCCTCCTATTGGACAGTCTTGTTTTAAAAAGAAAACCCTATCAAATTCTCTGCTGTATTATTTTGAGGATATTTGGGGGAAATGACATAAAACGTATTTTGTCCTTTCCCCTTTATGATGCTCCAAGGAACAGCTTTCCCTATGGACTTACTTAGCAGCAGCAAGAGTGATGCTTTTTCTAGCCACTGATTCCTTTTACTTACGGACTGTCTGGGTCTCGGTTACTGACGTAGTTTTCTCATTTCCTAAACCTTAGAGTCTGATGTGTGGTCCACTTTCAGCACGTGCGTGGCATTTCGTGGTGTTCATTTGTTTTCATGCTTACTTCATGCTTGTGCTACTTTCTTAACTTTACTTTCCTAATATATTTTTATAAATTAAAATTTCCTGCTGTATTAAAGGCATACAGGCCTCATATTAAGACAGGTATAAATACATAAGGAATGGACTGCGCACAGCACAGAGGGTGCACCGTGAGCCGTGACGCGGCCTAAATTTTCACTAGCTACTTCAGCTGCAGCAGCAGCGCACTGCTAACAAGCTTATCGGAAGCTCTTGACCATCCAGACTCCTAACATTTGTCCAGTACAGACAGTAGTAGCTCCCCACTTTCTACTTGATCAAGACTGCTTTTTGAATGTCAATGCAGAGTTTTGTGATTAAATATCAACTTCCTGTTTCTAGCCCTGCAATTTTAATCTTTGGTGTGACCCATGCTTCCCAATTTTGTATCGCCTGCAGGTTTGGTGAATCCTCCTATGTAAGTGCAACAGGACCATATGACATTCATTTTGTACGTGAATCTTACCCTAAATTTTACTTTTTCCTTCCTTTACCCCCGATCTCAAAATTTAAGAAAACTCTCTTGAATTAGCTATATCTCTATCAACAACTTCAAATCATCTGTGGTAAGAAAATGATAGGTCATTAAAAATGTATTATCGATGGAAATTTTTCAATTGCCCGCGAGCTTCTCTATGAAATAGGATCTTGTGGCAACGGCAAAAGACAACAACCTCTAATTTCCAGAAATATTAAAGTGTGAAAATATTTAAATGTCTATGCAACAATCTTGGTTTCAACAAAAGTGGTAACTTTAACATCATTTAGCCCTCAATGAGCAAGACAGTAAAACTTCTAGAAATGCAGTTCCAAAATAAAACACAGATGTCACCAATCACCCCTCACAGGGCCACCCGCTGTACTTTTTTTGTAGGATATCTGTAAGATGTAAATGTCAATACAATAATTTCCACGAAATAAGCCATGTGCAGACATTCATAATTTCTCGTTAATTAGAAAACAGTTCTTTTTCACTAAAACTATTTAAATCTAAAATAACATATCAAAATTACTCAGGAGATGAACAGATTTCATAGTGCCATGTGGGACGCTACCGAGTTTTCTTTATAGCTTTTGTTGAAGTGGCACCGTTAAAGAAATGCAAATACAGTTCTTTATGTTTAGAAGTTTCTAAAACAGACATATTTTTATCATGTAGTATCATTTTATAAGTAACAATTTAGAAAGTGATATGGAATAGAAAGGTGAAATGATAGGTGAACACATTTTTCTTTTCAATTCTCAGTGCTTCCTTGTCTGGCTAGCTCCGCATCACCCCACACACCATTTTCTATCTGGAGTTTCCACTTCTACTTCTCTCATGTTAAGAATGTCTCCATCTTACTTTCTTGTGCAAATTGTGACTTGTGAGTCTTCTTTGTCCTTCCCTAGCTAACTGTGCAAAAGAGGCAATGAAATTAACATCCATCAGAAAGCTAAAGGAGGCTGTTCTTCTTGTTAAAACATGCTATATTCTGATTAGGAAATCTGGAGTATGTCATATTACATTAGCTTAACGTGCTTCAGTTAGAGATTAAGACTCCAAAAATGTCACTTATAAATAGAAAATTTCTCCAGATAAGTCTTTACCCTAAAAGAAAAAGCGAGATGTTCCTGATCATGTGTCTAGACCACATGTTATGACAGATTTCTTTATTACCACATATGCTATAATATTCAAGATGTAGAAAGAAAACAAATATTTACCACTGTGGATTCTTAAGTGCTCTTTTAGATGATGTTTGTATTTGAAAGCTTTTCCACATTCAGTGCACTTGAATTTACGATTACCCCCAGACTGTGTCACATGTCTCTGTAAGAAAGAATCGATAGTTTAATTATAAGGCAAAAAAGCTTTAGACATAAAAGAACGGCCAATCTGCTAAAAGTATTATTCTGGTGAATTCTGCTTCTCAAAGGCTGCAAACTGAGGCAGTCATGAAAATTTAACACTTGGAATATTACCAAACGAAGTGCGATAATGGGAACAGAATTCTGACACAGAGAAAAATCTCCACTTGCTCATTTAGAGTATTAGAATCATACTTTATTGAGTAATACAGTATTTAGCACAAATAAGATAATATATTTTACTAGGAACTAGAGATTATCTCTTCTGCAGGCCAGACTTTTTCAAGTAGTTTATCCTCTTGGACGCTTGATATTTCCAAAATGTACTTTCATCTGATGATTTAAAAATACTTCCATCTTTTCATCCAGATATGGATTATTATAGTAGCTTTCTGTCTGGTTGATCAAATTTCCACTATATATTTCAAATATATTCTGCACTCTTAGATTTTTTCCCCCAGGTCCCATTACTTTATTTATTTACTTTTATTGATCCATCATTAAATTTATTTATGATTTAAATTCAGTAAGTTTTTCAGTGGAGTATAGCTGACACACAATGTTACATTAGTTTCAGCACACAACACAGTGATTCGACAACTCCATGTGTTACGCTGTGCTCACCACGAGAGTCCACCATCTATCACCACACAACGCTATTACAATACCGTTGACTATATTCTCTATGCTGTACCTTTCATCCCCATGCCTGGTTCATTCCATAACTGAAAGTCTGTGTCTCCCACTCCCCTTCACCCATTGTGCCTGTCCCCCGCCCTCCCCTTTGGCAACCACCAGTATGTTCTCTGTGTTTGAGTCTGTTTCTGCATTTTTTGTTCGTTAATCATACAAAAGTGCTGCTTGAATTGAATTGTATCATAAACCTCATAAACCACAAATTGCTCATAAATCTCCAAAGGCTCCCCATTAACACCTGAATATAGATTCTGAGTCTGTACATTCCAAGTTTATAGCTCCTGAGTTTCCAGGCTTATTCCACACCAGCTCTCTAGAAGAAGGTCATCCCTCAGTCACTTAGGGAGTCTCGGTGTTGGCACATATACTGCTCTTCTCTATCTCCTTCCTTTGGTTTATACTATTCCTTATTTCTTGGCTATACTTCCCCACAATTATGACTATTAAGATTCTACCCATACTTCAAAAGCTCAACTCAAGTACTACTTGCTTCACTCTCACCCTCGCTAAAGTCTCCCTTGTGTTTTTCATACAGGAAGGAAAGAGAATAAGTACTTACTAGGTATCAGGTCCTACTTCATCCAAACCCATAGTTGTCACATATGGTGACAACTCCCAACAGTTTATCTCTACACCTCTTAACTCCAGGCTCTCACGGCCAACTGAGTCCTTGATATTGCCAGTTGGAAAGCAATGGGCATGTGAAACTTTACATGATTTACTGAACCCTTAATTTCTGAGAATCAGCTCCTCCTCTGGTGTTTCTTGTTTTTGTAAATGATGCCCTCATTTATTTGATTATTGCTTACGCTTTGAACTTTAGAGTAATCCTTGATTCCTTGCTTTCTTTTACATTTTACACCCTTACTCAATCCATCAGCAGGCCATCTGAATACACTCTGAATCTAACATTCATCATTATGTCATGTCTGTCACCACCAGTGAGTTCAAAGCCACCACCACCTTCGGCCTGGATTATAGCAGTATTCTCCAAATAGTTTCCTTGCTTGTAAATGATCTCCCTGCTTTCATTCTTGTCTCTCTTGATCTACTCTTCACCCAGGAACCACTGTTCCCTTAAAAATAAAAAAATAAAGATAAAACTCAATATCCTTCAAAGGCCTCCTGTCACTCTGTAGAATAAAATCAAAAGTCTCTATCATGGCCTATAGAAGGGGGTACATCATCTGGCTCCTAATGCCTCTCTGGTCTCACCTATCTTTCTCGAGAACTTTTTATTCACACTGGCCTCCTTGCTGTCCTTTGGTGATGCTGGGCAGGCTTCTGTCTCAAGGTCTTTTTATGTTTCCCTTTGTTCCCTTTGACTGGAACACCCCTCCCCCCTGCCCAATCTTTCCATGGCTGGCTCCATCCTTTCATTCAGGTCTTAGTTCAGATGTCCTATTCTCAGAAAGTTCTCCCTATCTTAAAAAAGTAGCAACTTTCTTCCCTTTTTATCCTCTTACTCTACCTTATTTTTCTTCATACTATCTGTCCTTACATTTTATATCACCTACTAATATATGCTCCCTATTGTCAGGATCTTTGCTTGTCTTTTTCACTATCGTGCCTTTAACACCTAGAACAGGGCCTGACATGTGACAGAAACACAAATATGCATCTAATGAATAAATTAATAAGACATGGAAATGCTTATTTTTAAGTCATGGTATGATTTTCAAAGGCAGCAAGATAGACATTGTACTCAGGTTTGCTGCCCCATAACCTAAATTGTATCCAAGATACCTTGGTAATATTGCCTCACATTACTGGTCCCTGTATTAATCACAGTGCTTTTCTGACCTTCCTCTGACCACATGCTTCATATATAAGACCTATTACCTTTGAACCCATCAGAAATATCACCACAAAATTGGCTTTTATGTTGCTTAGAGATATTATGATTTGTTTCTATAATGGTATCTCTTGCTTTCACCAATAGTTCTACCTGTGCTTTGCAGATCCTTTTCTTTGGCAAGGGCCCTTGGTATAGAGAGGATATGGGGGCAACATTTGCAATTTGGCTCTGCTCCCCAAAGGCTTGTCTGTCAGGACTCCCAGATGGAAAAGGCATTCTTCCGCATTGTCCCTGATAAGACTTACATAGGGGCAGATGTAGATGGATGGTCTTTGTCTTCAGTAGTTCCTTCCCTGTATCAATTTCTCCCTTCTCTTGGTATTCTCCCCAATTTCAAGTGTTCCTTCAAGGACTTAACCATTAACCTAACTAAGGAAAGCTTGGTCCTATACTTCCTGATTGCCATCCTCTCCCCCTTATTTTGTGATTTTGTGAGCATCCTTGCCAAAGTCCTGAGAAGACAGGTTAGTCCTCGATGATTCTGTTTCTGCTGTATTTTTTTTGTTTGTTTAGCCATCATCTTAGAAAGGGTCTAATTTGTTCTCTATGAGATATGTGACTTCTATTATGTCCACACAGAGGGCAGAGTTCTCATGCATTCAGGTTTATAGATATTCATAATCCTTTGATGTAAGAAACTGGACATATGCCCCAACCACAACACAAAATTTTCAAATATCCTGTGCAGTTGAATATTTGATTTTTACAGTTAGAATTATGTTGATATTAATGTGTTTGTGTAGAGTTGACACTTCTCAGGATCTTATAAAAGAAGGATAACTGGCAAAAGCTTCTTAGCCTTTAATCTTTAAGTATAGAGCCAACAGTTCAAATGTAATTTATAGAACAGTCTTGGTTTACACATGAAAAATTGAGGCAAAGCAACACAGAAGGAGAAGAAACCATATGAAAATGGAGTCTTCAGAATAAAAATGGTTAGAATCTAAACTTTAGATTCTTAGCGGAAGTCACTTTCCTTACTAGTGTAAACAGAACACAATAACTTAGAGTAAGCAGTCATTGGTTCCCAGAAAAGTGTTTTTATTATTATTTGCTTTCCTTCTTAATTGGCTAGTACTTAGTCATATGGTTTATGAAACCAACATTTATCTTTCCTACACTGGGCATTTCAGTAGAATGCATTTTGAAATCTAGTTCTAAACTTAAGGGAAATATTTGTTATGGTATAAGCAAAACAATTAAATTGAGATGAAAGGGATCTTATCGAAAAAAGAAAAGACACTTACTTCTAAAATAATGTTTATATGCGCTTTGTAACTCAGAAATGACAAGATAATTCAAATAATCTCTTTAATTTGTGTAAGGCTGCAGACAAGACACTGTCTAGTACATTCTTTTAAGTATATTGGAACTGTTGCCTTCTGTGGAGGGTTGAGAGTGAACTCTCAGTCATTTCACTTACTTGATCTCTTCCTGATTTATGTGATGTCATGTGACGTTCAAGTTGGGTTCTGTATGCAAAGGTGTAACTGCACAGGGAGCAACTAAAGTTATCTTCATTCTTTTCATGGCGATATTTAATGTGTTCTTTCAGAGAGGTAAAGCGTTTATAGCCTCTATCACAATATGGGCAGGTGAGTAACTGGGAAAATGCATCTGGTGTTCCTGTAAAAGAAAGATCATATATTTCTACTTTAAAACATTCAAAAAATATTACCAAAGGTACCTACCATTGAGTCTCTATGTTACATGCCAGATATTATGCTACCCACTTTATATTGATCCTTAATACAATGATATTCATGTCTATTTAATAAAAGAGAAAACTGGAGGCTCAGAAAGGTAAAATAACTTAAAAGTCACATGGCCAGTAAATGCTAAAGTCAGGATTCAAACATGTGCTGTCCGACTTCAAAGTCCCCTTTTTGCTAACCCGAAAATATTCCCTTCTTTTTGTATGGTTAATTAGACAAAGAAAACAAAGGTAAAATCAGAATATAGGTTATATTTGTAAATGTATACATATTAAAGGGGACTTGTACATCATAATAGAATCTTTCTATTGGTAACAATGTCATCATTATTTATTTAATGCTCCTTCTTTCAAATTTGGAAATGACACTATAAAATGATTATCATCAGATAGGAAGTAGTACATAATTAGACTATGTTTCCAAGACACCCCTGCAGTTAGGTGTGGCCATATGACAGAGTTCAGACCAAAATAGCTGTGTACTGGGGGGAAATGAGGAGCAGGAGCCAGATCTAGGCCTGGGCCCCAAGGACCTCCCATGCATGCTTCTTCATGTTTTTTTCCTTACTGAAATACAATGACACATTTTCTGTGGAATTTTATATGGATAAATATAGAGGATGGTTTCAAAAAATAAAGGCAATATGGGAAGACTGGAGTTCATGGAATGAACCATATTTTTACATATGGAAACATCTAAGCCTAACAATCCTAAAACATGGTACCATTTTGCCAATTAATACTGTTTAACTAAGAGCGGTTTTCCATATTTCTTTCTTTAAAAAGTTTCCTAAATGATAATTTATTGTAAATAGTATTTCTATCTTCATTTTGAATTTCTTATTGAGAAAAGACTATCAAAGAAAATTTCATTACAGTCTCAAAATCCTTCATAAACATATATTACATTTATTGAAATTCATGTCCATATAAATTAAAAGTCTTGCTCAATAACCAGCCTTCAAAGAGACTGACCACCTGACCCCACACAGCTTGTTAATTATGTTGAAATACGTATCAAATATATGAATAAAATCAAACAACCAAACCCCTCAAGTTTATGATGGTATCTTTATTTTCAGCTAGCAAGGCAACTGGAATCAGAGACCCTTCTGTTGGTGATGTCTCTAAAATGACCTACTTCTGTGAGGATTAGATTAGCCGCATGAAATTGTTTTGGAAATCATGTTATGTTTTGTCTAGTATGAATTTCCTACTTGTACGGACAAACAGGAAATCAGCATTTGGGACATTCTCCTTGCCACAGTACCTAGGCCATAATATTGATGTTAGCTGGTTCCAATGGCAAAAGTCCAAGTCAGCCACTGCAGGTGCTTCATTATTGGCACCAGAACCACAATGTGATTTCCATTACTTAAGCTGCTCATACTCCATAGCGTAATACAGCTGTCTGCTCTCATTATGTTCTATTTTCTTCTCTGCCTTCATCATTAATAAACAAGATACTAATGATTTTTTAAAATTATAGGTTGCTCATATTTTACCAGCAAGTTATTATTTTCATGAGTCAGGATCTACTGAATTTCTCACACATAGGAGACATGAATTTACTCTTTTAGGTACAAGCATAAAACAGTGGAAAGTAAATCTGAATATTTGACATACTAAGCAAATTATAGAATGAACAGGCTTGATAGTTAAATAAAAACTTTTGTTTGTAGTTTTGAAAAATACTGGAGATATATATATATATATATATATATATATATATATATATATATATATTTAATATCACTTGTTAGCAATGCAGGCTTGTCATGTTTTCTTTTTAGAATTCTTATAATAAACTTAAGGTAGCAATTCAAGACAACTAAAAAATCCAACCTAGGTCTATTTTTTTGAATAATTTCTTATGTATCTGTGACTAAGAATATGCTTATTTAAAAAAGATTTAATTTTTGTATCCTAAAGTTCCCTTGCTAGGTAGTGAACACTTCAGACAGAGTAGTACTTGATATAAAACACTTTGAAAAATCTTCTTCATTTGCGCCCCAATGATTCAGAATTTGTGATACTTCAACCTGCTGGAGCAAAGTTTGCCCTTTCAGAATTTATGAAGTGCAGGAGAGCGTGTTTAATCCACTAAACCTTTAAAAACTTAAGGTCTTCTGAGGATAATCAGATAGCGCTGGTGTGAAAGAATATCTACTGTGAAATACTTTATTAGCAGTACACCTGAAAGTAATGAAAACCTGAATTAAAAACATATTCTGTAATTCAAATGTTTTACTAATTGAGAAATGGTTAGGGCACCAACTTTTATGGGATTTTAACATGTTGATTAGTAACAATGGACTTTATAACATTTCACCTTATTTGATCTGTGCAATGAAAGATTAGTTTTCATTATTTTCTTTTGCTGAGGTTTTTTTAAAAAAATTATTACATAAAAATTTACATATATATACGTATACATTAAAAACTCTTTATTTCCTTTTCATATTTATTGCAACCTATTGCTTCTTCAGGTGAAATGTTAACAAATTTTAAGGAAAAAAAACCCTGAGAAATGAAGGTAGAAATGGCAGGGCCCTATAGGATTATAATGCCTATAACTCCAGACTCTCCAAATATGCAAACAGATCAATAGAACACTATTCATTAAGCTGTGACACTGTGTCCCCAGGGGCAATAACTATAGTCTTCAAAAATGTGTCCTTTTGGCACACTGGAGGAATGGGTTCTACAGTGCCCTACTTCTATTTCCTTTGTCATTGATTTGGTTACAGAAAATTGTATCTATTCTGAGGTGAATTTTCTATTTCTGCTCTTTTTCCTAGCTGATTCCTGATTTAAGGAAGGTACAGTTGACTCTCTGCAATGGAATCGGTTTTGTTTTCTATACCATTCTTCTCAATTTCCTTCAAATATTTTAAAGGTGATTGACACAATAACATTTATTTAGCACCAAAAAGTTGAAATACTTAGGTACAAATCTAACAAAATATGTATGAGATTTATATGAGGAAAACTATAAAACTCTGATGAAAAAAAATCAAAGAACTAAATAAGTGGAGAGACATTCAATGTTTAAGGGTAGGAAGACTAATATTGTCAAGATGCCAGTTCTTGCCAACTTGATATTTCCAACTTGATTCAATGCAACTCCATTCAAAATCTGGAGAGTTATCTTATGGACACCGACAAACATTTTAGTGTTTATATGAAGAGGCAAAAGACCCAGAAGAGCCAACACAATATGGAAGGTGAAAAATAAAGTTGGAGGACTGATAGTACCTAACTTCAACACTCACTATAAAGTCATAGTAATCAAGACAGTGTGGTATTGGTGTGAGAATACAGAAAGGGACCAATGGAACAGAGAGCCAAAAATATCCTCATAAATACAGTCAACTGGTCTTTGACAAAAGAGGAAAAACAATACAATGGAGTAAAGATAGTGTTTTCAACAAATAGTAATGGAACAACTAAACATCCAGGACATGCATAAAGTGAATCTACACACAAGACCTCACACTATTCACAAAAATTAACAACATGGACCACAATCCTAACTGTACAATGCAAAACTATAAAGCTCCTAGAAGACAACAGGAGAAAACCTAGATGACCATGGGTATGACAATGCTGTTTTTAGATATGACACCAAAGGCACGATCCATGAAAGAAAGAATTGGCAAGCTGGGCTCCATTAAAATGAAAAACTTCTGTTCTGTGAAAGATAGTGTCAAAAGAATTAGAAGACAAGGTACAGACTGGGAAAAATATTTGCAAAAGGCACATCAGATAAAGGACTATTATCCAAAGTATACAAAGGACTCTTAAAACTCAATGATAAAAAAAAAATCAAATAACTTGATTAAGAAACAGTCCAAAGACCTTAGCAGACACCTCACCAAATAAGATATACAGATGGCAAATAAGTATGAAAAGATGCTCTACATCATATGTCATCAGGGAAACGCAAATTAAAACAATAACATACCACTACACACCTATCAGAATGGTCAAAATCCAAAACAGTGACACCACAAAATGCTGGCGAGGATGTGGAGGAACAGAAACTCACACTGCTGGTGGGAATGCAAAGTGGTACAAGTGGTACAAGCCTCTTTGGAAGACAGTTTGGCAGTTTCTTACAAAACTAAACATACTTTTATCTTACCATGTGATCCAGCATATGCACTTCTTGGTATTTACCCAAAGGAGTTTAAAACTTATGTCTACAAAAAATCTGCACATAGATGTGTATAGCAACTTTATTCATAATTGCCAAAACTTGGAAGTAACCAAGGTGTCCTTCAGTAGGTGAATGGATAAATAAGCTGTGGTACATCCAGACAATGGAATATTACTCAGCACTAAACATAAATGAGCTATCAAGCCATGAAAATACATGGATTTTCATGTACTGACATGAGTATTACTAAATGAAAAAAAAAACACTTAATTAAAAAGCTGCATGATGTAGAAGTCCAACTATATGACATTCTGGAAAAGGCAAAACTATGGAAACAAAAAGATCAGTAGTTTCCAGGGGTGAGGGTAGGTGGAGAAAGATGAACAGGCAAAGCATGGAGGATTTTTAGGGCACCAAAAATATTCTATAAAGGTATTACAATGATGGATACATGTCATTATACATTTGTCCAAACCCAAAGAGTGTACACCAAGAATGAATCTTAAGGTAGAATATGGACTTTGGGTGATTATGATGTGTTAATGCAGGTTTATCCTTGGTAAAAACTGTACCATTCTGGTCAGTTATGTTGATAATGGGAGAAGCTATGCATACCGTAGGGGCAAGGGGTGTATGGGAAATATCTGTACCTCTGTCTTTTGTTGTAAGCCTAAAAATTCTCTAAAAAAGTCTTTTTAAATAGGTGATTATTTAAATATTAATTTATATCTATCCTCCAAACTGGGAACCCTTCCCAAATCAAACTAGATTTAGAATTTTAATACTTTAAATATCCTTAAACATTCCAAGTAACTTAGTTTTTGGTGTAGATCTTACATAAAATTTCTTATAGGAATATTTGCACGCTATTTGCATCTGTTTCTAGTGGATGGAAGGGAAGAATGACAGCTTATTTCCTTCCAGGGGAGTATGAACATAATTAGTATTGCATTTTGGCACTTAAAATATGTTTATTTATTTTTGAGAGAGAGAGAGAGAGAGAGAAAGAAAGAAAGGGGGGGGGAGGAGCAGAGGGAGAGAGGGACAGAGGATTCAAAGCAGGCTCTACGCAGACAGCAGAGAGCCCAATATGGGGCTTGAGCTCATGAACCATGGGATCATGACCTGAGCCAAAGTCCGATGCTTCACAGACTGAGCAACCCAGGTGCCCTGGCACTTTACTACTTTTTATACACTGGCTGTTTGTATCAGAATTAATAGACTAGAGCAAAGATAAAAAACCTCATTTGTCTCCAAATCAGTATGTTTTGAACCAGATACCCATGGTTTGCTTGCTAGAATAGTGGGGGAAAAAAATCAAGACGCAGTTAAGGGTCATTCTAGCTCCCTCTAACTTGCTGCCATGTGAGTGAATGGAAATCAATAACCAGGCACTGTTCTAAGCATTTCACTACAGTGGTGTTATCACTATATACATGAGATGCCACTTATTTAATACTATACTTCTATAATAAAAACGTTCCAGACATTAAAGAGAGATTATTTTCTGTAGGCACCTGCAATAAATTCTAGTTTTCAAAAATGTTCCCTAGAGTAGAGTAGGTTCCTATTGTAGAATTATGGAAATAATCCTTTAAAGATGAAAGCAAAAACAACTGTGAAGCTCCATTTACCATTTTCATCATGACCACTGGCTTCTGGTGTGCCCTGCCTCTGGTCCTCTTCAGGTGCCTCAGGGTAAATGACAGCAGTGTCTTGTTGTTGCAGGAATTCTTCAACATTAGGATCATGGTTTTGTTCATTTTCTGCATCTGAGTCACATTCATCATCTTTTACTAAAAGAAATGCATACTTTATAGAAAGCAATTCACTGCCAAGTTGTTACAAAGCTCTTCTAGATCAGAAATTATTTACTTTAAGAGAATACATTACTGTTCTCGAATTTGTAGGAAATATTTACCAAAAATTAAAAGCAAAACTCACTCATTCTGTTGTCCTCGATTAAGAAGTATTTTATGTTTTTTAAAATATTTATTCATTTTGAGAGAGAGAGAGAGAATGAATCCCAAGCAGGCTCCATGCTGTCAGCACAGAGCCTGATGTGGGGCTCAATCCCATGAATGCAAGATCATGACCTGAGCTGAAACTGAGTCAGGTGCTTAACCAACTGAGCCACCCAGGTGCCTCTATTGAGAAGTCTTTTAGAAAGTGTTACAATAAAAGTCTTGAAATTTTCACACTATCCCTTTTAACCTTTAGAGTTGTACTTCTAGTCCACCTTACTGATAAACAAGACACAGAAAAGCTAATACAGCTGACTGAATTCTTAACTTCTCAATGATCATGCAAGGAAAAAAGGAAGAGAAAACCTGAGCTCTCAAACCTTAGTCCCTCCTAGCAACCTACTGGATGTTAGAGTTGTAGCTTAAATCTGAATCATTCTCAGTATAAACCACTTTGAAGTTCAGTTCTGTTATGTGATTTCTTAGAAAACATTGGGGTGCCTGGGTGGCTCAGTCGGTTGAATGTCCGACTTCGGCTCAGGTCATGATCTCGTGGTCTGTGAGTTCGAGCCCCGCGCTGGGCTCTGTGCTGACAGCTCAGAGCCTGGAGCCTGCTTTGGATTCTGTGTCTCCCTCTCTCTCTGCCCCTCCCGTGCTCATGCTCTGTCTCTCTCTGTCAAAAATAAAATAAACCTTCAAAAAAAAAGGAAAGAAAACAGTGTTAATAGCTATCTGTAGTTAGAAAATTTTTTTGCAAGACTCAAAGAGTGTCAAATCCTTAAAACTGCTTATTTCCTTTAGTATTCATATGTATATACAAAGCTATTCTTTCTCTATTTCTGCCTTAATAAATGTTTAACAGTGGGATTAGGGCAGAGGCATTTTTTTTTCTTCAGTTAGAAAGATTCAGGAGATAATGGAATGCTTTCAACTTTGCCACGGTACTCCAGAGTGTTGCTGAATTTCTAAAGCAGGATTGCTGCGCCATGGTTTTCCTCCATCTCCTCCACTGGCTCCAGAGGACAGTGTCTACTCCATGGTGGTAGTAACTGTAATGGGTTGTATGGTTTCCTGGTGTCTCATGGCTGACTTCTTTATACACTTCAGGCTGAACTGTCAGTTCTAAATTTGTAAAACAGCATTTCCCAGCAGACTAAAATAGGGCCCAATTGAAATGCTGAGGTAGGGGCATGTTTTTGTTTAACACTTGTTGAAAGAGTCTTGCTACATGTCCTGCACAGTGGTAGCAACTGAACTCCTCATGGAAGCTGCTGTTTAAAACCTTAAAGCCAATGACATAGTAATCGTGGTGATCCACCATTTTTTCCCCTCCTTTTTAATACAGCCAATAGCTATCAGTTATTTAGCACTGGGTTACTACATTCAGGGGTAAGTGAAGGCTTAAGAGGTAAGCTGGTCCTGTGGGTTTTAAGGGAGTTTGTTTCTAAATCCTCAACTTCTGTGTATATTTTTTCTTACAATCCAGAAGGTTCTTCCCTCCACTATCCCATTTTCATAGTATCCTTTGCTTCAACTTGTTAAAAAATGTTTATTCATTTATTTTTGAGGGGGGCGGGCAAGGAAGAGGAAGAGAGAGAGGCAGGGAGAGGGGGAATCCCAAGAAGTCTCTGCACTGTCAATGTGGGGTCCTACGTGGGGCTCTATCTCACGAACCGTGTGAGATCATGACCTGAGCCGAAATCAAGAGTCAGATGTTTAAACACCCAAGCTGCCCAGGCACCCCCTCCTTTGCTTAAACTTAAAAGGAAGAAGAGAAAAAAGCATATTTGAATACATTAATATGGTGCATTGCTTTGGAATATAAAAACCTCCAGGTTGCCAAAGGGAAAAAATCAAAATACTGATTGGGGAAAACTTTATTGATTAATCAAGGCAACATAAAACCACCACAGGCCTTCTAGTTTTTCCTGTTTACATGGATTTCTATCGGGAGTAAAGCCTAGTGACTGAAATAGGGATATTTTGGCTCTGGTTAGGAAGCTCTGAAATCAAATATATAATAGTAAGGCCAAAGGGATGGAGAGTAGTTTTCCTTTAATTACCCCACCTGTTCAATTCTCTATTATTAAAAAATTTACTTCTCTTCAGGAACCCTGGTCAGAGCAAAGAGTATTTTCAAAAATCTTTCCTACATTCTGTCAACAGCTGGAAAAATAAGCATTTCTGAATAGCTAACTCAGTACAAGTCCATGTCACTGAATCTTTTCAATGTAACTGCAAGTTTTCAAGTTAAACTAGATTATACTCATGAGTGAAATTTAAGTTTTATGTGACTTATTGATTCCATATAGGTTACAAGATGCTTAAAATATTTTTATTAAATTATATTACATTTATTTCAATTAAAGTCTTCACTTATACAAAGTTTATTTTTCTATATCCTATTATGTACGTGTGCGTGTGCGCATGCACGCATCTAGGCTAGATGCTAGAATAATGAGTTTTAAATCGTATACATTTTGCAGAATTATACAGTCTGTATTTTATACATGAAACTTGCATTTTGAGTAAGTTATAAGCTTACCTATATACTGACTGGTTCTAAATGTACTACTCATTTGGAGACAAAAATTTTTATAACTTATAGAAATCATATTAGATATAAATAACCTCACTACTGAATAATCTTTTTTAAGAAAATTATTAAGTTTTTAATTTTAATTCCAGTCTAGTTAACATACAGTGTTATGTTAGTTTCAGCTGTACAATATGGTGATTCAACACTTCTATACATTACTCAGTGCTCTTCATGGTAAGTGTACTCCTTAATCCTCATCACCTATTTAACCCATCCCCCATCAACCTCCCCTCTGGTATCCATCAGTTTGTTCTCTATAGTTAGTGAATAATCTATTTTTAAAAGATATGTTTATACTTTGTATGTTTCTCTGTTTCTCATTACTTAGAATTTATATGTTCCTCATAGGAGACATTTTATAAAATTTCTCAAATAGTGTACTGGCAAAATTATTTGAATTAGGAAAGTGAAAACATACTTTTTTCCTGACAGAAAGTCTGATCTGACTAATTGGTATAACAGTGATAACTGGCTTTGCTAGTTAGGTGATTAGGTACAAAATTTCCAGAAACTGAATGAACTAAGTTTGTAGCTCTAAGGCATTGATGAAAATATTGTTACCTCATGTGGTAAGATAAAAGGATTTTTACAAAAAAGTACTGGCAAAATGTACTGAAATTAACATTATTCAATTTCCCCAACCATTTCTGAATATATTAATCAAGGTGCCTCTAAATGAGAGGGAAAAATAACAAAAGCTAAGAACAGATATCATCAGTCCTTTGATCAGTAAGTGTTGGTAAAGCCTTTTTGGTATTTGTCCCAGAGAATCAGGGAGTGGATGATTCTAATGACTGGGAAACAAATTCTTGAGCAAATTAGGTAGCTTTGAATTTTTGCTTTCAACAGAATTGAAGGAGCATTTAATAGAATTGTCAGTTAACCACACTAAAAATACTTTATTGGTATGTAACCATAACTCTTTGCACATAACTCTAAAGATGTATAAAGAATCAAGTAAATCAGTTATCACAAAAATGTACTGCACCCCTTTATTTATGAGAATAAGGTTATCGAGTGCTAAACAAACCATAGAAAAAGAATTAATGCTGAACATTTTTTCCTCTGGAAATAAGTAACATTAAACCGTTGATAAATGAACTCATCAAAGAATACTTCGGCTCCTTTAATTTCATTTCCAGTACATTTTTCTTTAATAATTATTTATTAGAGTTTCTAATGTATTTATGCTGTGGTCAACTGTGTAGTACTGATAATTATATGATAAATCCATATGCTAAAAAATTTTTTTAAGAGTCTTATCCCTAGAAATTAAAAAGAAACTTAAATTTCAAGTTATATGCATGTTTTTCTTATAAAGAAATGACAACTGATCAAAAATAACTTCAAATAGGAAATACATACTACATTAACATCAAATTCTATATCATGAGTAAACACTATAAAATTTCTGAGTCTTAACGAAGAGCTTACTCATATTTTTAAAAATTGAATGATTAGCAGGTATTAAATTGTTTGGATTTTACATAGAAGAGTGATATTAAAAATTTTCTTAATATTCCAGAAATTAGATTGTAACTACTTATACTTAAAATGAAAAAAATTTAAATGTACATTAAGAAATATGTGAGACAGTATATAATCAATCTACATGATATAAAATTTGGGAGACAATAATAGTACCTCTTAGGGTGGTCGTGAGAATTAAATTAATATAGTATGTGTTTAGTACTGTATCTGCACATGTTAAGTGCTATGTATTGTTAGCTATTTTTCTAAAAGCAGTCCTGTAAGGTTAGCGTTATAATTTCTCAACTAAAAGTTTTCCCAATGAAAATAACTAGGATCAGAAAACTTAGATACATAGTAAAAAAGTGTTACCATTAGATCAAATATTTGGTATTAGGGATGTGGTATCAAATTCTGGTCTTTCCAACTAAACTATGCGGTCTCCGTGAACCTGCATCTAACCAAAACAATTTCAAGCTGAAACCAGAAATTTTGCAGTTTTACACACAAATTTATTAAGCGTTGGGAAGTGCACATTGTAAAAAGCTCAGTTTGAAAGCAAAATTTCTAGTCTTAATACTGATAAACTTACAGATTTAAATAGTAGAGAGATGAGTAAATATATAGAAACATAATGATAATTTGGCTGTATTTAGATATGACAAAACTCAGAGCTGACTGTCAAAGTATGGAATTACTTTGGATCATAGGACCATATGACCATATAACCATTTGCCGAAGTGTAGAATTACAGTGTAGAATTCGTGATTATAATCATGAATTAGAGCAAGGAGAGAGGGGCAAACATTTAATATAAAGATTAAACATTTTTATTTAGCTATCAATAATTTCCATTGGAATAAAGTATCCTTCGGCTTCTTCCTATCTTCCATTTTTTTCAAACTTGGCAAAACTATTAACTATATAAACAAAAAAGGGATGCTCAGAAGGAACAAAGGAGGTTTTGGGTGAATTTTTCACTCTCTGAATACTAAACTGAGACTTCAGTTCTCTTAACTTCATGAATTGCAAAAGGAAGTCAGCTGAAGAAAGGATCTGACAAAGTTCTGAACTAATGATGATGACCTCTATACAATGTTTTTGTTTACTTTGTCAGCACATTATTCCCTAGAAGTCAAGGAAGTAACAAAAGCAAAGGCAAAACAGAACTTTAAAGTTTAAGTGCTCAAAAGTCTCAGATGTCTAATTTTTACCCTTCTTTCCTTACAACTACACTTTTCAGGGCTTTATTAAATGTTTGCTTGCTCCTAACTCCCCACGTTCCAGGGAAATAAAGCTGCAGGGATCACCTTCCTCTGGGTGGAGGGACCGTACATTTCAGCAATAATTTAAGTTAGTACAAGGTTACCTTAACTTCCAGATGTGACTTTGCAGAGAGGGGGAGGGGGACTAAGGGAATTTATATACTACTCAGTAGTTCCAACTGAAAAAATTCATTTATTTTTGTAGTGAAGAGCAAAGTGTGAGGTGAAATACTGACACTCGGAATTGTGAATGTTTGTTTTGATAGCATTTTGCCTAAAAGGGGGAAAGATGCCCTTAACTCTGGTAATAGAAGTCATTTAACATTCAGTAAAGGAGTAATAAACAGCATTCTTTTGTGTTCATTAATACTATTTACTAAAAACACATATCTAGTTTAAATATTTTATATAATGTGTACGTTAGCATGACAAATACTTGATGACATACATATTGAATACATTATTCATGCAAGTTAAACACAACCAAGTTAAAGGCAGAATATAAAATCTTAGGCAGCAAGTACTGTAAATCATCACATACTCCAGTATTATTTAATTAATTTGGAATGCATCTTTAATAACAGCACAAAGATTTACTCTTGGTTTTACAGAACTGCCAAGTACGGCAGTGCTCGTTTATATTATAGATGAAAATCTATTTTTGACATATTATTATGAAATACACTCATCTTACATAATGGAAGATAATTTATAGGGCTCTATGGAATATTACGAAAATGCACTGCAAAACTAGAATTGTTAAACCAAAAAAAAGAACATGCAAAATTTATTTAAAATTATATGATAGAAATTTCTAACTTAGGGTGGAATATACAAAATACAATTATACTACTTTTAAGTACAGTATTTTTTTAAGATAGCATTTTCTTTTAAAAAAATTTTTAAAATGTTTACTTCTGAGAGAGAGAGAGAGAGAGAGAGAGGGAGAGAGAGAGAAGGTGGGGAAGGGACAGAGGGAGGGGAGACACAGAATCCGAAGCAGGCTCCAGGCTCTGAGCTGACAGCACAGAGCCCAACACGGGGCCTGAACTTGCAAACTGTGAGATCATGACCTGAGCTGAAGTCAGACGCTTAACTGACTGAACCACCCAGGCACCCCTACTCTTTTGCTTTTTAAATCTGATTTGAATCCATTACAGAGGAATAGGCTTAAGTCTCAGGGTATATGTATTTTTAGTCATCTAGAAGCAAATTTCCTTGTTTACTATAATTTAACTTCATCTTGACCTTTTTCAATCACAGAAGTTACAAGAAAAAAATTTTGATTCTCTTGTTTTCTGTGACACATTTTCACTCAACTCATCAATATTCATGATTCTCATCCGGTTTATAGATAACTCATGACATTTGCTTATTCTTCTCCCTTCTGCTTTCTGTCTTGTGGGCAACTCAATGCAGATCCTGGTAACTAATAATGAAACTCAAAATAGTTAAATCTGTGTTTCTATAGCTTTGGTAAAATTTTTGATATGTGTTCAAATCATCATTTAAACACTAATTTTTTGGATGGAAAAATATGCTACATATAGTGCCCTATATGCCTGGGTACTTAAACACTGAAGGAGGTCAAGATGAAAGAGGAGGAAACAGACTAAATTCACGACTCACAAATGCAAAAACCAGTGACACAAAAGACTTTGTTCAAAGGCTGCCGTATGAAAGAAAATGACAAGAGAGTACCTGCACATCCCGCTTCATCTGCCTGAGCTTCAGGCCCCAGGATTTCTTGTCCTTCCTTTCCTGCTAAAATCAAAGTACAAAAGATTAAAATAGATCCATGCGTCACAAACATTTTTAACATCTAGAAATCTGAAAAGTAACTTTTAGATTATATTCAATTTGGATTTTTTCCCTTTTAGAAGTAATGTGTCCTTGAAAAGTAAACTTTTTAAAAGAAATTAAGCAGGCCGTTTTACCACACTCACAAAGGTACATTAAAGAGCAAAATTAGTGAATGTTTACATACAACCCAGGAATTATATATACATTAGTATTATAAGCACACTGGGATTTTAGGGTTTCTTTGGGAGAGGAGTTCTACCTGTAGGTAGTGGGGTTCCTTTTTTTGTTTCTTCTGCAAAGCACAGATTTCTGTTTTAGGCACTGTGCTAGATGCTTTATAAACTAATTTCTTTTAACCTTCATAACTACCTATTTTATAAGTTAAAAAAAAAGACAACTGAAACTTGAGGCTTGAAGAGGTTAAATAACTTGCCCAAGGACACACTGCTATTAGATGGTAGAGGTGGAATTTTAATTCAGGTCTGAATGGCTGCAGAACGCACTTTCTGCTACACTGTATAACCAGAGTCCCAGCCAACTAGAGAGAAGACTGTACGAAACTTTACTGTGTCCAGAGTCAACGCCTAGGGCGCTGTACTTTCTCTGCCACTCTATTCATTGTTCTAACCTCTGGTAAATCATAATCACAGTACTGGTAAACATTTTCAGATGTTACTTTATCTCCCTTTGCCACCTAGGCTTATAGTGAGCTGACTGTAGTATTCTATACAGAATAAGATCAGAGTAAATATGCATATTATTTTGAAAAGCAGAAAGTACATTTTTGTATATTCATGTACATTGTATTGATTCTAATAGTTTATTAAGAACATGTGCATATATAGAAGACATGATGGAGTTAAAAATTGCTTTTAAAAAAAGTGGTAGCAGAGTACACATAATTATGATCAGAATACTAATAAAGGCATGCTAAAACATCACATCATGTACTTATCTGCCCCCCAATCAAATCCCATTGAATATGCCAGTCAAAACTCTTGATTTAGACTTCCCCTAAGTTTGGTAATTGAATTGAGAAATGGAACACTAATCAAGAAAAATCTTAGCGCACATAAAGCATGTATTTCTGTAAGTGCCTTGGCTTATCAGATAGATTTATTCAGCAGATTTTCTTTACTCATTAACTTTTATATTAGTACTTAAAGATGATCGCTATGTGAAAAATGGTTAAAATATGCATAAACCTCTTCAGAGCGGCATAAAAAACACTGTCTACGGTAGGTAATAATGAGATTAACTTCCAATTAACTTGTATCTTCATTTTATACTTGCCATCAGCAAAATGACAATTTAAAAACCTTTGCTAAAGTGTTTATAATGCAGTAGGATAAACACCAGTGTTTGCAAATCTCTAACATCTTTTTTTCTTCTCTCTCTGAAGCGTGTACTTAAATTAAAATAATGAACAGTATGACAATTGTATCACTATATGATAGTAATATAGTTTTTTATTGTAG
Source organism: Panthera pardus (assembly GCF_024362965.1). Classification (NCBI taxonomy): domain Eukaryota; kingdom Metazoa; phylum Chordata; class Mammalia; order Carnivora; family Felidae; genus Panthera; species Panthera pardus. The sequence continues at coordinate 112,786,067 of NW_026526991.1, forward strand.
ATTTATATGTGCCCTTTATTTCTCCTCAAATGAAAATCAAACCACAGTTATTATTTACTAAGACAGGAGATGACGATGATATGAAAAGTTAAAATGATATTTTGGACATTACTAATTTTTCTACTTATAGTTATTAGAGCTAATTAAAAACATGTCTGCAATTCAAGTAAATGATTTATTCACTTCTTCATTCTTTCATTTCTGCTTGGGATAAAATCAAGGCTCCTTAGGAACATTTAACATACTTCAGAATCTGGTCCCCCACAATTTACTGCGATTTAAAAACTGGAAGTCTCCATTCTTTCCCCCATTATTGGGGCTGGAATTTTGAACTAGGATCATATTGCCTAATGAAAAGAGAAAATATCCTACTGCTGGTCTGCAGCGTGAACACACTTCTTTCACTACAGAGGGCTGCTAGGAACGAGCTCCTTCCTGCTTCATCCATGGACTAGCGTGAGGGTGTACTGGGAACAGCTAAATATTGTTCAAGCATCTTCCTCATGTGTTCTGATCTTACTTGTAGTTTAGAAAAGATAAGGGTAGTAAAGTAGTAGAATCTCCTTGTGCACAAGATTTTCTCTCCTGTAAGACTTACTAATGTCAACACATTGTGACTGATGAACCAAAATACAATTTAGAAAAGTAAACTGGAATACTCCTAAGGCTTTTGCTTTAGCCCAAATTCCAAAGCAAATACACAAATGAGGAAAAATTCCTGAGTAACAAGACTTTGTTTTTTCAAATAATGGCAAAAGATAGCTGAAAAATAGGTCATGAAATAATTCTCAGCAACAAAAGGGACAATTTACTGATACATGCAGCAACTTAGATCAATCTCTCAAGAAATTATGGAAAGTCAAAAAGCCAATCCAAAAGATTACATGCTGTATGATTCTATTTATGTAACATTCTTGAAATAACAAAATTATAAAAATGGAGAAGAAATTTGTGGTTGTGAGAGGTTAGGGTTGGGGCAGAGGGTAGGGGAAGGCGGGTGTACAAAAGGCAATGAGGGAGCTCTATGGAATTGTTCTGTATCTTGTCCATATCAATGTCAATATTCTGGTTGTGATACAGTACTACAGTTTTACAAGATGTTACCATTGGGGGAAAAAGGAGTAAAGGGCATATAGGATCTGTGAATTATTTGTGAATCTACAACTATCTGTGAATTATTTGCAGATCTATCATTATCTTAAAATTAGAAGTTTAGGATGCCTGGGTGGCTCAGTTAGTTGGGCGTCTGACTCTTGATTTCAGCTCAGGTCATGATCTTATGGTTTATGAGATCAAGCTCTGCATTGGGCTCTGTGTTGACAGCATGGAGTCTGCTTAGGATTCTCTCTCTCGCTCTCTCTCTCTCAAAATAAATATTAAAAAACAGTAAAAAAAGTTTAACTGAAAAATAAGTCAATGGCAGATAGCACAAATTTAGAGAGATAGGACATATTTATTTTGCCATAAGATGTAATTCCTAGTAAGTAAAAGCAAGGATAGCAAATGCAATTCATGTTAACCAAAAATCCAGAAGACTTAATGTCAATGGCAGGATAGACCAGTTCAAAGTACAGGACTGATTATTAAGCACATGTACAAAATTCTAAAACTTTCATTTTGAATTCATACCAATGTGTTCCTAACCATTTCAAATGTGTTTGTGAGAAGATTTTATAGCAATTTCTAATATGGCACAAGAAGCAGGTAACTGAACCAGATTTTCCTTTCCTGCTTTCATTTCTTCCTCTATAACGCGCATCCACACATGCCATGCACATTTATACCTGCCTTTTCTCAGACTGACCCCTCTGCCTAGAATGCTGTTATCTATTCCATCTGAAAAACTTTTACTAATCTGATTCTTTAAAGGTAAGTTCACATTTCTCTGATTCTGTAAGTCTTCCCTGACAGTGCTGTGAAGTAAACGCCAATAGATTCCTGAAGTTAAACATAAAGTGTTTAAACTTTAATCAGAAATGATTTTTTTTTTACTGTGTGGTTTTTCCGAGTATTTCCAGACAGCTTCACTTTTCTTTCATACATGTACCCTCTAGTTTCTACATATATGCATATATTTTTGGTATAACTGTCCATCAAAGTCACAATAAATGTAATTCACAGCCTCCATGAATACCTGTTAACTTAAACAAAAGTAAAGAAATATATATAGCTAAGGTCAAATTTGGTTAAGATGAAATAAACACAAACCACCCTGCGTGTCCCATTGAATACAGCTGAAAAAAACCTGGGGAGAATGCATGGAGGAGTTATTTGAAGACTCTAAAAGGCAAATCATACCAAGAAGACTGGGGAAGAAGACATGACAAGAATTCAAAATACTATTTAATCACTTTCCTACTCCCTGGCTTGGATTCAAGGCAGCCTAAACCTAGAAGTAGACACTGGGGCATAGCAGAAAAAACTCTATGGAAAGCTCTCTAGTTTAGGCTCAAGGAGTAGGAAAGGACTCAAAGAAGGGGAAAACCATTTTTTTCCCCTGGATTCTCTTGTGTCCCAGCCCCTATATCATCCCAAGGTAGCAGTGGAGATCATGATGGTGGCAAGAATGTAAAGGTACCTAAAACTCCAAAGAAGGGGAAACTTTTTGTCCAGAGGAGCTGTGGCTCCAAGAGGATGGTACAAACTTCCATCAAGTTCTTTCTCCCTAACTTCTTGCAGCCCTTCTTCCTGCAGGCATAGTGGGGAGTATGTGGCAAAATATGGCCAAGAAGTCCCAGAATTTTGGATAAAGAACTAGAAAGGGAAGTCTCAGGGAACTGAAAGTACCGGGAGATCATAGAAATGGAGCAGTACAGGAAAATAACCATATAAAGCTGCTTGTGAACTTCCCATGTGTGGATCTGACCATAGGCTTTGAGAACTAAAGTAAGGATAAGACCGTTAGTCATGTCCCAGAATAGCCACTGTATGGCACACAGATCCAAAAAGCATTGTAAATGCTTTGAAAACCGAATTGATATTGGAACCCATAGAAAATTGTTTGGAACTTATAGCCTGATACAACTGGATAAGTTGCCTGCTAAACCGAAAATATCAAAATTCTCCACAGGATTTAAAGAAGACCAAGAGTCTCATAAGATGATATTCAAAATGTCTAGGATACAATCCAAAATTACCTGGCATATGAAGAACCAGGAAAATCTCAAATTCTAAGATAGCAATACTGAAAAGACACAGATGTTGAAAATATCAAAGACTTTAATCAGCTACTATGAAAGTACTCCAAGAGCTAAGGATGAACACTTGAAAATAATGGAAAGACAAAAAGTCTAGGCAAATTCTTATTAGCAAACAGAAGATATAAATAAGAACCCAAAGGAAATTTTAGAACTAAAAATACAGTAACAAATTTCTTTACAAAAATCACCAGATGGACTCTACAGCAAAATGGGGGTGAAAGAGGAAAGATCAGTGAATTTGATGGTACATAAATGGAAATTACCCAATTTGGACAACAAAGTGAAAACATTAAAAAAAAAAATGAGTCCCAGAGATGTGTGGGACAATAATGAAACATCTAACATTTGGTCATTGGAGTTCCAGAAGGAGAAAAAAAAGAGTATGGTGTGAAAAAAAATATATCACGAAGTAGCAACCAAAAACTTTCCAAATTTAATAAAAAACACACCAATAGATTAAAAAAGTTAACTGAATTTCAAATAGGATAAAGCCCCCCAAATCCAAGCCTAGACCATTAATCAAACTCTGAAAACTAAAGATAAAAAAAATTCTGAAAAGAGACAGAGAAAATGATACATAACTATATGGGAACAATAATTTAAAAGAAGGCAGATTTATCATTAGAAATAAAGGGCTTCATAAGGAAAAAGAACATTTTTTTAAAAAGTGCTAAATGATAAAAACCTGTCAACCCAAAATTCTGTATCCAGGGAACATATACTTTTGAAACAAAGGTAAAATAAAGATATTCTCTGATGTAGGAAAGTGAATAGAGTGCACAGCCGGCAAACCTGATATAAAAGAACTGCTAAGGAAGACCTTCAGAAAGAAGGGTAAATGATATTAGAGAAAAATTTGAAATGTCATGAATGAAAGAGAACAAAAGAAATGATGTAGTATATATGACAGCTACAATATAAAGGAGAGAAGGTAATAGGACCCATATGGACGTAAAGTTTGTACATTTTACTTGAAGTGGTGAAATACTTATTCTAAGTAAACTGTGAAAAGTATGTAAATTCTCATCTACAGAGCAACTACTAAAAATTCTATACAAAAAGATATAGTAAAAATGAAATAAACAAATGAAAATACAATACTAAAACATATTCAAATGATCCAAAATAAGGCACGAAAGGAGAAACAGAAGGACAAGAGGGAACAAACACAAAGCAAATAATACAATCGTAAACCTATATCCAACCATCAAAACTTACATTACATGTAAATGGTCTAAACGAAGCAATATAAGGGGATATAGATTGTTAGAAGAGATTTAAAAAAAAAACCAAGCCCCATTTATAGGGCTTTATTTCAAACACAATGTTATAGATAGGTTAAAAGTAAAAAAGTAAAAAGGAAAAAGATATACTATGTAAAGACTAATCAAAAGAAAGCTAGAGTAACTATTTTATATCAGACAAAGTAGACTCTAGAGCTAAGAAAATTACCAGAAATATAGAGAAACATTATATAGTAAGAGGGTCAATTCACCAAGAAGCCATAACAATCTATAAAAGAGTATGCATCTAACAACTGAGCTTCAAAATATGTAACCAACAGAACAGAAGTAGAGAAGAAAAATGCATGTGTACAGTGGGAGAATTCAATGCCCCTCTCACATTAACTGACAGGACAAGTTGACAGAAAATCACAAGGATATACACAAACTCATATTTGTATAACATTGCATCCAACAATAGAGGACTACACATTTTATTTATTTATTTATTTATTTATTTATTTATTTATTTATTTATTCAATTTATTTTTTTGACTTTTATTATTTTTTAAAGTTTATTTATTTTGAGACAGAGAGAAGGGCAATGAGGAGAGAGAGAATCCCAAGCAGGCTTTGCACTATCAGCGCAGATCTCCATATGGGGCTTGAACTCACAAATGATGAGATCATGACCTGAGCCAAAGTCAAGAGCTGGATGCTTAACTAACTGAACCACCCAGGTGTCCCTACACATTCTTTTTAAATGCACATAAAACACTCATGAAAACTGACCATATTTAAGATCGTATAACAAAACAAACTTAAAAAAAATAAAATCATACAAAGTATGTTCTCTGACCAAAATAAATTCAATAGCTATTAATAGCAGAAAGATGAGAAAATCTCCAAATACTGTGAGAACTGAGTACCGTGTTTCTAAAGAATCCATAACTCAAACAGAAAATGAAAAACAACACATCACAATTTGTGGGATGTATGTAAAGCAGTGCTTAAGGGGCAATTTATAGTATTAAATGCTTATAAAAAAGTTCTCAAATCAAAATTCTAAACTTCTGTGTTAAAAAATGGAAAAAGGAGCAAAGTAAGTCCAGAGCAAGCAGAGTGAAGGAATAAAGAGCAGAAATCAATAAAATTAAAGACAAAAAAAAAAAAAAATAGAGAAAAACAATGAAAAAGAAAGCTAGTTCTTTGAAAAGATCAATAAAATGGATAAACCATTAGTATGAGTGACAAATAGAGGGAAGCCACAAACTACTAATAACAGGAATGAAAAGGGAGTATCGTTATAGAGCTAGAAGATATTCAAAAGATAGTAAGGGAATACTCTGAGTTCAAGGAGTAAACATTACAACATTTTGACTCTTAAAGAAGAGCTTATTCTTTTTATTTTTTAAAAGTGGAAGATTAAATTGCTATGGATCTCAATATAAGAATGTCAAAATGTCAATATTTTTAATATGCCAGAAGTTAGATTGTGTGCAACTACTTACATTTAAAATAAAAAAATTTATGTCCATTAAGATACTTGTAAGGCAGTACATAATCACTTAATTAATTAATTAATTAAATTACAGAGAGAGAGTGAGCAGAGGAGAGGGTCAAAGGGAGAGTCTTAAGCAGGCTCCACGCTCATCACAGAGCCCAATGTGGGGCTTGATCCTGCAACCTTGGGATCATGACCTTGAGCCTAGATCGAGTCAGATGCTCAACTAACTTAGCCACCCAGGTGCTCCCATAATCATTTTACATAATATAATACAAATTTGGAGGATAATAGTGCCTCTTAGGGTAGCTGTAATGATTAGTATGTGCTTAGTATTGTACCTGGCACACTGTAAGTTATATTTAATTGTTAGCTATTTTCCTTATTAATACAGTCCTGTAAAGTAAATATCTCTACACAAATAAACTTGAAAACTTTGAAATACCAATTCCTCAAAAAACTAGAAACTATTACAACTTTTCCAAGATAAAAAGTTAATGTGAATATTCCTATAACTGCTTCAAAAGTCGAATTTGTAGTTTAAAACCTTCCCCCAAAACAAAACAAAACTCTGGGCCCTGGTGGTTTCCATTGTAAATTCTAGCAGACATTTACAGAAAAACTACAACTAATTTTAAACAACCTTTTCAAGAAAATAAAAAGAAAGGAACACTTTTCAATTCAGTTTATGAGGCTAGCATTTCCCTGATACCAAAACCATATAAAAATAGTATAAAAAATAGAGAAAACTATAAACCAATATCCCTCTTGCACACTGACTTAAAAGTTTTCAACAAAGTATTACCAAGTCAAATTGAGCAACATGTTAAAAGCAAATGACTAAGTGGGGCTTTCCAGGGAATCCAAGGCTGGTTGAATATTTGAAAATCCATTAATGCATTCACTGTTATTAACAGACTAAAGAAGCAAAACCACATGATCACATCAACTGACAGAAAAAACATTTGAAAAAATTCAACATCTATTCATGATGAAAACTCTCAGCCAACTAGGAATAGAAACTTACCCAATTTGATAAAGGTATCTATAACAAACCAAATGCTAACAATATACTTAAAGGTAAAAGACAATATTTTCCCTCTAACGTTCGGAAAAAGGAAGATGTCTACTTTTACCACCCCTGACATCTTGTAATATGTCAATAAACAGGGATAAAGATATACGATTAGAAAGGAAGAAATAAAACTGTCCCTATATTTGAGAAGATTGTCTACATAGAAATCTGAAGGAATCTACAAAAAAATCTGAGAATTAGCGAGTTCATAAGATATAAGGTCAACCCACAAAACTCAATAATATTGGTTGCTATATAAGTGAATTTATATAAACTGAATTAAAACAAAAATATTCACAATAGTTTCTCCCTTTAGAGAAGAAATACATAGGTTATAAATCTCATAAAACATGTATACAATCTGTGTGTTTGAAACTACAAAGAAACTGATGTGAGATATCAAAGAGCTATGCAGCATAAAAAAATTAACATACAAAAATCAGTTGCAATTCTATATACTAACAATGAACTATCTGAAAGAGAAATAAAACAATCTCATTTACAAGAGCATCAAAAAGAATAAAATGCTTAGAAGTAAATTTAACCAAGGGGTGAAAGACCTATACACTGAAAACTATAAGATACTGATGAAGGAAACTGAATGTGATACAAATAAATGGAAAGATATTCTGTGTTCATGAACTGGAACAATTAATATTGTTAAAATGTCCATACTACCCAGAGCCATCTATAGAGTCAATGAAATCCCTATGAACATTCCAATGACTTTTTTTTTAACAGGAATAGGAAAAAACAATCTTAAAAGGCCCTGTATAGCTAAAGCAATCTTGAGAAAAAGAACGAAGCTGGAGGCATCACACTTCCTGATTTCAAACTACACTGCAAAGCTATAGTAATCAAAACAGTATGGCACTTGCATAAAAACAGATGTATAGATTAATGGAAAAACTGAACTCATAGAAATAGAGAGGAGATTGGTGGTTTCCAGGAGTTGGGGAAGTGGGAGAAGTCAGATGGCGGTCAAAGGGTACTAGTTCCAATGATGAGATGAGTAAGTTCTGGGAACCTAATGTATAGCATGGTGAATGTATTTAACAATACTGCATTGTATGCTGATATTTCTAAGAGTCCATCTTAAATGTTCTCACCACATACCAAAAACTGGCAACTGTATGAAGTAATGTGTTAACTTTACTGTAGTAATAATTTCATAATAAAAAGTATATCAAATAATCACATTGTACATCTTACACTTATACAATATTAAATGTCCAATATATCTCAATGGAGCTGGGGAAAAATAGATTTTCTCACAAGCCCCCACCCCCAACCCACAGAAAAGATCTAAAAAAATGGAGAGATATACCACATTCATTCATTGGAACACTCCTTAACATGATAAAGATGTTAGTTCTCCCCAAATTGATCTATAGATTTAACACATTTTAAACCAAAATCCCAGCAGGAGGTATACAACACAGATAAGATTACTCTAAAATCCACATGAAAAGCCAAAGGAAAAAAAATTAAAGTTGGAGGAACATTATCTAATTCTAAGACTTATTACAAAATTATAGTAATCAAGATGCTGTGATACTGGCAAAGGAACAGACACACAGATCAACAGAACAGAATAGAGTCCAGAAACAGACTCTCACAAATACTGACAATTAATTTCTGACAAAGGTATAAAGGCAGCTCCATAGAGAAGGGACAGTCTTCTTAACAGCATTGGAACAACTGGTCATCCAAAAAAATGAACCTCACCTCAACCTTGTATCTTACAAAGATTTTAAATCAAAATGGATCATAGATCTAATAAAAAATTAAAGCATTCAAAGGAGAAAATTCTGGTGATATGGGGTTAAACAAAGAGTTCTTGGACATGACACCAAGAACATGATCCATTTAAAAGGTAAATATGATAAAACTGACCTCATCAAAGTCTAAAACTTTTGCTCTGTGAAAGCTTAGGATCAGAAAATAAAGAGACAAGCTACAGACTAGGAGAATATTTACTACAATTACAATGAACACTCAAAACTTATAAAATAACCTGATTAGAAAATGCACAAAAGACATGAACAGACACCACACGGAAGAGGCTGTACAGATGGCAAATAAGCACATGAAAAGACGTTCAGCTTCAATAGCCATTAGAGAAATGAAATGAAAACAACACCTAGTATAAAAACACATCTATTAGAATAGCTGAAGTGAGAAATAACTGATAAAATCAAATAGTGGTGAGGCTGTTCAGAAATTGGATCTCTCATACAGTACTGATGGGTCAGAACAGCCACTCTGGAAAAACAGTTTGGCATTAAAAAACAAAAACAAAAACATTAAACACACATTTAATGTATGACTCAACAATACTACTTCTAGATTACTTACTCAAGGGAACCAAAAACCATGTTCATAATTAACCACATATACACCAATGTATATAGTAGCTGTATTCGTAATCTCCATAAACTGTAAATAATCCAAATGTCCTTCAGGGGGTGAATGGATAAATAAATTGGTACATCCATACAATGGAATACTACTCATTGATAGAGTCAAGCTACTGACCCATGTGACAACTTCAACAAATCTTAAAGGCATGCTGTGTGAAAGAAGCCAGATACAATATATTTCATACTATATGATTTCATCTGTATGACATTCTCAAATAGGCAAAACTACAGTGACAGAGAACAGATCATGGTTACCAGGGTTTGTGGTGAGAGGGAGGTGTGACTAAAAACAAGTAGCATGGAGAAGTTCTCTTGGGATGAAACTGTTTTGTGGAGTCTTTGATCCCATAACCAAAGAAATTGGATTTTGCCAACGCCCAAATAAACAAGGAAATGAATCTTCTCTTAGAATCTCTAGAAAGATATGTAGCCCTGTCAACACTTAGATTTTAGCCTAGTGAGATCTGTGATGGACTTATGACCTACAGGGCTGTGTGATAAATTTGTGTCATTTAAGCCCTTAAGTGTTGTGGTAATTTGTTATGATAGCAATAATCAAGTGGTTAAATAATTTTAGACCAAGGAGAAGAATGAGGATAACAACTATTTGTTGACTATCAAAGAAGACTGCTATGTAGAGTTCAATACTATTTCCTTTTTTTCTCTTTCAGTTTTATTAGATACTATGAATCTGAAAAACACTAATCATGTTAGTAATTATGGCATCCTAGCCTTGCTGGTGGCTGTGGGAAATTCAAAAGGAATACACGACCTGGTATTCTTATGTTAAGATGTTTACAATCCAGAGAGATATGTGACTTGCCCATGAAAATAAGAGATTTGAGGTTTTCAACTTTAAAATATAAAAATTAAATATGAAATATAAAAATAGAAATTTAATTTTAAAATTACAAAATATAAAAATATATTTTATTTTAAAATAAGATTTAAATTTTGAGGTCAATTAGAAAAGGGAGCATGAGATAGAAGAGTTCAGTGCTAACAGAAACACCACAAAAGGAAAGATCTGTATGGATGGGCACTGATACAATGAAAAAATTCTCTCCCTATTGCTCTTTATATGTATTTCACGTATGGATGTTAGATTCGGTTGTGTGTGTGTGTGCGTGTATATATTATATTTACAGATTCTGTTGAATCTGTAAATAAAACAATAGCATGCTTTGGAGTCAAAGAGACCTAGTTTTGAACCTTGGCTTTCCATATTTAATATGTCATCTTGGCAGATATTTAATATTGCTGAGCCTCAGTTTCCTTATCTACAAAATGGAGCTAATCTTACAGAATTGTTGTAAGAATGAAAAGAAATGATGTATGGGAAAGCAGTTGGCACTAGGTACACCCACTCAGTGTTATTTTACTTAGCTAATATGTATGAGTTGGAATTTCAACTGAATGCTCATTTTCTGTGTCAGCCTTGTCAGTCCCACAGTTTTTCCAAAAAGAGGCACGTCTCTCAAAACCTAAACTAGATCTGAAAACTCCTAAGGAAAGGCAAAATTAGCCTGATTTATCTTTGTCCCCAAAGTTCAAGGTATTGGGACCAGCTTTGAAATGGTGGGAAGGTAAGCTGGCACCCTGCAGTGTGGAGAAGACCAAGAGGGGTATGAAGACCTTGCCTGAGTCTTTTAGGGAGTAGCTTCAGGCATTCTACTAGACAGGCTAAGGAATGGGACAAAGGCCAGGGAATGAGCCAAAGATCTGACAGCAGATGCACTTCATAAACTGAATTATCATATTTAAATAGTCTTCCTTTTGTTCTATTATTATTTATAAAGAAATATTTTTGAAAATAACTTTTTTTAAAGATATACTAAGGAAACCCAAGAAAAGGGGGTTTTACTTCCTTTTATTCAGGATTTAAAAAATCTTTTTAAATTTAAAATAGTTTTAGACTGGGGCGCCTGGGTGGCTCAGTCGGTTAAGCGTCTGACTTCGGCTCAGGTCATGATGTCGTGGTTTGTGAGTTCTTGCCCTGTGCTGGGCTCTGTGCAGACAGCTCAGAGCCTGGAGCCTGCTTCAGATTCTGTGTCTCCCCTCTCTCTGCCCCTCCCATGCTCATGCTCTGTCTCTCTCGGTCTCTCAATAATAAATAAACGTTAAAAAAAAATAAAATAGTTTTAGACTTACAGAATAGTTGTAAAACAAGCAGACTTCCAGTATACCCTTCAACCAGCTTCCCTAAGGGAGAACATCTTACATAATCACAGGTCTACTATGGAAACCATTATATTAATGTTAATACAAAACCATTAAGTAACATACAGACCTTATTTGACTTCTGCCAGTTTTCCCACTAATGCCCTTTTCTTTTCTAGTTCAGAAACGAATTCTGGACCCACAGTGCATTTAGTTGTCAGGTCTCCATAGTCTCCTCCAAAATTTACAATCCAATCAAGTGTCTGGCAAGTTGCTTTAGTCTTTGCTTTTTCATTACCTTAACATTATTGAAGAGTACTGATCACTTATTTTGTAGAGTGCCCCTCAATTTGATTTCCCTGATGCTTTCCAATGATTTGATGAGGAAATACTTTTGAGCAGGAATACCACTTAAGTGATAGGCCTTTGTTAATATATCTTACAGGGGTATATAATGTCACTATCTCTTATTTCTATTAACCTTAATCACCTGGTTAAGAAGGTGTCTGTCAGGTTTCTTTATACTAGTTATTATGTTTTTAAGATTAATAATTATCTGGTGAGGAAATACTTTGATATTATGCAAATATCCTTTTGTTCCACATACTTTCATCCATTAATTTTAGCATTCATTGATGTTTCTTGCCTGCAACAATTATACTATGGAGTTTGCTTACAGCAATTTTCCATTTCCCTAATTACTTCTTAATTTATAACTGAAACTCTACTATAAGGAAGAACTTTCCATTCTCCCCCATGTATGTATTTAAGTATTTATATCAGTACAGATGCATGGATATTTATTTTATTCTACAGATTATTTATAATCCAATACTATCATTTATTTATTATGCTGCTAAAATTGTTCCAGATTTGGCCAATGGGTGTTCTTTCAAGTTGGCTCTTACGCCCTTTTGACAGGATGCTTTTTAAAAAATACTTTCTTGCTTGTTGTTCCAGGCTTAGCTTATATTTACCCTACCTCAGTTCTAGAATCAGCCATTTATGCAAAGAGTCTTAGTACCTTTTTCTTTTAATATTTACTTATTTTTTGAGACAGAGGGGTAGAGAGAGAGAAAGAGAGAGAGAGAGTGCAAGGATGGGTGCATGAGTGGGGGAGGGGCAGAGAGAGAGGGAGACACAGAATCCAAAGTAGGCTCCAGACTCTGAGCTGTCAGCACAGAGCCTGATGTGGGGCTCAAACCCATGAACCATGAGATCATGACCTGCGCCGAAGTCGGATGGTTAACTGACTGAGCCAATGAGGCGCCCCAGCCTTGGTACCTTTTATTGAAGAATGTTATTTGAATCCTAGACCTGGGTCCTAGGTATGCTCATTGCTACCAGGTATCTTGTTTCCTGAATTCTCAGCAGACAGAGCTAGGAAATATATGTATGTATATACTTTATATGTATGTAATACTTTCATATATCCCATCTATATTTTTGTATCTACCTATCTTTATATATACAGTAAAACCTTGGATTGCGAGTTACTTGTTCTGCAAGTGTTCCGCAAGATGAACAAACATTTCTAATAAATTTTAACTTGATAAACAAGTGATGTCTTGCAACACCAGTCGTATGTGACACCGAACGTCACATGATCACAACTCATCATGGTCCTCTCTCTGCGGGATTGTGGGTGATCGTCTCCCATGCTCAGATGTTTGGTCGCAGGCCATGGTGTTTGGCAGAAATCAATGATTTTTCAGAACATTGGAAAGGTGCCCACAACTGACACTAGTGTACTTTTTGTCTCTTCAAAGCACCTATAGACAGTTCTTTGCTTTTCCATACAAGAGTAAGCTCAGGAATGCTTCACTTCATTCTAGGTCAGGCTGCCTGCAGATATAGACCCTTTCACTTTGCTGCCGTATTGCCAGTTACATTAAATACAGTATAGGACAAGAGTATATTAATACTGTACCATAGTCAACATCCATGAGAGCGTATACAATGGCTCCCATGCAGAAAAAGATTCCACTGAGTCAATAGAGAACAGTGATTCTGTTAGTGATAGTAAAAGTTGTCCTATACAATAACCCTCCTCTCTCATCTCACTCACACTAGCCATGAAGGTTTTCAAAGGTTAAGTGTGGGTTAATTTGTTTATTTTTCTTTATGTATTTCTTTGTTATTTTGTATTATATTACAGTATAGTAATCATTTTTATATGAATATTTTTGGGTTGTAGAATAAATTATCTGAGTTTCCATTAATTCTTATGGGGAAATTTACTTTGATACACAGTGCTTTGGATTATAAACATGTTTCTGGAATGAATTATGTTCATAAACCAAGATTTTACTGCGTTAAGTTCATACTGACACAACTGATCCCAACAGAAAACCATAGGATTTATTCTAGCCTTCTCACTTTTCTTGATTTGTAACTTCTTTCTCCGATAGTAAGAAATCTGGGGCTCATTACCCTGAATATATTTACTTATTTGTTCAATTAGAGCATATACAAAAGTAGTTTCAGAATAAACCATAGCTTTGTAAGAAACAAATTTATTAACTAGAGGGAAAATGGGGTGGGATAGTAGGCTTGGAGGAGTACAGCTTACATATGTAACCATGAAAATGCTTCCCATACACAAACACAAAAATAATTTATATACTACGCAGACAAAGACAACGGAAAAATGAAATACAAACAATGACAAACAGAACTAACTGCACTAGAAATTAATTATATAACACACTGAAGGGGTGGCAAAGACAAGAAATAGCCTACGAAACTTTGGAAAAACAACATGTTGAATATATGCTATAAGGCTAATGGCCAAAAGAACTGTGTACAACACTGTAATTTAGGTAAGCAAATTTGTTTGGGATTTTAAAGAGAAGAGAGTGTACAACTGAGGTTCAGCATTGTGGGAAAAGTCCAAATTCCTTCCTAGTGTCACCTCTTAATAGTTGGACATTTAGAGGTAATTAGATATTAGAGGTGCATATTTAGTACAAATGAAATTGGATTCTCTTACAAGCACAGTGAAAGAAATACCTCTGTGTTCATCTGGGCTGGTCTTTTCATATTATAGATGCAAAAGTGGAACTCAAGAGATACAGTAGTGTGATGAAGAGTAGGAACCATGTGCTGAGCTTTTTCTACATCTCACAGTACCTTTGGTTGAAAAAGGTTCTGAAGAGGAGGTTAAACTGAGTCTCGAGAGAGAAGTATAACATGGTTCAATGCTAAGTTATATAGTAATTGATGTATTCTTTGCATAGATTACTTATAGTGTTGTGTTATAACCTATGTACGCCAAGGAAAGCCTTCTTGCTATGGGTAACATCAGGATTTTAAATATTTTTATTACAAGGAAGTTTTCATTGCTTGGCATTTTTGTAAACACGTAAATTTCTATAGAGTTTAAGAAACTTCAAGTCAGAAAAATGTTTAGGTCACTGTTGCTTGGGATCATTCTTTCAGATCACCAATTAAAAAACTAAGGAATGACTAACATACTAAACAATATTTTATATTATCAGATTAGTTTTATATACTTTTGAAAAACTAAAATTATGAGAGGACTATAAAACAGGTGTCTCAAAAATAAGAGTATATATATTTAAGAACGTTTAACTGATAGAAGCATGAGAGTTTTGGGCTGCACCACAAGAAGCTCTTATGAGATGAGTATAGATATGTTGGAGCACTGCCAAGTTATACTATCTTCCCTGCACACACAATTTAAAGTTGATTGTCTTGCAAGACAACAGGACTTAATTAACCTAGCTTTATTTTTGAAAGTAAACATGTCCTAGTTTATTTAATATCTACAATAAAAATAGTGCTTCTTCAATATGATCCTAACTCGAGATTTCATTCACAGCTAAGAATAGCTTTTTAAAGGTACTTCTTACATAATTAACATTTTAATGGCATATTGTATTTTCAAATATACTTTAGATTGATTTACACTATGCCACAGATGTGTGAATATCAGTTTCATGTGCTGGTCTCTAGCATGGCTAAATGCCACTGACCACTTTCTTCTCTATTATTTCTCCCTTTCCATAAAGGTCTTTCAAATAACTCACTAGTATAAATGGTGTGGCTTCCATTAGTTAAGTGACAGTGAATGGCCTTTGCTTCACTATTTCTTGGTCACCCTTGAGTAACTAGAAAGGAAACACTTCACTGAGGAACTTGCCTTCCAAAAACCTAAGTTGTAGCTACTCTATTTTGTAAGCAAAAAACACTGCTAGTCTCTTTTTTCAGCACCAGGAAACTTTACATATTGATGTCTTCTTAAAGTTCTTAATAGTGATATGATCAAAACACCCTACCTTTTCCCCTTGTTTTTGTTTAGTTTTCACATTGGGTAGTAGTTTATTAATGGAATGCTAAAGAAAGAACACAAGAAGAGAGAGCAGTGCAGACAGGTATCATGAAAGAAAAGAACCTGAAAGCAACTGAACCAGTAGGGCTCTATCTACCACACAGGCTGACTGCCCTTTAGAGTAAGCTCCTCTCTTAGTACCTCAAGTTTTCTCTTTCTGCTTCAGGAGCAGGTTGGTTTGGTCAACCATGTACAATTTGATAGACTAATTTTTCAAAATCAGCCATGGGGAGCATCTTGCAGAGCTCATAAAACGATTCAAGGGTAGAGAAGTTCTTTGGATCTGAAGCCCCACTGCATAAACTTTCAGTTGAATGCATGACTAAGGCATAAATGCATGACTTAATGGTAACCAATTAAATGAACTATTAAGAGTTACTAACTTCGATATTCATTAATTTAATTTACTGAGGATTTTGGATCAGTATTCTAGCAAGAAGTCTTGATTGCATCACTGGGCAGTGTTGCAGAGCTGTTGTGCACATGTTCACAAAGACATTTTAAACTCTCACAATGGGAAACTGTACTTTAACTGACAGAATGCCAGAATTATCTTGATTTATGATTTTCAGTGGGCTGATAACAATTTTTTACTTTGGTTAAAATTGTTTATCAAAGGAACAATTTCGTGTTTACTGATTTGCTCTCTTTGGACATGTAAGATTGCTCTGAAGATGGTAGGATACATATAAACTTTTCATTTTTTCAAATTAGGTGAGATAAAACCTAAAATTAGCACTTACATAGGTTTAGAAGTGTAGTTTATTTATGAAAGAAATGTACCTTCAACTGGAGTATTTCTTTTCTTTATAGGAGTTTTAAGTAGTTTTCAGTGTGAGAATATTCTCTTTAAAATAATGCATCTTGAACAATAACACTCATACGAAAATAGTTATGTTGAGGTAAGAATTAATGTACAATTTTAAATATCCCATGACTTGGGTATCAACTTTACCACAAAATTTGGTTATATGTAACTTTTTATGTAGGTTGCACATAAAACAAATTATAATTATTATGTAAATTATAAGTATTAATATTTACTACATGTTTCATTAATTATTTATACCTATACTTACAATCTATTTTGTTTCATCATCATACATAATTAAGAAAGCCCTAGGAGCAAATTATATTGTATATACCCACATTTTTACCCTTTTCCATGCTCTTACTTCCTTCCTGATATTCCAAGATTCCTTTCTTTACCATTTCCTTTCTGTTTAAAGAGCTTCTCTTAACCATTCATTTAGGGTAGGTTTGCTGGTGACAAATTCTCCTTGTGTTCCTTCATTTAAAAATATCCTCATCTCTTCTCCATTTTTGAGGGATATTTTCTCTGGATATAGAGGTCTAGGTTGACAATTCTTTTCTTTCAGCATTTGAAGTATCCCATTTCTGCCTGGCTTTCATAGTTTCTTATCAGAAACTGTTGTCATTCAAATCACTTTTCCTCTATAGATAAAGGTATCCCTTCTCTCTCTGCTTTCAAGATTTTTTTCTTTGTGTTTAGCTTTTAGGAGTTTGACTATGATGTGTCTTGGCATGAATTTCTTTGGATTTATCCTGTTTTGGGGTGTAGGTTGATGTCATTTGCCTAATTTTGGAAATCCCAGCTCTTAATTCTTTGAATACTTTTTCAGCCCCATTCACATTCTTTTCTCCTGGAATTCTGATGACATAAACTTATATCTAAACAGGTTGCTCAGATTCTGTCCTGTTTTTCCAGCCTATTTTCTTTCTTTTGTTCATATTAGGTAAATTCGATCTCACGGATTCTCACTGATTCGAACTTCACTGATTCTTTCCTCTATCCTCCATACTGCTGAGTCTGCAAACAGAATTTAAAATTTTTATTTATTATATTTTTCAGTTCTAACTAAATTGCCTATTTGGTGTTTCTTTATGTTTTCCATTTCAACAGACTGTATTACTGTATCTTTCTCCATGTTTCTTAAGTACAGTGACACATTAGTTTTAGGTACACAAATGATTTTTGATACCTATGATCATCACATTGAGAAATGACCACAACATTAAGTCTAATTACCATGTGTCATCACGCAAATTTGTAACTTTTTTCTTTTGGTAAGAACTTTTAGATTTACTTCCTTAGCAACTTCCAAATTTATAATACATCACTGACTATAGTTCCCATGTTGTATCTTATATCCCTATGACTTACTTACTTTATAACTGCAAGTCTGTACCCTCTTGATCTCTTTTACCAATTATGACACCCCCCATTGTTCTCCCCTCTAGAAACCACCAAACTTTTCTTATATCTGTGAGTTTTGTTTGTTCATTTTGTTTTTTAGATTCCAGATGTAAGTGAAATCATATGGTGTTTGTCTTTCTTGGTCTGACTTATTTCACTTAGCATAATACTCTGACGTTCATCCATGTTGTCACAAATGGCAAGATGTCATTCTTTTTTTTTTTTTATAGTTGGGTAGTATTTTATTGCATATAGATACACCACATCATCTTTATCCATTCATCTATCAATGGACATTTAGATTGTTTCAGTATCTTTACTATTGTAAATAATGCTGCAATGAACCTATGGATGCATACATCTTTTCAAATTAGTGTTTTCCTTTTTTTCAGATAAATATCCAGAAGTGGAATTACTGGATTTTATGGTAGTTCTATTTTTAAGTTTCTGAGGAACCTCCATACTGTTTTCCATAGTGGCTGCACCAAATTACATTCTCACCAACAATGACTCCCTTTTCTTCACATCCTTCACAAACATTTTTTGTCTTTTTGATAACAGTTATTTTTACAGGTATATAAAGTGATATTTTATTGTGGTTTTGATTTGCATTTCCATGATGTTTAGTACTGTTGAGCATCTTTTCATGTGCCTATTGGCCCATCTTGAGATCCTCTGCCCATTTTTAATTGGACTGCTTTTTTCTTATTGCTACTGAGTTGTAGGAGTTCTTCATATACTTTGGATATTAACCCCTTATTGAATATATAATTTACAAGTACCTTATCCCATTCAGCAGGTTCCTTTTTTATTTTGTTGATGGTTTCCTTCACTGTGTAGAGACTTTTTAGTTTGATATAATCCCACTTGTTCATTTTTGCTTTTGTTGTCACAAAAGTATGTTTCTAGAATCATATATCCAAATAGATATTATTGAGACTAACGTCAAGGAGCTTACCACCTAGGTTTCCTTCTAGGAGTTTTATGGTTTCTAATCTTACATCAAGTCTTCAATCCATTTTGAGTTAATTTTTGTGTCATTTTAAGATAGTGGTCCAGTTTCATTATTTTGTGTGTGGCTGTCAAGTTTTCCCCACAACATTCATTGAAGAGACTATCCTTTCCTCACCGTATAATATTGCCTCTTTTCTTGTAAATTAATTGACCATCTATCTGTGAGTTTATTTCTGGGCTGTCTCTTCTGTCTCACTGATCTATGAGTATGTTTTTCATACCCATACCATACTGTTTTGATCCCTGAAGCTTTGTAGTATAGTTTCAAATCAGGCAGTATGATGCCTCTAGCTTTGTTTTTGTTTTTTTTTTTTTCAGGCTATCTGGGATCTTTTGTGGTTTCATAAACATTTTAGGATGGTTTGTTCTATTTCTATGAAAAATTCATTAGAACTTTGATAGGGATTGCACTGAATCTGTATATTGCTTGGGCCTATAGATATTTTAATGATAATAATTCTTCCAATTCATGAGCACAAAATAGCTTCCCATTTATTGTTGTCTTCTTCAATTTCTTTTATTATTAATGTCTTTTAGTTTTCAGCGTGCAAGTCTTTCGCCTCCTTGGTTAAAGTTATTCCTAGGTATTTTTTTTTTTGGATGCAATTGCAAAGGGGACTATTTTCTTAATTTCTCTAATACTTCATTGTTAGTATATAAAAATGCAACAGATTTTTGTATGTTTATTTTGTACCCTGCAACGTTACTGAATTTATTAGTTCTAAAAGTTTTTTGGTTGAATCTTTAGGGTTTTCTATATATAAAATCATGTAGTCTGCAAATAGTGACAGTTACACTTTTTCCTTTCCATTTGGATGCCTTTTATTTCTTTTTCCTGCCTAATTGCTCTGGCTAAGACTTTCAATACTATGTTGAATACAGTGGTGAAAGTGGGCATCCTTGGCTTAATCCTGATCTTAAGGGAAAAGATTTTAGCTTTTTATCACTGAGTGTGATGTTAGCTGTGGGCTCATCATATATAGCCTTCATCATGTTGAAGTATACTCTGTCTACATCCACTTTTTTTGAGTTTTTATTATAAATAGGCACTGAATTTTTTCAATTCTTTTTCTGCATTATTGAGATGATCAACTGACTTTTTAGTCTTCATTTTGTTAATGTGGTATATCACAGTGGTTTGTGAATGTTGAACTATCCTCACAGTCCTGAAATAAAGCCCAGTATTTAATGAATTATTGAATTTGGTTTGCTAATATTTTGTTGAGGATTTCTGTATCTACGTTCATCAGGGATATTGGCCTATAATTTTCCTTTTTGGTTGTGTCATCAGGTGTTGGTATCAGGGTAATGCTGGCTTTGTAAAATAAATTTGGAAGCATTCCCCTCTTCCATTTTTTGGAATAATTTGAGAAAGATATTAACTCTTTTTGAATGTTTGGTAGAATTCACCAGTGAAACCATCTGGTCCTGAACTTTTGTTTATTGGGGTTTTTTTTGATTACTAACTGAATCTCCTTGCTAATATTTGGTCTATTTAGGTTTTCTATTTTTTTTTTTTTTTTTTATGATTCAGTCTTAGAAGATTATATGCTTTCCATTTCTCCTAGGTTGTCCAGTTTGTTGTATTTAATTGTTCATGGTATTCTCTTATGATCCTTTGTTGTTCTTTGTGTTAGTTGTAACTTCTTTCTTTTCTGATTTTATTTATTTGAGCCCTCTTTTTTTTCTTGGTGAGTCTAGCTAATGGCTTGTTGATTTTGTTAATCTTTTTAAGGAACTAGCTCTTAGTTTCAATGATCTTTTCTACTGTCTTTTGGTCTCTATTTCATTTAGTTCTTCTCTCATCTTCATTTTTTTATTCTGAGACTGTATTTTTTTAGTTGAAGCATGTTCATAATTGTTTGCTGAAACATTTTGATCAAGCCTGCACTCCATGATGATCTGTGTCAATTATGGAATTGTAATTTAACATCTTTGTCACCTCAGTATTGGTGTATGTTTACTGATTTTTCTACTTAAGTTGAAGTTTTTCTGGTTCTGGGTATGACAAATGATTTTTGAATCAAACTTGGACATGTAAGTTATTATATAAGGAGCCAAAGATATGCAATATTATTTAAATCTTCTGTTTTAGCAGGTTTCCTGTGAGAAAGAAGGCACTGTCCCATTACTGTGAGGTGTTGGGGTTTTTGTGTATTGGCTTCTCCAGCACCAGGATGATCTATGAGGGATGTATAAGAGGGTACATAAACAAAAAGAAAACCCTGGGAACTCACTGCAGTATTGTTCCTTGGGTCCTTTGGTCCCTAGCATGTCTGTCTTCTTCTATCTACCTTTCAGAATCTTATGTTTTATATGTAATGTTGAGATTTTGGCTGTACTTAATAGAAGGAATAGAAAAAAAGTATTATCTACTCCATCTTTCTATAAGAAGTTGCTATAGTTTTTTTTAATTGATAAAGGATTATGTGATTATGTTTTATTTCTTCCTGGATGCCTTATATAGGGCCACAAAAACTTAATCTATATTCATATTTTATATAAGAAATGTTTCTTAAGAAAGAAAAGGGTCACACAGATGGAATTTCCAAGTATCTCATATTTTAAAAGCATACAAAGAATATAAAGTATACAGAGAACAGAAAGAATGTCACATAATCAAGGATGAACATATGAGTTTAGACAATGTAAGACCCAAATAGTGTCAAGAAGATAAAAAATGTGAAAAAAAATTGAAGCTCTCAAAATGCTAAGGAAATCAAGAAGGGGAAGAACTGTTTTGTTGAAGTTGATGGTATAATTAATGAAGATTAAAAATAAAAAAAGGACAGCATCTTAACTCATCCACTCATGTGTAGGAGATTTATTTAAGGATATAATATGGATTAAGTATTAGTAGTAAAAGACAGAGATCAATGAGATACAGTTCTTGCTCTCAATCATTATTTTAGTGAAACAGAGTGATCAATCACAATACAATGTGTAAAATCTATGAACAATTTTTGGAAAGCTAATTTTACTATGTCTATGGAGTTCAGGCAATAGAAAGGAAGAGAAGACAGAAAAGGACAAAAGGAAGAGAAGGTGACAGAAAAGGAAGGTGACAGAAAAGGAAGAGAAGGAAATGCCAGGCAGATAAAACAGGATATACAAAGATTCAAAGGAATGAATGAATGTGGACAAAGGGAGTGGTGCAAAATCAAGTTTAGAAAGACAATACGTAGCTGTCATGCAAAAGCATTTAGGCTCAAATCCCAGGGGTAGCCAAGAACTACAAGAATTAGTTGTGATTTTCTCTTCCAGAAAATATAAGTTCATGAAGCAAAACAGAATCAAAACTCATGATAGATAAGTCATTATACACTTGGTCTCCTGGCTCATATAAAATATTTTTAGAAAATATAAAAGCATTTGAAAATAAATCACTGACCTGGTTATGATCTTTGAGGGAACATGGAAGATTAGGAGAGATGAACAAATGTCATTGAATTTGCACCTTCCACCTCTGATTTCCTTTTGTAAACTACAGATCAGAGATATTTGATTTCTAGCCTACAAATGTTTCCTAGAATAGATTATAAAGGCTGTGTGTGTGTGTGTGTGTGTGTGTGTGTGTTTAAAAAAAATGATCATGAACATCCAGAATGGGTTCACTGAAAAAAAGTCATATAAACTGGCCTCATATCCATTTTTGACAGTATTACTAGGAGACATGATATCATATGATATTTATTTTTGACACCATTGACAGATTAAAAATAACTAAATAAATTTATTCAAAAAGTGGTGATTTATAGAATGGTGACAATAGAAGAAAGTTAGTGCCATGCCACAACGTCTGTTCTTGGCCCTACTCAAACACATTTCTGAATGACAGGAGGGACATGGACATGACAAATGACAGAATCAGAATAAAAAACAGATACAGGGACTGGTTCCAACAAGATTAAGAGTCATAAATGTCTGATAATTAGATCCCCTCCAAACATAACCATCAAATGGAGGAAACCACAGAATCACCTTAAGCTCCTCTTTCCTTCTCAATCCTGATCTAGTCCATCAGTAAGTCCTATAGACTCAAAATATAACCAGAATTTGATACATTCTCACAATCTTTACTTCTACCTTCCTAATTTAAACTGCCAATTTAGATTATGGTGATAACCTCCTTACTGGTCTTCCTTCTCCTACCCTTGCCTTCTATAGTTTATCCTCAATACAGCAGCCAAAGTCATACTTCTAAAATAAAAATAAAATTATACCACTACTCTATTCAACTTCTTCTAATGCCTTCACATTTCAATAAAAATAAAAGTATTCCTAATAGCTTACAAGACCTTTAAATGTTCTGGCATTCCATTAATCTGCTGGCTTCATTTCTACTAATCTCTCCCTCCTTCATTTTGCTCATGAGCCTCCTGGCTCTTTCTTACAGGCCAGGTTAAATGTCACAGTAATGTCTTGAGAAACAGAATGAATTGCTGAATCATTATATTGTACACTTCAAAGTAATATAACATTGTATGTTAATTATACTTGAATAAAAAAAGAAGAAAACAACAAAAAATAAAGTTTATAAATTAGTAGGGAAAAAAAATCAAAGAGATGGCTTGTGGCTATTATTTGCTCACTGATATGAAGTGATGAAAAGGGTATTTTACCATTGTGTTATTCTTTCCAAAATCCCACACCCTCAGTATAATCATGAGAAAAATATTAGACAAACCTAAATTGAGAAACATGCTACAAACACCTGACCACTACTCCTTAAGGTCATGAGAAACAGTAAAAGGCTGGTCTCCTGAGACTGAAGAGACATAACTAAATACTATGCAGTTAGGCAGGAGTGGATCCTGAACAAGAGGATGTTAATGGAAAAACTAGTGAAATTCAAAAAAATCTTAGCTTAAAAAAAAGTGGAGTCTTCTAACCCATGAATTTATACCTCCATTTATTGAAATATTTGCTAATGCCTCTAATAAGAATTTATAATTTTTTATATGTGGTTTTAACACAACTATTCTCATTTTATAGTTCTTACTGATGATCTATTTGTATTCATTTTTTATACACAGTTATATCATCTGTAAATAATAAGTTTTGTGTTTTTGCCTTTCTAATCCTTATCTTTATTAATTTATTTTCTGATCTAATTGCACTGGGTAGCAATTCTCATATAAGGCTGATGGAAAATGTGGTGGAAAGTGTGGAAAGAGTGGTGATAGTGGAAATCATTACCTTGTTCTTGACTGCAAAACAAGTTTTCAACATTTTGCCATTAAGGAGAATGTCTGTGATAGATTTTATAGAAATATACTTTATTAGAATAAGGAAGTACCCTCTTTTCCTAGTTTACTAGCTTTTATGATATCCGTTCGTACGTACTAAATTCATACGTACTAACTTTGTTTTCTGTCTGTTGAGAAGAATATTTGATTGTTCTCATTAAGTCTGTTCACTGTGGTATTTTTGAACTGCATCTCACACATTTACATACATATGTATTGTATAACTAATATTTTGCTTAATTATTGTGCCTGTATACAACTGAGTGAGTCTGTAATTCTACCTTCTTATAATTCGTTTTGGTATCAAGATTATGGTAGCCTCATTTAAAGAGTTGGGGAATCTTCCCATTTACCCTAGGCTTTGGAAGAGTGGTCTAAAACTGGAATTACTATCCCCTTGAATGTTTAGAAAAACTTACCAGTGATGCCACCTGGGCTAGAGTTTTCTTTGCAGGAGAGAAAAAAAAACATATAAATTTTATAATATATACATATATGATATATACATAATATATATCATATATCCAAATACACACACATACACACATATATAAATGATCACACAGAAAATTTTAATCTTTTTTTCCTTTTGGTGTATGGTTCTATGAATTTTAACACATGTACAGATTCATGTAACCACTACCAAAATCAGGATACAGAACTGTTCCATCATCCCCCCAAATTCTCTAGTACTATCCCTTTAGAGTCGCACTCTCCATGCTCTAGCCCCTAGCACCACTGACTTGTTACCCAACATACAGTTGGTCTTTTTGAAAATGTCAAATAGATGGAATCATTTTTCAAGTCTGTAACCTTTTGAGACTGGCTTCTTTCACTCAGCATAATGACTCAGAGATTCTTCCAAATTGTTGCTTATATTAATAGTTTGTTCCTTTTTTATTGCTAAGTAGTAGACCATTATTATACGGATGTACAATAGTTTCCTTATCCTTTCACCTGCTGAAGGACAAGGGGTTGTTTCCTGTTTTTGGCAGTTTTGAACAGAGCTTCTTTAGGCACCAGTGTACAAGTTTTTGTGTAAACCTGTCTTGATTTCCCTAGGAAAAAACACCCAGGAGTGGGACCGTTGGGTCATACAGTTAATTTTATAATAAAGTGCCAAACTGTGTCCCAGAGTGACATACCACTTACAATGAGCAATGTACGACAAGTTTTGGTTGTTCCAGATCTTCACTCCCTCTTTGTGGGAATACTTTTGACCATTATTTCAATTTCTTCAGAGGTTTTATAACACAGTTTTCCAATTGTTCCCCAGCCAGTTTTGGTTAGAATTTCTAGTATCTTGCCCATATTTTCAAATTTATTGGCATGCAGTTGTTTGCAATACTCCCTTTTACCTTGTCAATGTCTGTAGTATCTTAGTTATGTCCTGTTTTTCATTCTTGATTTCGGTTATTTGTATATTCTCTTTTTTTTCCTTGTCAATTTTGTCAAAGGTTTGTTAATAGTTTTCAAAGAACAGAGTTTTGCCTATGCTGACCTTTTGCATGGTAGGTTTGTTTTCAATTTTATATTACTTTCTTGTTTTTACATTTGAAAATCTTTTAGCTGTTCTTTTTTCTAAATTCTTAAAAATAGATGCCCAACCCATTAACTTTTAGCCAGAACCTTTTCTAAAGTATTTACTTAAGGTTCTAAGTTTTCTTCTAAAAATTTTTTATGAATATTCCATATAGTTGAAAAATATTTTGCAATTACTAAGTACATTGTTTATACACCTTATGTATATTTTCATATCTTACTCACTGGTTTTGTGTAATTATTCAATCAATGACCAACTGAGGTGTTAAATCATCCACAATGACTAGATTTGTGTTTTTCTTCTTGTACATCGTCTATTTCCCTTTCTATATGTTTGAGGGCTTATTATTCGGTACACACACATTTAAAATAATATTTTATTAGGGAATTTAATCTTTATTATTATTTTTTATTTTCAAATTAGTTAACATACAGTGTAGTCTTGGATTCAGGAGTAGAACCAGTGATTCATCTCTTACACATGACACCCAGTGCTCATCCCGAAGAGTGCCCTCCCTAATGCTGTTCACCCATTTAATCCACTCCACCACCCCCCGATCCCCATCAACCCTCAGTATGTTCTCTGTATTTAAGAGTCTTTTATGGTTTTCCTCTCCCTGTTTTTATCTTATTTTTTCTTCCCTTTCCCTATGTTCATCTGTTAAGTGATTTCGCTTAATCTTTCATTATTATAAAGTGATCCTATTATCTATAATAATGCTTTCAAGCGTTAAAAGTTGATGTCATCTGATATTTAGTCACATCCACTTTTTAAAGCATTTTCATAGGAAATACTATGCGTCTATCTATTTTTTCCATATATTTGTAATCTCTGTTTTTACATATCAGATCTATCAAGGATTTGTTTCCTCATGTCTAAAATACATTCTTTAAAATTTGCCTTAATAAGGGTCTACTGATAACAAATTTTCTGTTTTCAAACTTGTCTGAAATCATTACCTTATTTCACCTCCTTTCATAAAAGAAATCTTTGCTAAGTATAGAATTCAGTATTCGCAGGCATATTTTACTGCCCAGCATCCATTGTGGTTACTAGGAATTCAGCTGTCAGCCTAACTGCCACTTTCTTAAACACGATCTGACTTTTTCAAATTTACTTTTAAGAGTGTTCTTTTGTCTTACATGTTCTGCAATTTCACCATAATGTGAATAGGGGGTAGACTTATTTATACTTCTTTTTTTTTTTTTTTTTTTTTTCAACGTTTTTTATTTATTTTTGGGACAGAGAGAGACAGAGCATGAACGGGGGAGGGGCAGAGAGAGAGGGAGACACAGAATCGGAAACAGGCTCCAGGCTCCGAGCCATCAGCCCAGAGCCTGACGCGGGGCTCGAACTCACGGACCGCGAGATCGTGACCTGGCTGAAGTCGGACGCTTAACCGACTGCGCCACCCAGGCGCCTCCGACTTATTTATACTTCCTGAGATTTACTGGTCTTCTTGAGTCTATGGTCTTGTGACTTTCACCAATTCTGAAAAAGTCTCAGCGATTATCTCTTCAAATATTGCTGCTTCTCATTTCATTCTCTCTTCTCCTAGAATTAAGATATATATTGGACCTTCTCATTCTATTCTTCATGTTTCTTATCCTGTTTGTGTGTGTGTGTGTTTTTTTCTATATTTATTTCTGAGTTGTATTTAGTATAATTTCCCCATTTTCCAATTCTTTAATTCTTTCTTCAATTCTGTTTACTTTTTGTTAAAATCCATGCTTTGAATCGGAATTTATATTATTCTAATTTTTCATTTTTTGTTCCATTTGGTTCTTCTTAAAATCTATTGGTTATATTTTATTCTATCAGAGCAGGCAATTTCAAATTTGTCTATTTTTTTCTTGAAAAATGACAATCATTTTATAATCTCTTTCAGATAACTCACTACTAATTACAGTCTTTATGGGTGAGTTTCTGCTTCCTTTTGTTTCTGATAATTATCACTCATGTTGCTGTTTTCTTGGTAACTTACTTGGAAGATTTCTATAGTGCTAGTTTAAAGGTATGTTCTTCCAACAGATCTGAATTTGCTTCTTCTTGGCACCTAGAAGTATCAGCATAGATACTTTAAAGTATCTACTTTAAATTCAGTTATGGCTTGAGATTTATTAGGCTATACAGTAATGTGAATTTAAGCTGTAAATCACTGTAGGACAGCTGGGTTACTCCTTGTCAGAGACAATCCTGCATTCCCCCGACCCCTGGCCAAGGCAGTTTTGCTTGCTAACTCCTGAGGAAGGAGGGTTTACTCTGAGCTCACCATAGTGCATCATAACGTCAAGATGTAATTCATACTGGGGGAGGATCTGCTATAATTCATACTGGGGGAGGATCTGCTATTAAACGTGGGTATTAAACTCTTAGGTGGTCCTAGGCTTTGTTTCTTCTCAGAGCCTGAAAACCACATCTTACATTACCCTGGTTGGGCAAATGTCCTTGAGGCCAAGGAGTCTTCTATGCAGTGCTCTGCTTACCTCTATGGGTTCCTGTTTTCACATAGATTTTGATCTGTTAATGTCTCACTATCCAGTTAGCTCTTTTAAAGCTTTCAAGAAGATTTACGTATTCATTTTAAATCTAGCACCATTAGTTATTTTCAGTGAGAGAGTTAGTTCAAATAACTTATCCCAACACATTTTCAGACACAAAACCTCTTCATTGATTTTTCATCTTTCTTTCCTCCCCTCTATCTCATTCTTCTATCTCCCTCTTTTCCAGAAAAATCATTGTTTTTTGTTTCTTGTTTCCATATTAACACTTTGGATCAACTATACCAATGGATCAATTCTGGCCCCAGACACAAAACATGTAAGAAATCCTTGCTCCCAGAAGTTCTGAGTTCAGTATTATAGTTTAACAAGAAGTAACAGCTTTGCCATTAATGAGCTGTGATAATAAGTCAGCAATTTAATTTCTCCGGGTTTTACTTTCCAGAAGTCTAGGAGATGTCAGTCCTTCTGTTACCTTCCACACAGAACAAGCCAAATCTTATATACCTTCTACATTCCTATTAAATCTCTCCCTTTCATTCGCATTCCAAGGGCCATTTCCTTAGTTATAAAGTCTCATCTTTCCTTCATTGTCATAGCCTCCTTACTGAAGGTGCTACTGGTCTCTAGACTCTCTCCCTCCAAAATTCTTTTCCATATTGCTATCAGACTTATTTCTAAACTGCGTATCAATGATGTTCTCATAGCTAGCTTCTAGGGTAAAGTTCAAATTCCTTGACTTAGCACACATCACCCTTCACAGTCTTTGTTTATGCCTCTGACCTCACTTTCTGCAAACACTACTTGTTCAAACCTTTATGGATCCATGTATATTGTTTCTTCTGTTTTGAAACACCTTCTTTTCCTTCTCCTTTACCAAATCAACCTCTACTTGTCCTTTATAACTCAAGACCAGCACTGCTTCACTCAGAAATTCTTCTAAGACTTAACTTCCTCTCTCTGATTTGAACATTCCTGCTTAATGTTTCCACAGAACTTTAAATTTATACCTACATCAAACTGTAATGAATTTGTGACTTATTTATCCTTCTCACTCATTAAACTATAAGCAATACAGAGACAGTCTTATTCAAGTTTGCAATCCCATTCTTGCAGAATCTGCTTAATGCTATAAAATGAGGGGGCTGGTTACATGATTTCAAAAGTTCCTGGGGCCCCTGGGTGGCTCAGTTGATTAAGCCTCTGATTCTTGGTTTTGGCTCAGGTCATGATCTCACAGTTTCATGAGTTCAAGCCCTGCATCAGGCTCTGGAGCCCTGCATCAGGCTCTGTGCTGACAGTTCAGAGCCTGCTTCAGATTCTTTCCCTCCCTCTCTCCATGCCCTTCCCCCACTCATGCTAATTCTGTCTCTCTCAAAAATAAGTAAACTTCAAAAAAAATTTCTTTGCCAGCTATAAATATATCCTGTTGTAGAAATCTTAACTACTGGTCCTCTGTGCTACTATTAGATCCATATTTTATCTAAGCTTCCACCAGAGTATCCAGACTCTTTGACCTGCAAATCTGATTCATTTCTCCAGAATTCCTAGCCTGGGTTTTAATATCTTATTTAGATGACCTCCCCAAATGTGAACTCTTGCCGGGGAGGCTTCTCCTCTGACTGACCTTGAATATGATCACTTGCATGCTCTTTGCCTTTGCCAATGCCCCTATTCCTGATCTCCAACCCCTCTAATTCACAATATGTGCCATTTCCACATTCTTCTGTTTTTATACAACTGTTGTTTAAATCCTGGCAAGACAGGGTAAATAATTTAATTAGGTTATTAGGAAAAGTAGAGAGGAGGAATTTTAGATCTGAAAGAAAAGACTATATAGTCCACTTTCTTCATTTGACAGATGAGGAAGAATGTTAAACATTCAATGTAAGTTAAGCAGAGAGACTCTCTCTCTTAGAGTGACTGTCACTAATCCTTCCACTCACCCGTGCTTTAGTTTAGTAAAAGTAAAAATTTTACTTAAGTAAAAATTTACAGCAAATGAAAGAATCACAGTACTTACAGGATTCTGATACATATAGGGAAATGGAAGAAGGGGGAAAGAACAGGGAGAAGGAGGGAGAGTGAGAAGCTTTCAAACACTAAAAATACTCCCGTGATTTATCTGTTTTGTGGATTTTTGTTGAGTTATGTTATAATTTTACTGTACCAAAATACAATCTGTAGGTTTCTAAGTAGATTCTTCATTTGAAGTCACCATATGAAATTAAAGGTAGGTTCAATTATATCCACAGTATATGGAAAGCTGGATTCTGGTTTAAAAAAAAACTACTAGACCTCAATATATTATTTATATTGTACAAATAATCAGAATAGCTTTATTATTCTGTTTCATGATCTACTTTCTGGTAAGTAAGAGGATACCTTATATTGAATTTAATAGACAAATTCAGAGACCATTTCAAACTTTTCATCAAAGTTGTCTTTTCAGTTAAGATATATTTTTTAAAGACTCAAGAGGCCAGAATATTACACAAAACATTAAACCCACCGTCATCGTCCCAGCAGCTCTTAGCATCGCCTTCTCTCTCGCTGCTCCCTGGTAACACTGTCTGGTCTGTGGGCTGGTCATCTCCCGGCAGGCCACCCTCACAGTCTGCTGCGTCTGTGATACTTTCTTCTTCCACAATATGGAGTTTGTCTTCATCATCCGAATCTGAATTTGTTTCTACCACAGTGTTATAATTTGTAACTGTAATACAAACAAGAAACAAATAATCAAAACCAACTAGCATAAAAATCAGTTTTCATACCTCAGTAAAAAGAAATTTTAAAAAGGACTTCGTTTAAGTGTTCTATAAATAGTAACTCATTTATTCTTACAACCTTCTAGCAACGCTATGAAACAGTATCTACCTGCTGTCTACTACTTATAACCCTGAAACCAAAAATAGAAACCAAGACCTAGGAAGGTAGGTACCTTGTCCAAGATCATATAGCCAGGAAGAAGTAGGGCCAGGATTTGAACTCTAGCAGTACAGTTCTATATACTGGGCTCTAACACTACATCAAGTATTCTCTCCTGCCATAATGAGTTTATCCTATGTGATACGCCTTATGTACAATTCGGGCCTCAAATCTTTAAGGCATTAAAATTAAGAAAAGAGTTCATCTTTTCTAATAAGTCAATAGTCCATCACCAAATTTACCATAAGAAAGACATGTTTAAGCTGTCAATTGGGCCTATGCATTTCATATTAATCCCACACTGAATTCAGAAAGAATCTACCAAATCAATTTAGCCAAATTCTGCATAAGGCATGATTCAAGTAATGTTTGTACGTAAGTCTGTAATTTTAGAAAAAAATAACTGGCATTCAAAAGCTTTCAAATGGCCACCCTTTCCATATCTTTAATGAATGTCAGTAAAATTTAACACCAACATTATGAAGATAAGTAAGTATTTGGAATGACCACAGCTCATAGAACCATAAGTAACAGTTGAGAATAAAATTCTCTAAAACAAATAATATAGTATAGTCAATATTTTTCCTTCAGAGTCCTTGTAATAATCACTCTACTGGGATAAATTATTTAGTACCACATTGGGTATGGTCACTGGAATGCCTCTTTTCAATTGTTTGCAAGGTGATTCTTATTTGCTAAGCAAAGACTGGAAGGGAGAAAAAGAAATCTTTGCTTTGTTTAGATAACTAAGCAATAATTACTTTCAGTTATTCTTTCAATTTCTTCCTTAAAATTTCCAACCATTCTTGAAAGAAGTTAATAACCTGAATGTATAAATGATATGCATATATACCCCCTTCTCATATAAACACACACACACACACCTGACAACAAGAAGAAAGAAATACAATCAGAAGTGGATACATATGTCAAGGTGAGAAGGAATAAGAAAAAATCTCCAAAACTGCTTTTATAAATCTCAGGAAGACACCTCTGCTCCAAAGAGTACTAGAGTTACCCTTTCCCCCACATTAGAAATTCTTCAGTATCTTGTCAGAAGAAATATATCAAGTTTTGTTGTGTTATTAATACTTTAGTGTGAACACATTTTTCCAACTTTTTCCCAAGAGCAAGCCACTTTCTAATCTCATTATAAATGTAATACATGTTCAGTTCACAAGAATTCAGATAACATAAACATGTAAAACTAGTAAAAGCTCCCTCCCCCAAATTTTCCTTCCTTGACTCACTGTAAAGATAACAGTAACAGCAAATTTTATTAATTTATCTATGCATGAAATAGGCATGATACACAATCACTTTATATACTTTATCCTATTTAATTGAAATGCTGACCTCACCTTATATACATATATATTTAATGTAAATTCTCTATATAAGTGTGTTATGCATCTTTAAATACACACATATGGAATCACATTATACTGTTCCCTACCTCGTTTATTGTCACTTAACATATCTTGGAAATTCTTCTATTTAAGTATATGTGAGGCTTTCTCATTTTCCTCTTGTTCTCATTTCATTGTACAGACAGAATTTAACCAATCACCTATACTGATAAAGTTTATGTTTCCAAGTGATGATTAAGCATTAGTGACAATGTCATAATAAACTTTCTTGTAAATATATCTTTACATTGGCCATTCCTTAAATTCATTTGTCAGATATATTAGTAGAGATGGAAGTGCTGAGTCAAAGGGAAAACGTATTAAATAGATACGGAAACATGGGGAATTCCTTGTACTCCAGCCACACAATGAGGAAAGTAAATTGTGCAACTGTATGTGGGGATAAAGGGAATGATTCTTAAAGGCTGTTCCAAAGCTGTCACTATGCTTGGACATGGATAGTTGAAATGCTATTTTGTGAAGAGAAGGTTTAGTGATTCTTCAGTGTCTTTGGTTGGCCACGGGTGTTATTCTTGCTTTAATACTGTAGTACAGTTCTATCATTACAATTTTGTTAGCTGTGGATTGTCCAACCATACATTTACATTTAGAGGATTTAGGGCTTGAAAATTACCCTATAATTAGTCTTTAAGATATGTATGCATTTTTGTTCAAATATTTGCTTGCATGCCTTATAGTTTCACTAAGTTCCTTTTACTCTGAGCCACACTAAGTTCTTCTTACTTGGGTTCCTTCACCCTGTTTTATTCTGCCTGGGTTGGCTGTAGCCCTAAGTACTCTTCAAGAACACCTGTCACTTTCTAGGACTCTAGCAAAACTCCTTCTTGCCCCCCCAGTATGAGCTGCCATTTGGTATGGAAGATTGTAAGTCAAATACCCCAAACCACAAAGACTGCATGTAGTTTATACTTATCTTGGGAATTTTCCCAAAGCATGTTTTGAATATGTGGCATAGAACTTGAAAAAAAAAACAAACCACTATATTTTATTGGCTAAGATGGAAAAAAGACCAATAACTATTTTCCAAGGCTTCTTCCTATCTTCTGCTTCACAGTTACTTAGCTGAGAGAAAAAGCAGTAAAAATGGTTTATACTGATTGGTGTAACTTAGAAAATAGGTAAGCTTCCCTTTGTTTCTGGATCCATCCTTTTGTTGATCTACAGAATTAATTTTAAAAATAGAGCCTCAGCACAAAAAGCATAAAGAATAATGCAGGCCCTGATAAATCCTAGTAGCCAATGAAAATGTTCGTTACCTCAACTGTCTGTCCATCAATCTCCATTCCTCTATACTTTTAAATCTTTGGCTAAAAAATATAATAAAATATAGTTTATCTAAAGTTTGGAATATTCTTTTTTCAAAAATTAAAAAAAAATGTTTTTATTTATTTATTTTTGAGAGACAGAGAGACAGAGCATGAGTGGGAGAGGGGCAGAGAGAGAAAGGGAGTCACAGAATCTAAAGCAGGCTCCAGGCTCCGAGCTGTCAGCACAGAGCCTGACACGCAGGGCTTGAACTCACAAACCACGAGATTATGACCTGAGCCCAAGTTGGACATTTAACAAACTGAGCCACTCAGGCGCCCCTAAAGTGTGGCGGCATATTCTTAACAAACAGGTGATTATCACCTTTTAGTTCTGAGTTTTAATTAAAATAATAACATTTCAAGAAAACAAAGATAAAGGGATTGGAAAAGGTAAACAGTTTTAAAAATCTTTCAATATAATTAACAATATACAATATGAATTTAAATTTCTATAGAAAAATGGTAATACTTGGGGGGGCTCCTGGGTGGCTCAGTAGGTTAACCATCTGACTAAGCTCAAGTCATGATCTCAGTCTGTGAGTTTGTGGCCCTCCTCAGGCTCTGTGCTGACAGCTCAGAGCCTGGAGCCTGTTTCAGATTCTCTCTCTCTCTCTCTCTCTCTCTGACTTTCCCCTGCTCACACTCTCTCTCTCTCTCAAAAATAAAAATTAAAAAAAATTAAAATGGTAATATTTTCTATGCATTCCTGTTGTGACTAGAATGTGGTTAAGGACACAGTGACTTCTTGGTGGTAGTTCTTGTTGGTGTTACTTGCTAACATTTAATGCAGATATAACAGTATCCACTGCATAAGGTGGTTGTGAGGGTCTAATGATTTAAAAATGTATTGTGCTTAGATCAGTGTCTGGCACACAATAAAGACTATAGAAGTATCTGCTATCGTCATCATCATCATCATCATCATCATCATCTTCATGCTCAATCTTTACAATTCCTAAGAAGTTGGTATTGTTACATCTCTCCCTTTTATAGACCAAAACAACAACAACAACAACAACAACAACAACAACATCCCAGAGTAGCACAACCTGTTTGAGGTTATTTAGCTATTAAGTTATAGAGCTGGACTCAAATCCTGGTGTGCCTGATTCCACAGCTCAGACACTTTAACTACTATGTACAAAGCCTCCTGACTGAAAATTGTTGCACAAATGATAAATATTCTTAAATTTGTAGTTTTGTGTCTAGCCTATTCTGGGGCCCTGGCATTCTATACTTAGCAAAATGCCACTAAAACATTTTCAAATGAATAAGAAATTTTAACCATTAGAATCTCATTGCAATATAACAGACAGTACACCATAGGGTAGTATCATCATTATAGTCAACAAACCTTTAAAGACTTTCACATAACATACTATTGTTAGCACTTGCCTGCATATAGTACCATATCAACTGCACTAATTAAACTCCCATGTAAACATGTTTCTTAAGTAATGTACAATTATAATAAAGAATTAAATAAATTAGATGAATACAGTTCCAAAAAAGAGCAATAATACAATCTCAACTTCAGTCATTAAGGTAAGAGCTAGATCATCTAAATGCTTTAGAAATAAGAACCCTGCCAAGCACTGTTTACTGTAGCTCCGAACAGCAGGTTGGGCCTCACAGGGGAAGACACTGAGGGAGGGATGAAGGGAAAGAGAAAAGAGGAGGGGACATACTTAACCTGCAGGTCTTTGATTCTGGTCAGGTGATAATCGTGGCATGTGTTGATGAAAGCCACAGGCTAAGGCCATATTTCAACATATTTTCAGGCATAAAAATGCTTTTTTTCCCCCCTGGAGAGAAAATTCTGTTTATACTATGCCATTAATACAGGCTTAGCTATGTCTCATTCTGATCAAACACATACTCATCTGCATGGTAGAAAAGAAAGATAAAATCTCTCTTAGGAAAAAGACATGACAAATATTTTAAAAATAACAGACTGCTGTACTTCTAACATTCTTCCATATATGTCAGACTAACGTAGTGCCATAATTTAGAAACAACTAGAGAAAGGAAGATCCAACAAGGTGGAGAAGTAGGTGGACCTGAAGTTCCCTCGTCCTTGCAACACAGCAGTGTTGAGGCCAAAGGACTTTGAATTCCAAGAGTAGGGGCTGCAGAGTGAAACAGAGGTCTCCAGGGACCCATGAAGATAACCTGGCAGGCCATAGGTGCAGGATTGTGAACTAGGAGAGATAAAATGCGTTGCGTAGGCATGGACTGGAGGGATCCCCTTCTGAGGAAAGACAGAGGGAAATGAAAGAGATGCTGGGGAAGTGTAGGACTTTATCGAGACAAGAGAAAAACCAGGGCGCAGGACGGACAAAGATCCAATCTCTAACTGCGGGGCTACCTCGGGACGGAGGTCAACTGCCCTGTTCGTGCACCTGGGGAGGAGGGGAGCCAGCCCCGGGATCAGTAACTAGTTCAGAGGCACAGTCCGCAGTGGGAGAAAGCGATCCCCTCCCTGGAGTACTAGAGGAAGAAGGTACATAACCGTCTAAAGGGCAAAGACTGCCTGTGCCCGCCAGCCAGAGGCCATATATCGGTGGCGCGGAGCAGCACTTCCCTGGAACCGGGGTGCTCGAGCGGGACCCTTTAAAACATCGGGGTTTAAATCCCAGCGGAGTGCCAGGGAGGTGCGGGAGTCGGTGGAGCAGTACAAACCACCTTGTTTGCCCCTGTGGCACTGTGAGGACAGTCTGAACAGAGAGGTTTGGGACACCCTGTCCATGGAGAAGAGACTGGGGTGTTGCCATTTTTCTCCCCATCACCATCAAGGTGGGCTTCAGGGAACAGCGGGCCCACAGTGGAGGCGGGACCCACCTACACCAATCCACGCCCCTCCGGGCCTGGTAACTGCTATTTACAAGAGCGAGATTGACCCTAACCAACCATACAGCCCCTCTTCCAGACCAGTGCTGCCACCGGTTCCCAGGCACCCAGCGGTTTTGCATTTCCAGATTTAATTCTTGGACAATTATTATATATGCATATTTTTTTCTCTTCCTTTTCCGTTCTTATTTCTTCCCTCCTCGAGTCTGGTTATTCTGGTTCTTGGTTTGTTTAAGCAGACATATTTAATCTGTTCTCTTTATACTTTTTCTCTATCTCCTTCTTTATTTTCCTCTCTCTGTTTTAAGCCATAGTTTCTCTGCCAGGTCAACTTTCTTTTCTTTTCTTTTTCCACATCCCTGTCATTTCTCTCTTTGTAGGGGATAAGGCCTTTTCCATCAACACTGCCCCCACCCTGTTGTTTTGCTGCTGCTGCTGGCTTTTGTTTTTGTTTCTTGTCTTTGTTGTTTTTTGTTTTTGTCTTCATTTTTATTTGTTTGTTTATTTAACAGTTTTCCAGGGCTACTTCAATGAACAAATCAAAGCACACCTGGTGGAGGGTCTAAAGCATCACTATTTAGGGAGATAAAAGCAAAGAGACTCATAACAACAGAGAGCAAATAACACACTCCAAAAAGCACCTCCTGAAGGGCCAGGCCTTGGACAGTTATGACCCACCTTTAATATAGTAGTGTTCACAGGTGCAGGACACATAACAAGCTTTTAAAGCACATAAGGGACAGAAAACTAGCAAAAATGAGAAAAAAAAAAAAAAACCAACCAGATTTCTCCTCAAAATAAATTCCAGGAAGAAATGAAAGCTAAAGAATTGATCAAAACAGATATAAACAATATAACTGAACAAGAATTTAGAATAATAGTCGTAAGATTAATCACTGGGCTTGAAAAAAGCATAGAAGACCGCAGGGAATCTATTGCTACAGAGATCAAGGAACTAAAAAATAGTCATGATGAATTAAAAAATGCTGTAAATGAGATGCAAAAACTAGAGGCGGTGACAGTGAAGACTGAAGAGGCGGGGGGAGAATAAGTGAACTAGAAGATAAAATTATGGAAAAAGAGGAAGCCGAGAAAAAGAGAGTAAAAAAATTCTAAACCATGAGGGGAGAATTAGAGAGCTGAGTGATTCAATGAAACGTAATAACATCTGTATCACAGGAGTTCCAGAAGAAGAAGAAGAAGAAAGGGGCCACAGGTGTGCTTGAAAAAATCATAGCTGAGAACTTCCCCTATCTGGGGAAGGAAACAGACACTGAAATCCAGGAGGCACAGAGAACACCCTTCAAACACAACAGGAATCGATCTTCTGCATGACATATCAGAAGATATGTCTGGCATATCTGGCAAGATATAAAGCTAAAGAGAGAATTCTGAAAGCAGCTAGGGACAAATGGGCCTTAACCTACAAGGGTACACATATAAGGGTAGTAGCAGACCTATATATTGAAACTTGGCAGGCCAGAAGGGAGTGGCAGGAAATATTAAATGTGCTGAATAGGAAAAATATGCAGCCAAGAATCCTTTATCCAGCAAGCTTGTCATTCAAAATAGAAGAAGAGATAAAGGTTTTCCCATACAAACAAACACTGAAGGAGTTCATCACCACTAAACCAGCCCTACAAGAGATCATAAGGGAGACTCTGTGAGTGGAATGGTGTAAAGACCACAAAGGACAAGAGACATCACTACAAGCATGAAACCTACAGCTAACACAATGACTCTAAATTCATACCTTTCAATAATAATACTGAATGTAAATGGTCTAAATGCTCCAACCAAAAGACATAGGTTATCAGAATGGATTAAAAAAACCAAGACCCATCTATTTGCTGTCTACAAGAGACCCATTGTAGACCTGAGGACACCTTCAGATTCAAAGTGAGGGGATGGAGAACCATCTATCATGCTACTGGAAGTCAAAAGAAAGATGGAGTAGTCATACTTACACCAGACAAACTTGATTTTAAACTAAAGGTTGTAACAAGAGATGAAGAAGGGCATTATATCATAATTATGGGGTCTATCCATCAAGAAAGGCTAACAATTATAAGTGTTTATGCACCCAATTCGAAGGCACCCAAATATATAAAACAATTAATCACAGACATAAGCAATCTTATTGGTAAGAATGTGGTAACTTCAGGGGACTTTAATACTCCACTTACAACAATGGACAAATCATCTAGGCAAAAAATCAACAAAGAAACAATGGCCCTGAATGATACACTGCACCAGATGGACTTAACAGATATATTCAGAACTTTTCATCCTAAAGCAGCAGAATACACATTCTTCTCAAGTGCACAAGGAACATTCTCCAAGACAGACCATATACTGGGTCATAAAACAGCTCTCAATAAATATAAAAGAATTGAGATCATACCATGCACATTTTCAGATCACAATGCTATGAAACTTGAAATCAACCATAGGAAAATGGTTGGAAAGCCTCCAAATGCATAGAGGTTAAAGAACATTCTACAAAAGAATGAATGGGTCAACCAGGCAATTAAAGAATAAATTTAAAAATATATGGAAACAAATGAGAATGAAAATATAACAATCCAAACTCTTTGGGATGCAGCAAAGGCAGTCTTAAGAGGAAAATACATTGCAGTCCAGGCCTATTTCAAGAAACAAGAAAAATCCCAAATACAAAATCTAACAGCACACCTAAAGGAACTAGAAGCAGAATAGCAAAGAAATCCCAAGGACAGAAGAAGGGAAATAATAAAGATCAGAGCAAAAATAAATAATATAGAATTCCCCCCCAAAAAAACAGTAGAACAGATCAATGAAACTAAGAGCTGGTTTTTTGGAAAAAAAAAATAAAGAAATAAACAAAATTGATAAACCCCTACCAGACTTCTCAAAAAGAAAAGAGGACCCAAATAGATAAAATCATGAATGAAAATGGGACTTATCACAACCAATCCCTCAGAAACACAAACAATTATTACAGAAAACTATGAAAAATTATATGCCAACAAACTGGACAATCTGGAAGAAATGGACAAACTCCTAAACACCTACACACTACCAAAACTCAAGTGAGAAGAAACAGAAAATTTGAACATACCCATAACTAGTGAAGAAATTGAATCAGTTATCAAAAATCTCCTAACAAATAAGAGTCCTGGGCCGGATGGCTTCCCACGGGAATTCTCCCAGACATTTAAAACAGAGTTAATACCTATCCTTCGTAAGCTGTTTCAAAAAATAGAAAGGGAAGGAAAACTTCTAGACTCATTTTATGAAGCCAGCATTACCTTGATTCTCAAACCAGACAGAGACCCCACAAAAAAAAAAGGAGAATTATACGCCAATATCCCTGATGAACACGGAGGCAAAGATTCTCAACAAGATACTAGCAAATCAGATTCAACAGCATATAAAAAGAATTATTCACCATGATCAAGTGGGATTCATTCCTGGGCTGCAAGGCTGGTTCAATATTCACAAATCAATCAATGTAACACATCACATTAATAAAAAAAAGGATAGGAACCATATGATCCTGTCAACAGATGCAGAAAAAGCATCTTGACAAAATACAGCATCCTTTCTTTATAAAAATCCTCAAGAAAGTCGGGATAGAGGAACATACCTAAACATCATAAAAGCCATTTATGAAAAGTCCACAGCTAATATCATCCTCAATGGGGAAATACTGAGAGCCTTCCCCCAAGATCAGGAACACAACAGGGATGTCCACTCTCACCACTGTTGTTCAACATAGTGTTGGAAGTCCTAGCATCAGCAATCAGACAACAAAATGAAATAAAAGGCATTAAAATTGGCAAAGAAGTCAAACTTTCACTTTTCACAGACAACATGATACTTCACATGGAAAACCCAAAAGACTCCACCAAAAGGCTGCTAGAACTGATACATAAATTCAGCAAAGTCTCAGGGTACAAAATCAATGAACGGAAATCAGTTGCATTTCGATACACCAATAATGAAACAACAGATAGAGAAATCAAGAAATTTATCCCATTCATGATTGAACCAAGAACCATAAAATACCTAGGAATAAACCTAACTAAAGATGTAAAAGATCTGTATGCTGAAAACTATAGAAAACTTATGAAGGAAATTAAAGAAGACACAAAGAAATGGAAAAACATTCCATGCTCATAAATTCCAAGAACAAATATTGTTAAAATGTCAATACAATATACACATTCAATGCAATCCCAATCAAAGTTGCACTGGAAATCTTAAAGCTAGAACAAACAATCCTA
The DNA here is from genome assembly GCF_024362965.1 of Panthera pardus. Taxonomy (NCBI): domain Eukaryota; kingdom Metazoa; phylum Chordata; class Mammalia; order Carnivora; family Felidae; genus Panthera; species Panthera pardus. Next base: position 112,827,314 of record NW_026526991.1, read on the forward strand.
AAATTTGTATGGAACCACAAAAGACCCTGAAAAGCCAGAGAGAGTAATATTGAAAAAGAAAACCAAATCAGGAGGTATCACAATCCCAGACTCCATTCTCTACTACAAAGCTGTAATCATCAAGACAGTATGGTATTGGCACAAAAACAGACACATAGAACAATGGAATAGAATAGAGACCCCAGAATTAGACCCACAAATGTATGGCCAACTAATCTTTGACAAAGCAGGAAAGAGTATCCAATGGAAAAAAGTCTCTTTAGCAAATGGTGCTGGGAGAACTGGACAGCAACATGCAGAAGAATAAAACTAGACCACTTTCTTACACCATACATAAACTCAAAATGGATGAAAGACCTCAATGTGAGAGAGGAAACCATCAAAACCCTAGAAGAGAACACAGGCAACAACTTCTTTGACCTCAGCCGTAGCAATTTCTTGCTTGACACATCTCCAAAGGCAAGGGAATTAAAAGCAAAACTGAACTATTGGGACCTCATCAAGATGGAAAGTTTCTGCACTGCTAAGAAAACAATCAGCAAAACTAAAAGGCAACCGACGGAATGGGAAAAGATATTCGTAAATGACATATCGGATAAAGGGTTAGTATCCAAAATCTATAAAGAACTGACCAAATTAAACACCTGAAAAACAATCCAGTGAAGAAATGGTCAGAGGACATTAAGACACTTTTCCAAAGAAGACATACAGGTGGCCAACAGACACATGAAGAGATGCTCAATGTCACTCATCATCAGGGAAAAACAAATCAAAACCACACTGAGATACCACCTCACGCTGGTCCAAGTGGCTAAAATGAACAACTCAGGAAACAACAGATGCTGGCAAGGATATGGAGCAACAGGAACCCTCTTGCACTGTTGGTGGGAATGCAAACTGGTGCAGCCGCTCTGGAGAAATAGTGTAGAGATTCCTCAAAAAATTAAAAATAGAACTACCCTATGACCCAGCAATAGCACTACTGGGAATTTATCCAAAGGATACAGGAGTGTTGATTCATAGGGGCACGTACCCCAATGTTTATAGCAGCGCTTTCAATAATAGCCGAATTATGGAAAGAGCCTAAATGTCCATCAACTGATGAATGGATAAAGAAGATCGGTTTATATATACAATGGAATACTACTTGGCAAAAAGAAAGAATGCAATCCTGCCATTTGCAGCAATGCGGATGAAACTGTAAAGTATTATGCTAAGTGAAATAAGTCAGTCAGAGAAATATATCATATGTTTTCACTCATATGTGGATCTTGAGAAACTTAACAGAAGACCAGGGTGGAAGGGAAGGGGAAAAAAAAAGTTACAGAGAGGGAGGGAGGCAAACCATAAGAGAGACTCTTAAATACAGAGAACAAACAGGGTTGATGGGGGGGGGGGGGGGCGTAGAAAATGGGTGATGGGCATTGAGGAGGGCACTTGTTGGAATGAGCGCTGGGTGTTGTATGTAAGCGATAAAGCACAGGAATCTACCCCCCATACCAAGAGCACGCTTTACACATTGTGTGTTAGCCTATTTGACAATAAATTATATTTTTAAAAAAGATAAAAACAGAGAGGGAGGAAAACCATAAGAGACTCTTAAATACAGAGAACAGACTGACCGTTGCTGGAGGGGTGGGTTAAATGGGTGATGGGCATTAAGGAGGGCACTTGTTGGGATGAGCACTGGGCGTTATATGTAAGAGATGAATCACTGGGTTCTATTCCTGAAGCTAATATACTGTTATGTTAACTAACTTGAAAAAAAAAAAGACAAAAAAAAGAAACACCTAGAAAAATACATATGTTTGAAGTCATGTTTTCAAGAGTAATCGATTACAGTTAAGTAATAGAGTATTTCACACGTTAGCACTATACTGAGAACAATTTGATTTAGGCAAGAATGCTATGAAATATGAAGGTAGAGACACTGCACAAGTATTTCCATTAGTCTCTAATATCAGTTGGGACAAAACCGTAACAAGACCACTCAACATGTTTTTCTTATCCTGAAGAGATTCCTGGCACATGACTTTCCACATAGTAGGTAGAGAATTATTTGTTGAATTGAATGTGGGGCCATATTTTTTTTCTCAGTGAAGAAATAAGTCAGGAAAATGACAAAGCTGTCATTGGGATAACCAAAGAACTGGCAAATAAGCACACAAAATGAAAAAGAGAGGTCATTTGACAATCCACAACACCAAAGAAAACTACAAATAATGTTACAACAGGAAAGAGGAACTTATGTTTCTATAAATACTATATACCCAGGTATATTGTAAATATTTGTTAATCTGGCTTTTGATCTAATTTATAGATAATATTAATGTGTATGTATTTTACTATAGAATAAAGGTTATGATGTAATATGCATATTTAATGTAACATGTAATATACAATGTGTACATTATCTAACTGTAACAAGTCTTTTATTGATTTATTTTTTAAATGTTTATTTTGGGAGAGAGGGAGGGAGGGAGGTGGAAGGGAGGGACAGAGAGAGAGAGAGAGAGGGAGAGAGAGAATCCCAAGCAAGCTCCAGGATGTCAGCACAGAGCCCTGATGAGGGGCTCAATCCCACAAACCATGAAATCATGACTTGAGCCAAAATCAGGAGTCAGATGCTTAACCAAATGAGTCACCCAGGTGCCCCTCCAAATATTTTAAAAACATAACTCCAGTCAAAGTCAGTGATTCTGACATTTACCTCTGCAAAGGGTTGGTGGTTTTCAATGCCTTCAGATACAAGCTATTCATAGAATGAAAACTGATAAGCAAAGTCAGGGGAAAGGGCTGCCATCATGCAGAGAATCCTAGTTCTTATTTTCTCTCCTCTCTTATTACACATTAATATTAAGTATTCCTGGGATTTGTATCTGGTGCTAAGTTCTTATTCTGGCCTCTTTCCCATGGTCCTCTGTCTATATGTCCCCAAAAGAGTCATCCCAAATTACCTTCTTATTTCCCTGACTTATCAAAGCTCCTACTCACTCAGTGAGCTAATTTCAGCCAGTGTAAGTAGACCTCACAAAGAGATAGATGAAACAATTAAATAGCAAAGTTCTTAGCAGACCAAACCAAAATCAGTCCCAGGGACAGGTGGTTCTTCTGTGTGTGTGTGTGTGTGTGTGTGTGTGTGTGTGTGTGTGTGTGTGTGTGTGAAAAGTATCTAACTAAAATAATTTACTCAAAATTATCAATAACTAGTATTTCCTTCACAGGTAAAATATGCATTTATAAAAAGAATGCTTTTTAATTTATATAACTTATTACTTATGGAATACAGGCAGGATGACAAAACCCAAGTGAGGTGTGAAGACTGAATAAAAATACCAATGCAGAAATTATTGAGTCAACCAGTAGAGAAGACATATAACTGATAAATCAATCCAAAAGCCAGATCTCTGAAGAATCAATAAAATTGGTAATCACTAGCCCCCTTAATCGTAGAACAAAATTGAGAGGCACAAAGTTTCAATATTAATGCAATCAGAGAAGTAATTATAGCTATAAAGGAATTTAAGAGACTTATTTACAAATATTTTGTACAAATCTAAGCAAATATATTTAAGAACTGGAATGAAAAACTTCCAAGGCAAATGTTAGTGATTGTAACTACATTTATTATTTTATAGAATTTATACAATTACATAAGAGATGGCAAAGGTAGACAGACCATAGATAAATTTGGGAAGACCTCAAAAGTCTTCCTAACCACCCAAAAAGTGCCAGATGTTTTCCCAGGTGAATTTCTTCAGCTCCTCAAAGGAATGATAATTCTGTTGCTTTTCTCAAGGAGAGGAAAATGAAAAGAGCCTAAATTCTTTTTATGAAGCCAACATAATAGCAGTCAACTAAAATCTGAGAAAGAGCACACATACATGCATGTGAATGCACACACACACACACACACACACACACTCTTTCTCTCTCTCTCTGTCTCTCTTTCTCTCTCATAGACTCAGTCTCACTGGTGATCCCTGATATAAAAGTGTTAAATAAAATACTAAATCCAGTGGTACATTAGAAGTTAAATAAAGCAAGCATTATTCAACATTAGGAAGTATATAAGATGGTTCACTATCTTTACATAGTAAAGGATAAACAATATGATCTCTATAAGACCATGAAAGATATTTGATAAAATTCACTATTCCTTGCTGATACATTTTCATAAAAATCAAAGTGAAGTCAGTATTATGATAAATGATTATGTATCAGAGACATTTGTAAGATAAAGATGTTATTGTCATAATTACTGACAGCATTTTAAAATAATATGCTAATTTTCAAAAAGAACAAAAAGAAAAGCACAAATAGTGCAAAAAAAGAAAGCAAAAGTTTTCTTTGCAGGCGATAGTTTGATGTTTCTGGAAAAATCACTGAAAAAAACTATAGCATAGAAAATTTGGTAAATGACTAATTACAAAGTTGACAGAAGAAATCAATAGCTGTCCAATAAACCAATAATATCTTGCTAAAACATAACAGAAGGAAAAATCCTATTAATAATAACTCACAAGATGACCCATGAAGGCAAAAAAAAGAAACATGGAGGACCTATATAAAGAAAATTTTAGCATTCTATTGAGGGTTATAAAAATTCAAAGGGATACATGTACCCTGATGTTTACAGCAGTATTACCTACAATAGCCAAATTATGGAAGCAGTCCAAGAGTTCAACGACTGATGAATGGATAAAAGATGTGGTATGTGTGTGCGTGTGCACGCGCACGTGTATACTCACACATACACACAATGGATTACTCAGCCATAAAAAAGAATGAAATTTTGCCATTTGCAACAACATAGATGGAGCTAGAGAGTATTATGCTAAGCAAAATAGAGAAAGACAAATACTATATGATTTCACTCATATGTGGAATTTAAGAAACAAAGAAGCAAAGGGAAAAAGAGAGAGAGGCAAACCAAGAAACAGACTCTTAGTTATATAGAATAATGTGATGGTTACCAGAGGGGAGACAGTAGGGGAATGGATTAAATAGGTGATGGGGACTGAGGAGTGCACTTGTGATGAGTACGGGGTGATGTACGGAAGTGCTGAATCACTGTATTATACACCCGAAACTAATACAACACTGTATGTTAACTAACCGGATTTAAATTAAAACTTAAAAAAAGAAGATCTGAATAAATGAAAAAGACATACCTTGCATTTGGATAGAATGGTTTTATATTATAAAGATGTCAATTCTACCTAAAATAATCTATAAATTCAATGCAATTCTGATCCAGCTAGTAACATAATATTTTCAATTCTAAATGATTTAGACCAAATGAGTCCAACATTTACAGGGAGAAGTAGGAAAACAATCTCTGGAATGAGACTGCCTGGTACAAGTCACAGCTTCACCAATTACTATCCATGTCACCTTGGGCATGTTTCTGAATCTTCTCATGCCTCAGTTTCCTTCTTTCTAAGGTAGGGATAATAATACTGTGCCCCTAAATAGGGTTGTCACAGTGATAAAGGTAACTATATATTCAAAAAACTTAATACTTATGCAGTACTACTGCACATAAGTGCTCAATACATATTGTTACTATTATTATTTCCTAAAAAATTAAGCCCAGGAATATTCAAGAAAATTCAGAGAAATGACAATAATGGTGGTGGCAGGATAACAGGACAAGCCGTACCAGAGAGAAAATGTATCTTGAAACTACAGAAATGGAAACAGATTTGTGCCAATACAGGGATAGACAGAAAATTAATGGACTTAAAACAGAATCCAAAAATAGATCCCTCAGACTTACGGTAGTCTTGCTAATCAGATTCCACCTCACAACTTTAACCAAAATGAAATCTACATGTATCAAAGATTTTAACTAAAGAATAAGGAATCATAAAAGTAATAGAAGAAAATACAGGCAAATCCTTTTTCAAGTCCTGTAATAAGTAAGGCTGTTATTAGCATGACACAAAACTCATGACTATACATAGAAAAAATTTCAAGTCAAAAGACAAATGACAAACTGTAAAAAATGTTTGCAATACATGTTACCAAAGACTGATTTTTTTTATTATACAGAGAATTCTTACATATCCGTGGAGAAAAAATAAAACATCCAGTAAGAATATGCAAAGAAAATTCATCCCCACAAAAATATGAACGGCCAATAAACATGTAGTAAGATGTTCAACCTCACTAATTAAAGAAATACCTACTTGGATTAAAGTATACCGTTACAGTCACTTCTTGCATACACTCTTAATTCTCTCCTCCTGCCTTTCTCACACTTAAAAATCCCTATTCTGGCTAACCACCACCCCCCCCCCCCCCCACCATTCTGATCAAATCTTACTTTTCCAATTTCTACACCTCAGGCCCTTTTACTGCAAAGCTTTTTGAAAAGTTACCTTACACTGGACTCCAATTTGTTTCTTCCTATTCTCTCTTAAATCCACTCCAGTCACAAAACTGCTCTTGTCATGATTGTGAAGGACCTTTACGTTGTGAAAGGCAATGACAATGATCAATCCTCATCTTATGTGACCTATGAGCACCATTTGACATAAAATCTCTCCTTTTCAACACATCTCTCTCCACTCCCTTGATTTTCCTAACTTACTGACTGCTGCCTTTACATTCTTTCCTCCACCTCCTGGACCTCAATCTGTCTCATGGCTCTAAATGTCATTTAATGACTCTCTGCTCTATATCCCAGCCCAAACTTCTCTGCACTCCAGATACGTAAGCCCAACTGCCTACCTGGTATCTCCACGTGGATGTCTGGGCAAACCTGCCATACCCAAACCCAACTGTTGACCCTCTCAGCTTTCTCTATTTCAGTAAATGGCACTTCTGCTCTTCCAGTTGCTCGGACTAAAACTCTTAGTGTCAGTTTTTGACTCCTTTTCCCCCTTCTTCTCATACCCCACATCTAGAGAGAAATGCCTTAAAATTTATTCAGCGTCTGGTCCCTTACCACTAACTCCTCACCACCTCCCTGCTCTAAGCCACCACCTTTCACTGAGAGTGCTGCTATTGGTTCTCATCAGGTTTCCTTGCCTCCAATTTTGCCTTCCTATGGACAGTTATCAATACAGCAGCCAGCACAATCCTTCTAAAACATTAGAGAAATCCTGTTATTCCTCTGGTCAAACCATCTAATGGCATCCCACCTTGCTGTAATCCAAAGGCCCTTCGTGAGCTAACTCCCACTCATTCATTCTCTCTCATCTTCTACTTTATACTTGTTCACTCCAGTCCACATATGCTGGCCTCTTGCCTTGAAGCTTTTGTACTTCTTGTAATTCCACCTGGAATGTTCTTTGAGCACGGCTCAATTTCACCTGCTTATTAGTGAGGTCTTCTATGTGCACTCCATTTAAATTTATAGACCTCTTGGGGTGCCTGGGTGGCTCAGTCAGTTGAGCGACAGACTCTTGATTTTGGCTCAAATCACCATCTCACAGTTCGTGGGATCAAGCCTATGCGGGGCTCTGTGCTGACAATGCAACTGCTTGGGACTCTCTCTCTCCCTTTCTCTCTCTGCCCCTCCCCTGACTTGCATGTGCACTCTCTCTCAAAATAAACAAACTTAAAAAAATAAATTTATAGACCTCCTTCAACCAAGAGCACATGCCACTCTCTCCTGTGATTTCTTTCTTTTTAAAATATTTATCACTTGGGGCGCCTGGGTGGCTCAGTCGGTTGAGCGTCCGACTTCAGCTCAGGTCACGATCTCGCGGTCCGTGAGTTCGAGCCCCGCGTCGGGCTCTGGGCTGATGGCTCGGAGCCTGGATGGAGCCTGCTTCCGATTCTGTGTCTCCCTCTCTCTCTGTCCCTCCCCCATTCATGCTCTGTCTCTCTCTGTCTCAAAAATAAATAAACATTAAAAAAAATTTAAAAAAAATAAAAAAAAATAAAATATTTATCACCAATGGCCATAATATTTTATTTTTTATTGTCTCCTCTCACTAGAATATAGATTCCATGAAGCCAGGATTATTTTTGGTTTTGTTCACTGCATGTCGAACACTGTCCGTAAGTACTAATTGCTCAATAAATGTTTAACAAATTAGCAAAAAAATTTCCCAATAACACAGGGTATATGCAAAGGTTCAGAAAATGAGTACCCATTTACATGCTGTTGTGTTAATTTGTTGTTGTATCGAAACTAATTTTTAATTAATTTTTATCAAAATGTAAAATATTTACCTGCTGACCCAGAAATTTCTTGGCATTCACAAACTGATTTACACATGTATGCAAATACAGATGTTTACCTGCAAGTTTGTTTTTAACTACAAAAGCTTAAATAGCCACCGCATAGCCATCCCTTTGTACTGATATAGAGAGGAGTCCTCCAAACTAGTTTGATTCCATTCTTGAAGAAAATGAAGATGTAATAGCACGCATACATGCACCTGAATAATGAATGATAGGGTCTGGAACATACAAATGAAGAAATAAGGTAATGAAACAATGACTTGTTTTTTCTATTTTATTCCTTCTATATTCTTTAACTGTATGTATTATACTTAAAAAAGTTAAAAGATAAATTTTAAATATACAAGGAAAAACGTGAAATGATATTCAGTATACCATTGCCAGTGGTGAACTTAAGAAAACTGAACTGGGATTGGGGGAAATATTTTCTTAATATTTTTGTTATTTGAATTTTGGTAACAGTAGATAGATAGGAGGCATAATTAGAAATAGCAATCAACACACTAAAATGAAATTTTAAAAATAAAGGTTAAAATGACATTTAGGAAGAAAATAAATACTATGTTGTAAACATACATCTTGTGGATTTTGAAATAAAACTATTTTAAGTTCCTGTTAGAAAATAATATGTATGAAAGACAGTGGTCTGCTTTAAAATATGAATAACACTGACCTTTTCTGCTCATAGCTTCATAAAGTATGAAGTTATGTAAAACGAAAAGGAAGGTAATACTTGTAAAAAAAAAGAGCTAAGTGAAGACCAAGGTAAGTGAATTCTGCTCCTTCTTGCCAGCGCTGAGGGCAGCTGCACATGCGCCGCACAGATGCCCAGGAGGACGGCACGGTGGAGGGCACACACTTTCTCTTGTCAAAGGCAACTAATAGCACCCAACGACAGGTTAGAGCAACATGCACCCACCCCGCCCCACACACTCATATGTTTAATAGCTTCTGCTATACGAGTTGGCTTGATTCTAAGTTTTTTTTTTTAATTAAAAAAAAAAAGTGTTTATTTGGGAAAGAGGGAGAGAGAGACAGAGTCAGAGCACAAGTAGGGGAGGGGCAGAAAGAGAGGGAGACACAGAATCAGGAGCAGGCTCCAGGCTCCCAGCACAGATCCTGACATAGGGCTCACACTCATGAGCAGTGAGATCATGACCTGAGCCAAAGTTGGACACTTAACCAACTGAGCCACCCAGGTGCCCCTTGATTCTAAGTTTTTCTTAATTTACAAATAAGTTTTAAACAATAGTTTGTTATCTACCAACCTCAGAAGGCACTTTTTCCCTGACTGATTTTGAGACTCACTGATTTGTAGCTGAACTGGTTATGAAAAATAAGATGAAGGAAGAAGACAAGAATTTTATTTGAATTACTTTCATTTGGGTTTCTCAGATTCCTTTAAGCTATACTGTGTATAATTGAAAACTGTTGGCCCTGTGCTAGATACTAGTGTCCACAATGGGAACGGAAATCATAGGGGAAGTGAAAAGAAACAGGCCATGAACACCAAGGATGCAGTCTGAGGACCAATCCTCCCTTGTCTCCTTGGGAGTGGCAGTAAACAATAACCTAAGTAAGGCTAAATGGTACCCATCTGGGGCACCTCCTCTTGGAAAGCTTTCTGGAGGGCTAAATTTTAACACAGGTGTGCTAATTCCCAGAGTCTAGCCTTGTAAATAAAGTCTCTCTTCTCCTCTATGGACTAGATGTGGAAGAATAAGGATCATACTAATGAAAATTGTATTGGAAGTTATTTCCTAATGAAGCATTTATAGGTAATCAAAGTTTAGCTTTACTGAGACCTTCTAAACATCACATGTTACAAGCTTGTGAATTATCACATTAGAATGAATAATTTAGTTCCTCTGACCTAAGTGCTCCAGAAGGTAGAATGAAGGCATATAATACTTACAGTCTCTGCTTCTGAAATACGTGTGCCATTTATAAAATATGAGTAATGTACATTGAATATTATAGAGAGAAATGGGACAATAAATAATTCAATGCTAAATTAAGAGTGATGTAGAAAATAAATACTACAGGATTCCCTACCTCATTGTGTCTAATCTCTTCTTTTATGCCTTGCTAATGTTCCAAAGAAATAAAACTTTAAATACTTTGTTTTTTTTTAATTTGAAATATGTTGTTGGAAAATTAAATTGATTTGAATTGTAGTACCCAAGAATTCCTGGTGTTTTTGTTTACCTGATTTATCTGAGAAACAGTCACAATGGTAATTCTCTGTGCATACAACCTATTCAGAAAATAAGTAATATCCAGTAAGCTAGAAGACCTTGTGAACTCACCTACACTCACATTTTCATATAAATTTTATCTTAGAAGAGTAAATGGACTTAGTGGTGAAAGTGGATATCTTGGAAAAATACAGAGAAATGAAAACTTTAATTGCATATATAGAAACAAACTGAGAAAAGGGTATTTTTCAAAGTATTTCAACAAAATTCTGTTTTATCAAATTCCTACTACTGGCAGAAAGAAAAGTTCAATCAATCAATGCCGCTTATATAGCTTTGCGTGCTGCTCCGGCCCTGCTCATGAAGAACTTATGAAGTATTCAGTGCTTTATATGCATTCAATCGCTTAATCCTTACAAGAGACACATGAAGAATTATTATCCTCATTTTACAGATAATGAAACTGGACTTAGAGGTTATATAACTTGCCAAAGGTAGACCAGTTAGAACTGGAGCCAGGATGCCAATCCAGGCCACGTGGCTCTAGAGACCTTGCTCTGAACCTACTTCTCCTGCTTCTCTGAAGCAAACAGAATAGTACAGCCAACAAATGAGCAAAAAAAAAAAAAAAACCCTCAAAAACAAAACAGAAGAGAGAATTATTTAACACTTTATTGACAAGAACTTAATCAAGTCTTTCTGAACTCAGAATCTAAGAAAATAAAAATGTAAGTAGCCTTATTATTCATTTTTTACATCAGAATGGCATTGGAATATACATAAAGCCATAAAACCTCATTTCAGAGATTGTTTTATTCCCTTGATTTAAAATTCTGAGGGCTCTCCATTGCATATACCATGAATTCCAAACTTCTATGCATAGCAAATAAGGGTCTCTAGACTGTGAACATCATGGCCTCAATTATCTCTACCTCCTACCCTTCTGCCCAATATATTCCATTCCTTACACACTGCTATACTTTCATACTGCCCTCCCCCTTTTTCCTCTACTGCCAAATTTCTACTCATCTTTCAAAATTCACACCCAACCCATCAACAAATCCTATTGGTTGTAGTTCCTCATCTCCAATGCCATTACCTCTTTCAAACTGTCATCTCCCCTACTCTGGGCTACCACAAATCCCACCTCATTGGTCCCTTTGTCTCCACTTACCACATAGCAGCCAGGGTGACTTTTTCAAACCATAAAGCAGAATAAGCCCCTCTACTTCCTGAAAACTTTCAGTGGTTTTTCAGTGTTCTATCATGTTTGGGCCTTCTTACCCCTACTCTTTCTTATACATTCTCCCTAAATAATCTTTCCGGTCTTTGCCGGTGACAAGCCTTACTCTACTCTTAGCCCTCACGCTTGCCTTTTTCTCTGCCTGGAATGTTGTTTCCAGTCTTTGAAGGGCTGGCTCCCTCTTTTCCTCATGTCTACATTCCAATGTCCTAGTTTCAAAGAACCATTCCATGTCTACCTAATCAAACATGCTCCATCTTTTCTTTTCTTTCATCATCCTATTTATTTTCTTCAAAGCATCTAATCTGTAATGATCTTGTTTAGTACTTGTGTATTTTCTCTCTATATCAGTTTTTATTGCTGCTTTATAACAAATTACCACAAACTTAAGGGGCTTTAAATAACACATACTTGTTATTTTACAGTACTTGAGGCCAGAAGTCCAAGACCAGCCTCACTGGGCTAAAATCAAGGTACTGGTAGAGCTGTGTTCTTTCTGGCAACTCTAGGGAAGCCTGTTTTCTTGCCTCTTCCAGCTTCTAGAGACTGAACACATTCCTTGGCATGTGGCCTCCTTCTTCCTTCAAAGCCAGCAGTGGCCAGTTGAGACTTTTCTCACATCACATTATTCTGACACTGACCCTTCTTCTGTCTCCGACTGGCACTTTCAAGGACTCTACATTGGGCCTAACCAGATGACACAAAATCATCTCCCAATTTTAAGGTTAGCTGATTAGCAGCCTTAATTTCCTCTACTACTTTAATTCTCCTTTGTCATGTAATATAAACTATTCACAGATTCTAGGGATTAGGACATGGACATCTTTGGGAGGCCATCATTCTACCTACCATAGTTCCCTACTAAAATGTAAGTTCCATGAGGGCAAGGACATTGTTTTGCTCACTCCAGTAGTCTAAGTTCCAAACATTAAAGGCAACTTAAGGTATTTTTTGAATTAATGATGCTCCTCTGGACTTTTTCTGACTCTTGTCCTAAATAAACTTTGTGCTCCTGTGTAATTTTCTATGGGCAATATGCCCATATCCCATCATGTCTTCATTATGTTCACATGCTTATCATTAAGTCTTTGGCCAAGTGTGAAGCGTTATGATAATATGTCAATAAAGGATTATGTGCTGTGAAAGATGTGTTGAATCAATAAATTTTGAAGTTAAAGGGACAATAAAAGGTTCCAAAGGTTTATGCTAATGATTTTATAATTGTTTTTATGATTCCTAATAAAGTGTGGAATAGTCTGATATGTTTTGGTAAAGGATTACTCTTCTACAAAATGTATATTAACTTAATGAATTTTAAACTCGGAAAGAATCTGAAGGTTAATCTCAGTTCCACATTTTACACTTGAGAAAACTGAAACCCGATGAAACTAACTAATTTGTCTACTTACACAAAAAATTGTGGTGAGCCTGGTACAAACCCCACTTGACCTTTTATAAAAATCTACCTCCTGATGTTGCCATGAAGATTAATTTAATGCATTTAAAAGCACATAAACACAGTGCCTAGCCCAGAGCAAGTGCTTTATAAATAGGAAGCACAGTAGACAGCTTTTACTGGCATGACCATTATCTTAAACACTATATTTTTCCCATTTCTCAACAATACAAATAACTTATACAAAACAGGTACTCAATGAAATACTTGTTGAATCAATAAATCATTAAAAAGTAAAATACAAACATGGTTAAACAATGTTTAATAATTAAATAAATTAAGCAATTTTCCTAGGAAAAGCAGGTAAAAGAGAAGTAGAGCATGCATATTACATTGCTCTCTATCATGAAGCCTTCCCCAACTTATTCTAGCTAGTAATTTCTCTCCTCCCTTCATGTCTATACCAGCAAGGTCAAAATCGTTTTTACATTAATATTAAGGTATTATATTATTTGCCTTTTTCACTCTTGACGTTTGCACCAATGCAAAGGCAATGGTGGGTAGAGCTGTTAGTGCCTTAGCATGATTCAAGGCCATGGCGACAAACCATATCCTGCATACTTCACTGACATTCATTCCCAGTAAAAATAAACAAATAAATTTGCCAATTTCATTTAAGAATGTCCCTGATGTAGTAAAAGTTATTTTACTAAATAATGGCCTCTTAGTGCATGTCTTTAATATTCTGTGTTAGATGACGGGATGTACACATAAACCACTTCTGCTGGGTAGCAAAGCATACAACTGTTTTGAAATGCCAGCTGAACTGACTGCCTTTTTCATGGTACACCAATTTTACTTGAAAGAACAACAACTAACCATGATTTTTCAGACTTGAGTATTTGGCAGACTTTTTCTAAAAAATAAACCAAGTAAGTCTGTCACTTCAAGGGAAACAAAACACCAAATTTGTTGCCAATAACAAAATTTGAGCTTTCAGGCATAAATTAGAATTCTGGAAAACATGCAACTGCCACTGTCAGTTTCACAGTTTGCCAATTTTAAAGACCTTTCTGAAGAAAGTGATGCTAATATTGATGGTTCTTTTGATATGGTAAAATGTAATGTGTCAACATGTGAAAGATCTATACAACTAAATGAACCAATATATTCCAAATGGCTAATGCAGGAAATACAAATTCATGAGTGGGTAAAAGTGATCCATTTAAAGTTCAAGACATAAGTATGAAATTCAAAATATGGTTTCATATTCTGCATCGCAACTAAACTTTAAAACATGCTACTTGATAAGTTTTCGTGCAGTAACCAAATAATAGCCACAATTATCTGAAAAGGCTAATTCCAAGTACATGTCTGTGTGAGGCCAAGTTTTAATATATTTCAATTATAGCAAATTACAACAGATTGAGTGCAGAAGCAAATATGAGAACCCAGCTGCCTTTATTACTGAAGATCAATATTTTAAATATTTTTCATTTTTAATTGTGAATAGAGTAAATATTGATAAATATAACCCACAAAATCAAGAGCACTTTGGGGTCTTCAAGCATTTTTAAAGTGTAAAGGGAACCTAAGATCAAAAAATTTTGAGAATTGTGATGTTTAAAAAGGTGGTCACTAGTCACACATGTCTATTCACATTGAAGTTAATTAAAATTATAAATAAAATATAAAGCTTGGGTCCTCATTCATACTAGACACATTTCTAGTGCTCAGTAACCACATGTGGCTAGTGGCTATGAGATATAATAGATATAGAACATTTCTATTACCACAGAAAGTCCTACTGGACAGTGCTAGTCTATATTATATTTGGGGGGCAGTTAATTAGCATCTTATTAATTATCACTGGTATAATCCTACAGTATTTTATCATACCTGTTTTAACTCCTTAAGAACAGATGCCTTTTGAAGGCAGAGTCTAGAACACTGATGTCTATATCTATATATGGTAATGATACTGTCGTGTATATATAACATACTGAATCCCAGGAAATGTTTTATATATATATTACTAGAAATAAATACTCTGAATAAGATGCTTGCTGAACTGAATATTTATTAACTCAATAAATATTTATTCAGGGTTTTACATAAGAGAGATATCATGCAATTATGATTATTATCTTTCATATTTCACTATATTTTGGTCTAAGTTTACAAGCTCTGGGTCTCCACTTTTTCTGTTCATATGTGTTTATAATAAACTATTTGCCAACAATTTAATGCTTACACATTGCTTCAGTTCACATTTTCATAAATGAGGACTTGAAGACAATTTTCCTTTTATTATCTATTGGTTATATTACACAGGACTTACAGTTCATAATTATGGACTACTAAGTATGACTTTCAAGTTTTCTAAAGACTTCCACACATGACATTGAAAGCAGTGTTTTAAAAGTGCCTGCCTGGATGGCTCAGCTAAGCATCTGACTCTTGATTTCAACTCAGGTCAGGTCATGATCTCAGGGTTGTGACACTGGGCCCTGCATCAGGCTCTGGGCGGGGCATGGAGCCTGCTGGGATTTTCTCTCTCTCCTTCTCTCCCTCTGCCCTTCCCCTGTATGTGTTCTCTCTCACTCACTCACTCACTCACTCACTCTAAATAAATAAATAAATAAATAAATAAATAAATAAATAAAAGTTATATTAAATCTGTAAACAATTAACTACATTTGTTTTAAAAGAATTAGTATCACCTGGGGTTTACAGCTTGATTTTATTTCCTATTATAGCTTTGTAGGATTCTAACTTTTTGAAATTTTAGCACCTATTATTTTGACAATTTTTATTTTTACTGAAGTAGTGAGACGAATTTGTAAAAGCTTGTTAAAATTTAAATTTAAATTAATTTTTGTTTAAATACACTTCTGAGATTTTTACATCTCAGAATTACAAAGGATGCTGGGATACCAAAAAGCTAGGGCTGGCCTGTAGGGTTCCAGTTGCTCTCTATTACTCCTCATATAATAGTTAGAGATTTATAGCATAATGAATGCTGCTTGTTTCCAGTGCAGTTTAAAGCAATGCTCCTGGCAAGCAAGACCCATTTATAGGAAGGAGAATAAGAGGAGAGATATGTGGGTTTCTGGCCAGGTACTTTTCTAGTCAACAACCAAGATATGTACCTGGAACTAGGTGAGAGATTAGCTGCCTGTATATACACACAAGCCCTCTGCTAATTTAAGACTATGTATCATCCTCTCCACAGAACCCTACAGATTCTTTTTGGAAAAAGAATAAAATATTTCTTCTTAAATATGCTTTTTGGATGAGAGAAGCAAAAACATGATTCACAAAACTAATAAACCATTTGTACAACATGGAGTAGGTACTAATAAGCCTATACAAGCAGCCCTACTCCATGCAAAAGAATGTGTACCATAAACTGAAACATAGGAATTTATTTCTTCAATAAAAGCAAATAAAACAATAGCTATTTAAATAAGGCAATTAAAAAAATTAATGTTTATTTATTTATGAGAGAGAGGGAGACAGAGTTTGAGAGGGAGAGGGGCAGAGAGAAGGAGACATAGAATCCAAAACAGGCTGCAGGTTCTGAGGTGTCAGCACAGAGTCTGATGCGGGGTTTGAACCCACAAACTGCAAGATCATGACCTGAGCCGAAGTTGGACACTCAACCGAAAAGAGCTACCCAGACGCCCTTAAGTAAAGTAATTTTTATAAAGTGTAAACTTTACATTATGCTAACTTCTAAAGCTTCTGTTTTCAATTTTGTCTTGCTATGTAAGTTCAGTTTAAGCAATGTTTCTGTAGCAAAAAAGACTTATAATTTAAATAAGAGCTAACATATTTTCATAAACTGCTTTATTTTCCATACAGACTGGGGTGTGTGCCTATGAAGCAATTTATTTTCCAGAGACAATCTACAGCTAAGGGTAAAATTTTTATACTGTATTTTCAGTGGTAGAAATTTTTTAAAAAGTGAAATCAGATTTATGGTTCAAATTGGTTAAACTTTAACATTGAAAAATTAGAAAATTTAGGCAAAAAGTCACTTGACTATTAAACTGAAAAAAGAGACAATTTTTGTTAAGTTCAAGTCATGTCAGTAGCAATCTAAGATACTATATTAAAAGGTAGTATTTATATGGCTTGCATAAGGAGGCATTTTATTAATAAAAGCCATAATGGTATAATCTGACCATGTAATAGAGGCTTTGGAGTCAGGTTGATCCAAGTTCAAATTAGGTGTCAAACACTCAATGGCTGGTTGTTCTTGGGTAAGTTTCTTTCCTACGTCTTGATTTCCTTACATATAACGTGCTAATAATAACCATTTATAAGATTATTTTAATGACTGAATCAGGTAATTTATATAAGCTGCTTAGCAGAGTAAATGATAACACAGAAGGTGATTAATAAATGCCTTACACACCATATACATACAGTTTCCCCAGGATACAACTATATTTACAAGCATTTCACCTCGATTCATTCTAGTAATCTATACCTGATATAGTAAGAAATTTTTAGTATATTATTTCAAATATCATTTAGATGTATAAATAAGAAAATTAAAAAATTTATACTTCAAAATCACATGCACAATTGCATCTAAGAACATCAAAAACAGAATCTCAGAATGCTATGAGATTCCTCTTCCCCTCAGTAAGAATTCTGTCTATAGTATTCCTGACAGAGTCACAGACTTTTAAACTACCAGTTCAAGTACTTTGTATCTCAGATGGGGGATGAGGAGAGAGAAGTAGAGATAGAGACAGAGTGAGCACATGTGCTTTCTTAAAGACAGAAAGACAGACTAAGAAAGAAAGATTGAGGGGCACCTGGGTGGCTCAGTCAGTTAAGCATCTGACTTCAGCTCAGGTCACAAGCTCATGGTTCATGAGTTCGAGCCCTGCATCAGGCTCTCTGCTGTCAGCACAGATCCTGCTTCAGATCCTCTGTTTTCCTCTCTCTCTGCCCCTACCCTGCTTTCTCTCTCTTTCTCAAAAATAAAATAAACATTTAAAAAAATTAAAAAAAAGAAAGTTTGAGATTGAATCTTTGAACCCCTGGATCAATCATTACTTGAAGTTATCATCTCATGAGCCAATAAAACCCATTGCTTACTCTCCTCCTCCTTTTAGGCTATGCCTACTGATTGAGTTGGGTTTCTAAAGCTTACAACCAAATCAGTCTTTATTAATACACTAATTATGGGTGAGAATATAGCAATTAGACATAAGGGAGGTTTTATTTCCACCATACCCATTAGAATTCTTTAGTAAGTGATGGATTTAGCATTTATACTCAGGATATTGATTCCAAAGCTTGTGCCCTTAATCACTGCACCGTAGTAAATGGCAGCACTATTACATATATCCTCTTGAGATGTAACAGTAGAATTCTTTTCTAAATCAAGACAAGGTCGCACACATCTATATGCATCTATTTTTTAACCATATATTTGACATTATGTAAAGAGACTGGAATAGCAACAGAGACTACAATAATGTAAATGGTATTTTCCTACTCTTAATGATTTAGATAAAAAGTATTACGAAATTCTTTCTCTTCCCAGAAAGATCTCTTCTATTTTTATAGGAAGAAGTATACAATTCAAAACCTATTTCCTCAATTATATAGAAAGACTACAGCCCTGTATTTGTACTTTAGACAAGTCTTCTCCAGATCACCTGGAAATGCTATTCAAAGCATGCCTGTGAAAACATAACTAAGAATCTTTTTTATTACATAATCTTGTCTTTTTGAGCAAAGAGACTCACCTACAAGAGGTATTTGATTAGGGAAAAGGTAAATAAACTCTCAAACTAGAGACTTCTGTTGTAGAAGGTGCTATATAATCTGGCGCTAGAATTTCCAGGCATCCATCCAATTACTCACAAACAGGATACGGGTGGGATTAGCTTGTGCACTTGAACAGTCAGAACACAGGACGTCCCCAGTTGTAAAACCTAAACAACACGAGGGATCTCTGCACTACTGAAGAATTATAAAGTCTGACTCTATAATCAGAATACTGTAGTATTCTAGACTTTGGAGCGAAGTTACAGACATAAAACTGTTTCAAGAAAAGTGTTTCAGAAGACCAAAATGAATAGAAGTAAATAAATGTCCATAGGGATCTCCCCCAAATTATCCTGTTTTTCCCAAGTATCTCTTAGAACAGCTGGCAACCTGAGTCACCCTGGATGGGAGGAGGGGTGGACAGTCATGCTTTCTCTTGGTCACATGTTTTGTGTTCAACTTGAATCTTCAAATTGACAAGGAGTAAAATAACATCTTCAAACTTTGCAACTCTATTGCAGTTTACAAATTGCAAACTACTCCAACCAGAGTATACTCAGAACAATACTGTAAGATTGGCCAGTAGAGTTGGTACTATCATCACTTTTTAAGAAAAAGTGATATGAAGCTTAGAGAAATTAGGCAGACCATTCAAATTCACACAGAAAGTAATTAGGAAAGTAAGGATTAAAAATGTTTCTGGAGTTCCCTCCAAAGTACCATGGTATTCCAGGAATAAATGTAATTCTCTTGCTGCATGTTTTTGAATACATCATCACATTTAGTTTTCACAAAACCTTTGGGCTGTATGTATGTATGCACATACAATTCTGTATGACACCTTCAACCAGTTTTTCCACCCGTTGGTAAACACCTGTATTCCCATTTCTCAACAGATGGGAAGATGTTCAATTCTAGAAAAATATGCCCTTAAGTACCATCAAAATACAAGCTGCTTCACAATTTTTCATACTTGGGGAAAAAATAAAACAAGGGAAAAATAAAGTGAAAAAGTAAGTTTCAAACCAGATAGTTTAAAAAACTTTACAAATGGGTACAATTTACAGAATCCAAAATTTGTGGGAGACTCATGCTATAGATCACAACTGAAGAAAATGGGTCAAATAAAGAGCTTTTAGTGGAGGAAGTTTGTTATGCTAAGAGATGGGGCTTATTTTGAATTTTTTTTTAGATTAAAGATTTCTCAGACTTATTGTGACATATATACAGAGTAATTTTTATTGTTAATTCCCTAACCATTGTTTTCCATGAAGCTTAACTTTCTCTGCTTCAGTTTTGCCAACCTCATTCTTTTTAGAAACCTAACCTCCTGGCTGGTAAGGGACAAATGACTTACAATACTAAAATGGATTTTAGTAATAAATCTTTAGTGTATTTTAGAATGTGCACTGATAAATAACAAAGCACTCTGAATCTATGATAACAGCGAAAATTCATTAGGTTAATTATTGGTTTACTCAAAATTTTTAAATACTTTCCTACGTTTGTTTTTATTTTTAAATATTTTTAATGTCTAATCCAAATCCAATTAAATCAAATTCATGTTTTTCTAGTCTTGGCATTTAGAATTAATAAAGGTTTGCTGAAATACTCAGTATACAACTTTTTTTTGGATATAGTGTGCTATTCCAAATATCTTCAGATATATTGACATTCTTCCCAAAGTAACAACTGATGAATATCAACCTACTAAACATTTTCAAATTTTCTGTAAGAAACGGTTTTTTTCATTAAAAAATAAAATCTTGATTGCATTTATCTTATAGGAAAGCTTCAGATAGTAGGCCAGTGCTGTGCTTAGGGACCAATCCTCTGTCTATATTGGATGTTTTGATATAACCCATACTCAGGTTATAATTATTAAGCATAAAATGTTGGTTCATTAAGTTGAAGAAAATATAAAACATAAAATAAATCAATAAAATACTATGACTTGGTAACCACTTTAAAGATAAAAACCTATGGAATACATTATACCAATAACCCACATGTCAAAAGAGAAATTCCCACCTTAGAAATATAAAGTACATCTGAGCAGCATAAATGTTCTAACACTAGTTTAGCAAACCAGGAGCTGTCAAGTTCCAATAACCTATTATTCACACCTCTTTAATCACTGCCACAGAGTCGATTATAAATAGCCTCATACATTTTTAAATAAGGTCATTCTGAAATGAAACAAAGAAGGTAGTAAATATTCTTGTACATAAGGAATTCAAATCCTAATGCACAACACAACTGTGTATTTCTCAAATGTTCAATATACAGAAAGCTAACAAAGTCTTTTATTAACTATGTCAGGTATGCACTCTATGAGGATTCAGTGGAATAACTAAATTGCAGCACCATTTAAACACAGCAGCCTAAAAAGAAAAAAAACTCTCCCCAATAAATCTCATTTATTATGAGGCATTACTTATGGTATAATAAAAATAAAATATAATAATTGATTTGTTGATCTACCTAAAACAATGCTATGCGAAGTCATGATGCAAAGACCATTCTACAAGGAAAATGTATAGTATCAGTGATGATGTCACTGGCTATTAATTACTCCATATAGCTGATAATCTGAATGTATTTCTTCAATATGAATTTATATAAACATGTTAGAGAAGAAGTTGTAGAATGGTTTAACAGAGTGGCAGAATATCTTTTAGAAAAAAAATTAATTAAATTAAAATTGAGAATAAGGGGATAAAGTACCACTTAGGAGGCAAGGATCTAAAAGAATGAGCTAAAACCAACTAATCAAAATAAAACGAAGACAACACAACAAACATTAACAACAAAAACACTGTGGTTTTGTATAACATGTCCTTTATAATAACTGATCATTACAGAATCTCTAAGAAAAATCTAAATTATTGACGTGATTCCAGAGTGGTATGCTACCATTATGGCACCTTCAAAAATGATCTGTTGAAATGAGAATGGCACACTACCCAAATTCCTCATTTAAGAACTAACAGAATCAAAAGACTGGGTCTGAAGAACACTTGACACCAAGTAACTACAATCAGATTTTAATTGACTATTTTAAGATTTCCTGTTAAGTTTTCAGACTAAAAATCCTAAGGTTTTCTGGATGAACAGACTTTCTACATAACCAAGTTTCCCCCATTTTTTCATTTCTTCCTACAAGTATGCCTATTTTTAGATAACAAAAGATAAAACATTACATTTTGGGAAGAGATAAATGAGAATTCTGTGACTACTTAGTTTCTTAAACACTGACCTTTATGTGTTCACATGATATAGTAACAGAACCTTGTGGGAGTATGCCTACTGCATAAACCTTTGTTATCAAAATAACTTGAAAACAAAAGAAGATTGGAAAATCATGCATAATATTAACATGTTTTACTATATATATATACATATATATATATATATATATTTTTTTTTTTTTTTTTAAAGACAGCGAGCAAGCATGTGTGCACTTGTGTGTGGGAGGGGCATGGAGGGAGGGAGAAAATCTCAAGCAGGCTCCATACCCAGTGTGGAGCCCAATGTGGGGCTTGATCTCATGACATTGACATTATGACCTCAGCCGAAATCAAGAGGTGAATGCTTGACTCAGCCACCCAGGCGCCCATGTTCTACAATCTCTTACAAACTCACATGCGTGTCCCAATATTTACTGCATCATTTATTACCTTTGCCTGGTTGTTTGAGAGCTGTAGCTTAAAAACATTATTTCTTGCACAATAAAAAGTTAGTCACCTTGTGAGCATTGTTTTCTATCCACAAAAGATTCTTTTTTAAACAAAAGCTGTTAATTATAGTCAGTTAGATACCTTCTGACAAGGTACGTACCAACAGAAAATGAAGCCCACAGAGAAAACCATGAAACTAATTTCTGCCCATATTCCAGAAGAAGAGCTACATAAAGGTTTCGGAAATCAATGAAGCATTGTTATCCATATCACACTCTCTTAATTCTATACTCCTAGAGTCCTACAGAATTAATTTTAATATTAAAAAACATTTCTAATATGGAAATTATGTTCTTCCAAGGCCACATTTCTGATGATGCTATTGTACCATCTTTTTTTGACTTATATAGGTTTATACACAAGTGTTATTATCTGTATATTCATACTTAACATTTTCAGGTTGTTATTAACACATTTGAATAGTCCATCAACACAAGAGGCAACAATAAGGTGAAGTTTTGTTAAATCCAACTCAAAAATAAATGTAATTCTAAGACTAAGACTGAATGTTGGTGTTTCTATTTTCAAAATTTATTTAAATTCAAGTTAGTTAACATACAGTGTAGTTTTGGCTTCAGGAGTAGAATCCAGTGATTGATTCATCTCTTACATATGACACCCAGTGCGCATCCCAAAAAGTGCCCTCCTTAATTCCCATCATCTATTTAACCCATCCCCCCACCCACCTCCTCTCCAGCAACCTTCGGTTTGCTCTCTGTATTTATACTGTGCCATTGTTAATGCTGCTTTCAACAAATATACAAGGATCTTCAGTGGAGATGAGAATCTGAAGATACTATCTCTGACTCAGCTCTCTGTTAAGTATGAATATAAAATTAGTCTCCTTCCTAGTCCAAATATTATATTTAAAATTATTCAGTATCTACAACCTTAAGAATGTGTTGTACATTTCAAAATATGGGATTTCTGAAGGTCTTCTTTGGCCTAATCCCCAAACCTAAGGATGCTGGGATGATAGCTCCTATTCTTTTTCAGAGGCTCAGAAGTCCATTCAAATGTGAACATGTTAATAAGATCCTTGGCTATTTGCTACACCCTATGCCAAGCACTTCCTTTTCCTTTTTTTTTTTTTTTTTTAAGCACTTCGTTTTCCTATACTTCTGGAGTGACTTACAGGGCTTCACGACAAAAAGACTTTGTCCCAGCCATAATATATTTTTGGAAGTCTGGTCTTATGACTTTAAAACATGATGATGGTGGGGGGGAGGGGAGGCAGGGGCAGGGGAAGCTTGGGAAGGCAGAGAATTCTAGGCCAAAGTAGCTTCAGAAGGAATGGCCACTACTTTCATTATATATCCATGGAGTGAAGTAAAAATATGTGTATCAGGGTCAGTGTATGTATCTGAGGGAATCAGATCTGGTCACTTGAAGTCAAGTGAGTGAAAATATTATGATTTGGGTTAGTGCAATGATTTATTCATTATTTATTTAAAATATGTATAGAGCATTTGTCATGTCAGGGACTGTAGTTAAGAAAATGAATATATCAATTTCCATGCACAAGGACCTCACCAGTAGGGTGGACAAACACGTAAATAAGTTGTAATACATCTTGATATATGTAACTGACACAAATCTGGTAGAGAACAGAGAAAAGAACATTCTCAAGGATGGGCACTAGGGAGCAGGTTTCTAGAAATAAAAATGCTTTAGTAGGGAAATAATGTCTAACCTTTTTTTTCTAAGCTGGTTTTTAACAATAAACCAATCAGATAAGAATAGAGACTAAGGTAATTTCAGAAAGAGGAAAGGGACTGCTTCTTCCAAGTAAATTCCACCAAGCTATTCCTAAATTAAGAAGACTATAGAAGACTGAAGGTCTTAACTGAGTTGTATGCAAGATACTCAATTTTGCTAGAGGACAGAGGTGAAATTCGGTTGCAATTGCTACACTTAAACTATAAGAATGTATGAACGTATATTTTTATTAAAATTTTTTTTCCGTGGTGCCTGGATGGTTCAGTCAGTAGACCATGTAACTCTTGATCTCGGGGTTGTGAGTTTCGGCCCTATACGGGAGTTGAGTTTATTAAAAAAAAAAAAATTTAAACCCATCCCCATGACCCACTTCCCTTCTGGCAATCACTAGTGTGTTCTCCATATTTACGAGTTGGGTTTTTTGTTTCTTTTTTCTTTGATCACTTGTGTTGTTTCTCAAACTGCACATATGAATAAAATCATACGGTATTTGTCTTTCTCTGACTGACTCACTGCACTTGGCATTATACCCTCCAGGTCCATCTGTATTGTTGCAAATGGTTAAGATTTCATGATTTTTTTATGGCTCAGTAATAGTGCCTTGTATACATATACCACGTCTACTTTATCTATTAATCAATGGACATTTGGGTTCCTTCCATATTTTGGCTACTGTAAATAATGTTGCAATAAATATAGGGGTAAATATATCTTTTTGGAATTAGAGTTTTTGTTTTGGTAAATACACAGTAGTGGAATTATTGGATTATATGGTAATTCCACTTTTAATTCTTGAGGAACCTCCATATAGTTTTCCACAGTGGCTGAACCAATTTGCATTTCTATCAGCAGTGTACGAGGATTCCTTTTTCTCCACATCCTCAGCAACATTTGGCTATTTCTTGTGTTTTTGATTTCAGCCATTCTGAGAGGTGTAAAGTCATATATCATTGTGGTTTGAATTTGCAATTTCCTGATGATTAGTGATGTTGAACATCTTTTCATGTGTCTGTTGGCCATCTGTATAGCTTCTTTGGAAAAAACATCTGTTCAGGTCCTCTGTCCATTTTTAAGTGGGTTATTTGTTTCTTGGTGTTAAGTTGTGTAAGTTCTTTACATTAATTTTGAATAGTAACTCCTTATTGAATATATTATCTGCAAATATCTTCTCCTGTTCAGTAGGTTGCCTCTTTGTTTTGCTGGTGGTTTTCTTCACTATGGAAAAGCTTTTTATTTTGGTATAGTCCTAGTAGTTTATTTTTTATTTTTTCATAATTTTTTGAAGTTTATTTATTTGAGAGAGACAAAGACTGCATGAGTGCGGGGCAGAGAAGAGGGATGGAAAGAGTATCTCAAGCAAGTTCTGTGCTGACAGCGCAGAGCCTGACGTGGGGCTCAAACTCATGAAATAGAGAGATCGTGAACTGAGCCGAAACCAAGAGTCACATGCTTAACTGACTGAGCCACCCAGGTGCCCCTAGTCTTAATAGTTTAATTTTGCTGTTGTTTCCCTTACCAGAGGAGACATATCTAGAAAAATGTTTCTGTGGCTAACGTCAAAGGATGTATTTGCTTTTAGCAATATACTTTGAAATAACTGATAGGTTAATAACACGCTATTGCCCAACTCATTCATATTTAGTCCCTCTCAATGAATGTCATAACATACCCACATTCTTCTAAGGTACCCTGGCATAACAAGACAGTACTCCCCAATGCTACTGGAGCTACACCTTCTAGAATCAGCTGACACAACTGCCTATCTCCTGATATGGTGAAGTTTTCCCAACCATCTTCAGGGTTTTTTTCACCAACCATGAATAACTTGAGTAGATGGCACTGATACCAATCATGTTCCCTTAAACTAGGAACTTCCCCTTTCTCCCCAAATGGATGCCAGAATGATGGCAGAATAACAGATCGCTTTTATTTTATTCGTTACATGATTAATCTGTTCTTCTGCCACTGACCGGAGAAAAAAATAATCTGCTCTTAGATTTATTCTTAGTAGGAATCTGGCCCTCAGCCAGTGGGAAACAATAGATAATAGGGTCAAGAAACATATTGGATGGTTAATGGGATGTTCTGGGGAACCTCAACATTTATGAAATGGAGACAGAGAGGAAAAGAAACCATCAAAGACATGGAGAGCCTAAGAAGAGCATGTCTTGCTGGAAGCCAAGAGATGTAGGAGATTTTAAAAAGAGGCAATGAGACAGGCAGAATAATTCCCTCCTCTTGGGTATGCGTGAGGACCCGTGAATATGATGGGCTACCACTCCCATTATAATGTTAGGTTATATGACAAATGTGAAGGGACTTTGCAGCTGTACTGCCAGTCTCTAATCAGTTGACTCTGTGTTTGTCAAGAAAGATTTCCTGAGTGGGCTTGGCTTAATCAGCCAAAAACTAAAACAACCCTAAGGCCTCCCTGAGCTCAGAGACTCCAAGTAGCAGAGGTTCTCTCTTTTCTGCTGTTCTTGAAGAAGCAAAGAGCCATGTTGTGAACTGCCTGTAGAGAGGGGCAGCCTTCCTACAAGCATAAGGAAATGAATTCTGTCAGTAAACTAAATGAGCTTAGAAGAGGAGACTGAGCCACATATGACAACGCAGTCTGCCTGATGCTTTGATTGCAGCATTGAGTGGAGCTATGCTGGTCCACAGCTAGTCCAAGCTATGCCTGGACTCCTGATCCACAGAAAATGTGAGATAATAAATATGTGTCATTTAAACCACTAGATTTGTGGTGATCTGTTATGCAGCAATAGAAGAGTAATCCATTAAGCAAGGTCCCAGCTTTTGTAAGACTAAAGGAGAACTGGGATTCAATCTTTAGGTTGTCAGGTCCCTGACGTATGTGTTAGGATTTATGAGGGGCTGAATTTGCAGCAAAGATAAAGTAGAAACCTAGTTGTATAAATTAGAAGCAGGAGGGGGTAAGGAGAAGATGTAGTTTAATTGATGAAAGGGTCACATGGTTCATCTAGGACATTCCTGGTCTTGAGGTTGAGATAAATGGACAAATTCCATGCCACAGGATTAGGTCAATATATTGCTTGCTTTGCTTAGATCTGATTAACCAGACTAGAAGCCACTTGATGGCAGATATCATATCATGCCTATCTTATTCATTGATTCTATGTCCTCAGCCCCTCAGCTAATATCTAGCGTATTCTAAGCACTCGATATTTGTTGAATACATGAATTTCACATTCGTCAATGTGAAAAAGTAATTTAAAAATATGAAATTTTTGAGGAAACATTAGCACAAATGGGCACTACTCTGTGATTTCTTGAAAATATTCAATTTAACTCTGTTAAAGTATGGATGATTTGAGATGTCATAACAGAGGCAGTGATATAGTTGTCCTCCAGCGAATCCACAAATATCTACTGATAGCCTGTGTGCCAGACTCTAGAATAAGACTCCTGTAATAGTTTCTTAACTGATGTCTCTGTATCCATTCTAGCTCTTCTTAGCCCATTTCTCCACATCAGCCAGAGTAATATTCTTAAGACAAATCATCTAATTTCATTACCCGTTGAAAATCTTTTGATGGTTTCTCATTAGACTGAGGATAAAAGTCAAAGTCCTTAACTTGTCTTTCCATAATCTGGCCTCTGCCTCCCTCTCCAGCTTTACCCCTTGTCACTCACCTTACCACCTCAGAGAATTCATGCATTTTATAACCCCAGCCTAGAACATTCTGTCTTTGCCTACTTCCTCAGATTCCAGCTTAAATCTCTATTTAAATATAACTTTTTCAATGATCTCCCAATATAAATCACCCCTTCTACACAGCATTTATTATATCGGGTGTAATTACATTGTAGCATTACTTAAGATCCATCTCCTCCATTATACTAAAGCACCATGAGGTCAGGAGTTGTGTCTGTTTTGCTCAAAGAAATATCACTAGTACTAAGAATACTTCATACATATTTGTCAAATAAATAAAAGTAAAGGCCTAGGAGACCACCAACTATGAATTATGAAAGCTGCTGCTACCATCAGTTAGAACTACGGAGCCCTACCTAGTAATAATGTCACTCTAGAATACAAGCCCTAACCTCAGTGGAGTATACAGGCAAGCAGCCATGACAACTATCATCCCTACGACTCCATTTCCTCACCATAAAAAACAACAAAGTAAACATTAAACAGTACCAGAATTAAAAGCAAAGTGCTTCTCCTTTTATTATTTTTTAATACTGACCAACTGTGTAGAATTTTAAAATCCTTAAGAATTCCACTGCTAGGAAAACAAAAGTTTTAAAATCACTGATTTAAGGAATCCAAATGCTTTTTATAAAGAGTATTTTTAGAGAGAAAGTATAGAATAACATTAAAAAAATCTGACTAATAAAAGCATGCAAACTAAAGAACCTAATTGGGCTCAACACAACTCTGAAAATTAAATAGATCATGTCATTTTTCATTTGCTTTTAAAACCTTTCAGCGATTTCCCCACTGCTCTCATAAGAATCCCACTTCTTCACACTGTCTTAAAACCCTTCACAACCTGACTCCTGCCTACGTATGCAGCTCATCAGTGACCATTTCCCCTTCACCAACTCCTCCAACCAAATCTACACTCTGGCCTTCGAGAACTACTCCCCCCAACTGCCTTGCTCTCTTTTCACCACTGGGCCTTGGTTTATATTCCCATTCCAGGAATACGCTTTATCCTTGTCTCCTTCAGGAGGACTTCTACTTACCCAACTTAGCTATTCCTTCATCTCAGAGGGGGCTCCAGAATTTCTATATGGGAAGATTTAGTGGAGGCACTCTGGAGGGGAAGAAAACTGGAGATTTGCCTTACAACTATATTTGCATAACAAAAACACATTATTACTTGGGTGACAAATTTCATCTGGTGTAGTTTGGGGGACTTAAATTTCCTAATTCCCTCCTCGGTACTGACACTGGAAAAGTTTGCTCGACACTCTCCAAACTGAAAAGGTACAACATGCAACTGTGTATTTACTTCTATTAGAGAATTTACACTAGATTAGGGATGTCTGTCTACTTGTCTGTCTCTTAAGAGCACAGACTGTCTTTCCATGGTGATAGTCCTAAAGTCCTATCTCCTGGCATATAGTAGATTTTCAATAAATATTTTCTGACAGAATGAATCAAGTATTTTAGGAAAATCTATT
Source organism: Panthera pardus (assembly GCF_024362965.1). Taxonomy (NCBI): domain Eukaryota; kingdom Metazoa; phylum Chordata; class Mammalia; order Carnivora; family Felidae; genus Panthera; species Panthera pardus. The sequence goes on from NW_026526991.1 coordinate 112,856,768, forward strand.
ATGTACAAAGTATAATGTTACGTGTTCAGAGTGGGGAATAGAGATACTTACTGCCGATTAAAAATATAAAACATGTTAAAATATTTACAATACCTTCAAAAAAATAAGCAACAGCAAGTATAAAAGACAGTAAGAACTAGACATTTTTACTAACCAGCAGTCCTATACATCAACATTTCTAAGTAAAATGCCTACTATATCATCAATGAAGCATTAAATACATTGCACTGTATTTTCTTATAATGTGAATTTGACTGAATAAAGAGTGTTTAGCATTGTTAACTTATGAATGATACGATAAGCCACTAATTAACTAGAATACTCATATTCCTGATGATGTTTTCAAGATCCAGAATATAAGATGATCCACATTAGATGTCTAAAACAGCCTAAAACTCAAACCTGAGAAGGTACTTTGGGTTTTTTTCATTGTAAGGGAGGAGTATATCCTAAAGAGGAAAGATGCGATAGCAAAACAAGAAGTGGGATACCATGCTGAGAAGATAAATGTTACCATGAAGAAACTGTGTCGAAGAGCAAGAGTCAGTACGATTTGGAAAACTTTAAATTCTAGGTTGAGTTTACTTTTGATTTGGTAACCAGTCAGGGATTATTAAAACTCCTAACTGGAACTGGAAAACACAAAAGCATTGCTTGAATAAATTTGAGCAGGGCAAGACTGCGGCATGAATTCCAGCATGGAAGATACAGTAAACCAGGTGTAAAAAGATGAGAGCCAGAACTAGGGTAGCAGCTGCAGAATTGGACAAATAACGGTTTTGTAAATCTAACAGCCCAAATGTTTGCACTGGAACTGATTTCATTAATCAGAGTAATGCCACAAATATAAACTTTCAGGCTGTTATGATACAATCAAGAAAATGTTTGCTTCATAGATCATTTTATTTGGCAAATATGTACCCAAATTGTTGAGAGTCCTCAGATTAACTATAAAACACGCACTGGATTCATTCTTTTTATGTACTTCTGTATTTCTCTCTGGTGCCCTAAAAATAAGACTTAGGTCCACCTGTAATATCTCCTAGTTTACAAGGTCCCTCGAATCCTGAGTCAAGTAACATATTTTAAAATTTACTTCAATATCTTAGAGGAAAAATGACTAAAGAGTTCACTGAGGATTCAAATTCAGTCTTTTCAATTTCTTGTTTTCCATTTTAATCAATCTGGTGCATTACCATCATGTAGATAGCTGTAAGCTTATGACAAGACTAGAAAAAACATATTACCACACCATCATATAAAAGCTAAGAACTTAAAATTTGATTTCTTAAATAAAAAATATTTTCCCAATTTTTTTTTTATTTTTAACAGCTCTTCTGAGATATCCTTGACATATAAAATTATACATACTTATTTTTTTCAACTTGATGCTTTTATATATGTATACATTGTGAGAAGAGCACCATAATCAAGCTAATTAACATATCATCACCTCTATATAGTTACCATTTTGTACGTGGGAAGATTTAAGATATATCCTCTTTGCAAATTTCAGGTATACAATACAATAAAACTATCATCACCATTCTGTACATTACAACTCTGGAATGTATTTGTTTTGCATAACTAAAACTTTGTATCCTTTGACCAACATCACCCCATTTCCCTATTCCCCCAGCCCTTTGCAAATCATTCTACTCTCTACTTTTTTTAAAAAACTTTTTTGATATTTATTTATTTTTGAGAGACAGCAAGCGAGCATGAGCAGGGGTAGGGCATGGGGGTGGGGCGTGTGGGTGGGGCGTGGGGGGTGGGGCAGAGAGAGAGGGAGACACAGAATCCCAAGCAGGCTCCAGGCTCTGAGCTGTCAGCACAGAGCCCAATGCAGGGCTCAAACCCACAAACTGTGAGATAATGACCTGAGCCAAAGTCAGACGCTTAACTGACTGAGCCACCCAGGCACCCCCTCTCTACTTCTGTTAAGTTTGCCTATTTTAGATTCCTCACAGAAGTGAAATCATGCAGTATTTCTCTTTCTGTGTCCTGCTTATTTCACTTAGCATAATATCCTCCAGCTCCATCCATACTGTTCCAAGTAGCAATATCTCCTTATTTTTATGCTTGAATATTCCACTGTGTTTCTGTGTGTGTGTGTGCGCGTGTATGTGTTTCCTTCATCCATTCGGGCATTGAAGGACATTTAGGTTGTTTCCATATCTTGACCACTGTGAATAATGCTGCACCAAACTTGGGGGTGCATGAGATCTCTTTGAGATCCTGATTCTATTTCTTTTGTTACATACTCAGAAGTGGGATTACTAGATCATAGAGTAGTTCTATTTTTAATTTTTTGAGCAATCTCCATACTATATTTCATAGTGGGTATACTAAATTACATTCCCAACCAACATTGTACAAGGATTCTCTTTTCTTCACATCCTTGCCAATACTTGTTATTTCTCATCTTTTTGATATTAGTCATTGTGACAGGTGTGATGTGAAATTACTTGGTTTTGATTTGCATTTCCCTGATGATTAGAGATGATGAACACCTTTTTGTATACTTTTTAGCCATTTGAATTTGAGAAGTGCCTATTAGGTTCTTTGGACCATTTCAAAGTGGGTTATTTGTATTTTGCTATTAAGTTGTATGAATTCCTTACGTATTTTAGATATTAACCTCTTATTGGATATGTAGTTTGTGACCATTTTTCCCATTTGTAGGATGCCTTTTCACTCTGTTGATTATTTCCCTTTGCTGTGCAGAAGCTTTTTAGTTTGATGTAATTCCATTTATCTATTTTTTTTTTTTTTGCTTTTGTTGCCTATGCTTTTGCTGTCATTTCCAGAAAATTATTGCTAAAATCAATGTAAAGAAGTATTTCCCCTATGTTCTCTTCTGAAACCTTGTGATAGCATATGCTTAAGTTTTAATCCATTTTGAGTTGATTTTTGTGGATGATGTAAGATAGGGACCAATTTAATTCTTTTGCAGGGGATATCCAGTTTTGCCAACACCCATTTGTTGAAGAGATTGTCATTTCCCATTGTGTGTTACAGGGACCCTTGTCAAAGATAAGTTGACTATAACTGCACAGGCTTCTTTCTTTCTCCATTCCATTGGTCTGTATATCTGTTTTAATGCCAGTACTGATTACTATAACTTTGTAATGTCATTTGAAATCAGGAATTGTGATGACACTAGCTTTGTTTTCCTTGCTCAAGATTCATTTGAATATTTGGGGTCATGGTTCCATTCAAATTTTAGGATTGTTTTTTGTTTCCATAAAAAATGTCTTTGGTATTTTGATAGGATTGAATTTGTTGACCAACTTGGGTAGCATGAACGTTAACAATATTAATTTTTCCAATCCATGAATGTAGGATGTATTTCCATTTGTTGTTGTCTTTTAATTTCCTTCATCAATGCTTTATAATTTTCAATGTACAAGTCTTTGTCTCTTTGGTTAATTACTAAGTATGTTATTCTTTGCCCAGCTTATGTGGATGGGATTGTTTTCATAATTTCTTTTTCAGGTAATTCCTTGTTAGTGTATAGAAATGCAATTGACTTTTGTATGTTGATTTTACATCCTGAAACTTAGCTAAATTAGTAGTTCTAGTGGCTTTCTTTGTGTGTGTGTGTGTGTGTGTGTGTGTGTGTGTGTGTGGTCTTTAGTGTTTTCTAAATCATTTCATCTGCAAAGAGAAATAATTTTACTTCTTCCCTTCTTGTTTGAATGCCTTTTATTTCTCTTCCTTGCTTGATTATGCTGGCTAGGTTTTTTTTTTTTTTAATGTTTATTTATTTTTGAGAGACAGGTAGACACAGAGAGAGAGAGAGAGAGAGAGAGAGAGAGAGAGAGACGCAGAGAGAGAGACAGACAGACAGACAGAATCCTAAGTAGGCTCCAGGATCTAAGCTGTCAACACACAGCCTGACGTGGGGCTCGAATTCACAAGCTGTGAGATCCTGACATGAGCCGAAGTACGACGCTTAACCGAATGAGCCACCAAGGCACCAGTAATTTTTTTCTAAAAAAAATTTTAATGTATGCGGTTAGGATTTTTTAAATTTCAGGTTTATTAAGATAAAATTGACATATACCGTTGTGGAAGTTTAAGGTACACAGCGTGCTGGATTTGATACACTTGTATACTGCAAAATGATTACCACAGTATAGTTAACATTTCTAGCAACTCACAAAATCACCATTTCTTTTTTGTGGGGGAGGGTATTTAAGATTTACTCTCATAGCAACTTTATATAATGCCGTATTGTTAACTATAGTCACCATGCTGTCTCTTAGCTCCCCAGAACTTAATCATATAACTGGAGGTTTGTACCTTCTGACCAATATCTGCCCATTTCCCCCATCCCTCAGCTCCTGCCAACCACTTTTCCACTGACTGTTTCTATGAGTTCTAATTTTTTAGATTCCACGTATAAGTGAAATCATACAGTATTTTTCTTCTTCTGACTCATTTCACTTGGCATAATGCTTTCAAGGTCCATCCATGTTATCACAAATGGCAGAATTTCCTTCTCTTTTATGGCTGAATAATATTCAACTGTGTGCACGTGTGTGTGTGTGCGCACGTGCATGCACACGCATATCACATCTTCTTTATTTATCCATTGATGGGTGCTCAGGTTGTTTCCATATTTTGGCTATTGTGAATAGTGCTGACCACGGGAGTATGATATCTCTTGAAAGTCCTTATTTTATTTCCTTTGGATATATACCCAGAAGTGGGATTGCTGGGCCATTAAATTGCCCTAATTCTAATTCTTTGAGGAACCTCCATAGTTTTCCATAGTGATTGTTCCAGTGTGCATTCCCATAGGATTTTTAACACTATGTTGCTGGTTGTGGTGAGAGAGGGCATCCTTACCTTCTTCTGAATCTTAGAGTAAAAAGCTTCCCAATTTTTTCTGATTATGATGTCAGATGTGTAGTTCTCATATGTGGTCTTTATCGTATTTAAGTATGTTCCTTTTGTGTCTATTTTGTTGAGACGTTTATAAAAAAGATATGAATGCTTTTTCTATATCTATTGAGATTATCATGTGGTTTTTCTGACTTCCATTCTATTAATGTAGGGTACTACACTGATTGATTTTCATAGGTTGAATCATCCTTGCATCCTAAGGGTAAATCCCACTTGGTTATGCTGTATGATCCTTTTAACAGGTTGCTACTAGTATTTTATTGAGGATTTTTGCATCTATGTTCATCAGAGATATTAAACTGCAGTTTTCTTTTCTTGTGTTGTCTTTGGCTTTGGAATAAGCGTAAAGTTACTCTCAAAATGAGTTTAAAAGTATTCCATCTACTTTAGTTTTTTGGAAGAGCTGAAGAAGGATTGATATTAGTTCATCTTTGAATGTCTGTTAGAATTCCCCCAATGAAGTCATCTGGTCCTGGGCCTTTCTTTGTGGAAAGGTTTTTTATTACTTATTTAACCTCTTTGTTATAGGTCTAGGCAGACTTTCCATTTCTTCTTGATTCAGTCTTCTTGATTAGTCTTTAGGAATTTATTGATTTATTCTAGGTTGTCATGTAATTGTCTTAATGGGCTCTTATGATCCTTTTTGTTTCTGTGTCATTTGCTGTAATGTCTCCTCTTTCACTTTTGAGTTTGAGTCTTCTCTCTCCTAAACGAAAGGTGTGTCAACTTTGTTTATCTTTTCAAAAAACCAATTCTTAGTTTTGTTGATTCTTTTTTCAGGAGAGAGTGAGCACGATTTGGGGAAAGGGGCAGAGAGAGAGACAGTCTTAAGCAGGCTCCAGCTCAGGGCAGAGCCCAAAGCAGACTCAATTCTAGGATCCTGGGATCATGACCTGAGCTGAAATCAAGTGTTGGATGTTCAACCTACTGAGTAACACAGGCGCCCCAGTTTTGCTGAAATTGTAGTGTTTTTCTATTCTCTATTTCTGCTCTAATATTTATTTCATTCCTTTGCTAATTTTGGGTGCAGTTTTTTCTTTAGTTCCTTGAGTTGTATGTAATGATAGGTTGTTTGGGATCTTTCTTCTTTTTTAATCGTGGGCATTTTTTGCTATAAACTTCCCTCTTAGTATTGCTTTTGTTGCATCCCAGGTTTTGTTAAATTGTATTTTCACTTTCTTTTTTTGTCTCAAGTTAGCTTTAAAATTCCCTTTATATTTTTTCTTTCACTCAATGGTTGTTCAAGAGTATGTTCAGTTTCTAATTGTGAATTTTTCTATTTTCTGTTATTGACTTCTAGATTCATTCCATTGTGTGTCTGAGAAGATATGATTTCATTTTTCTTTAATTTGTTAAGATGTGTTTTGTACCTAACATGTGATCTATCCTGGAGAATGTTCCTTGAGCACTTGAGAAGAATGTATATTCTGCTACTATTTAGTGGAAAGTTTTGTGTATGTCTGTTAGATTCATTTGGGCTATAGTGTTGTTTTAGTCAATTGTTCCTTATTGATTTTCTGCCTGGATATTCTTTCATTATTGAAAGTGCAATACTGAAGTCCTCTACTATTATTCTATTGCTATCAATTTTTCCCTTCAGATCTGTCAATATCTGTTTTTATATATTTAGGAGTTCTGATGTTGGATGTGTATCTATCTGCTATACCTTCCCTTTATCATTATATAATGACCTTCTTTGCCTCTAGTGAAAATTTCTGACTTATAGTCTGTTTTGTCTGATATACATATTGCCAACTCTGGTGTGTTTTAGGTTACTGTTTACATAGAATATCCTTTTCTGTCCCTTTACTTTCAGCCTATGTGTTTTTATACCTAAAGTGAGTATCTTGTAGTCAGCTTATCACTAGATTTAGTTTTTAAATTTTTCTTTCTTTTAAAAAAATTCAGTCACTCTCTTTTCATTGGGGAATTTAATTCATTTATACTTCAAATAATTATTGATAAAGACTTGACTATCTCCATTTTGTTAACATTTTTCTGTTTTTCAGTTACTTTTATTCCCTTCCTTCTGTCGTCTTTTACAATTTTTTTGTAGTGATTTGGTTTGATTCCTTTCTCTTTTACCCATCTACCATAAGTTTTTCCTTTGTGGTTACCATGAGGTTCACATAAAGCTTCTTTTATTTATGACTATCTATTTTAATTTGATAACAATTTAAGTTCAACTGCATACAAAAACTTTATTTTACCCCTCACAAACTATGTGTTCTTGAAGTCAGAGTTTACTTATTTTAATACTGTGAATCTGTTATTCAACTTTTGTCATTACAGTTATTCTTAATACTTTTAATTTTATATTAGTTACAGATAATTTGCACACCATCATTGGAGTGTTATGTTATTCTGCATTTGCCTATATATTTACCTTTCCTAGTGAAACTTATACTTTAATACATTTTAATATTGCTGATTAGCATGTTCCAATTCCCCCTGAAGAACTCCCTTAAGGATTTCTTGCAAAGTAGGCCCACGGGTGATAAACTGTCTTCAGTTTTTATTTGTATGGAAAAGACTTTATTTCCTCTTTACTTTAAAACTTTGCTGGGTACAACACCCTTGATTGGAAGTTTTGTCTTTTAGTACTTTGAATTATAACATCCCACTCTTTCCTGGCCTGTAAGGTTTTTATTAAGAAATTCACTGAGGGGCACCTGGGTGGCTCAGGTCTAAGCATCTGACCCTGGCTTAGGTCATGATCTCGCGGTTCAGGGGTTCAAGCCCTGTGTCGAGCTCTGTGCTGACAGCTCAGAGCCTGGAGCCTGCTTCAGATTCTGTGTCTCCCTCTCTCTCTGCCCCGCCCCCAGTCACACTCTTGTCTCTCTCAAAAATAAACATTAAAAAAAATAATAAAAAAAAGAAATCCACTGACAGTCATATGGGGGCTCCCTTGTATTTGATGGGTCACTTTTTCTTGCTCCTCTCAAAAGTCTCCCTTTGTCTTTGACTTTTGAGTTTAAGTCTAGTGTTTCTTGGTGTAGACCTCTTTATGTTCAGTCTATTTGGGGTCCTATGGGCTCTATGAGTCTGGATATCTATTTCCCTCCCCAGATTTGGAAAGTTCTGTCATTATTTCTTCAAATAAGCTCTTCACCTTTCTCTGTCTCTTCTCCTTCCAAGTCTCCCATAATATGTATACTGATTCATTTAATAGTGTTTGATAAATTCTGTAGGCTTTTTTTCATTCTTTTTCATTCTTTCTTTTCCTCTGACTAGACAATTCAAAATTACCTGTCTTTATATTCATTCTTTCTTCTGCTTGATCAAGTCTGTTGCTGAAACTCTACATTGTATTTCCAGTCCTGGCACTGCATGTTTGAGCTCCAGAATTTCTTTTTTTAATACTTACCTTGTCGAACTTCTCTTTTTGTTTTTGTATTATTTGCCTGATTTCAGTAAATTGTTTACTTATCTGTTTTCACTTGTGGCTTGCAGAACATCTTTAGAACAGTTATTTTGAATTCTTTCTTAGGCAATTTATGGATTTCCATTTATTTGGGGGTAGGTTATTGGAAGTTTACTGTGTTTGTTTGCTGGTGCCATGGTTTCCTGATTTTTGGTGTTCTCTGTTTCCTTGCACTGATGTCTGTGCATGTGAACAAGTAGTCATGTCTTCCAGATTTTAGAAGATGGCTTCCGTAAGGAATGACCTTCACCTGTAGGGTGGAGCTGAGGGGAGGTGCGTGGGTGCCATTTAAAGGGTGTGTGTAAGTACACTGATGCACCAGGTCTTGTTATTCATGGAGCACCAAGTGCAGGAGTGGACAGCAGCTCCAGGTGTCAGGAGGGACCCAGTGGCATAGCAACTAGGGTCCGTGACATCATTCTCTGCATGGTCCTGGGTAGCAACAACTGAGGGGTTTAGCAGTGGCTGAGAGGGCTGGTGGGGTCCTCGGCAATGCCTCCAGGTCCAAGGGTGAGTGTCCTTAGGCTGGTTCTGAGTATGTGTGTGGTGGTGGGGGCTAGCTACAGGCATGCATGGGCAGTAAGGACAAGGCCAGCTGTATGAAGTTGTTCTGCTATGGGGGTCATCTCTCAGAACGCATTCAGTAGTGGATCTAGGTTGGTGGCAGGAACTGAATGCAGCCATAGGGGGGCATATGCGTGGTGGTGGCCTCTAAGCACTTATGTGGGGGCAGTGCCAGCAGAGTGTTTAAACGTGCAGCTGTGGGGGTTGACAACTAGTGCATGCATGGCAGGGGAAACCCAGACTGACAGCGGTAGCTGGGCAATGGAGGCTAGTGGATAGGTTGCATGTGATAGCATAGGTTATTTCGTTTTGTATTATAGTAGTGAAATATAAAAATCAAAATGCTCAACATATTTAATTATACCAATTTCAGCTTAGAAGTCTACATCACAAAAAGATAGATATTAAGACATCACTTATAAATATACTTAAAAACTAAATTTGTCTTCCCTCCCCCAAATATATTAAATATTAAATTACAGCCAATGAAAAACAAGAGTATTTAGTCAAGGTAGTCTTTATAAGTATGCATTTTGTTTCATAACTATGTGTTAACAGTGAACAATACTTCATATTTAAAATCTGAGGGGAAAAAAACCTCCTCAGATAATCACACTTCTGCATAGGACATAAACTATAGCAGAGGATTTAATTTCAAACATTTCAACACATTTTTATACCAGCAATTAGGTAGAGTAGACCAGTAAGACATTAGCATTTACATCTAAGATTTGTAGAAATAATTCCAGCGCTGATTAACAATTAGATATCTCATATTCTGAAGCACTCTTAAATTTTTGAGTGTCAACTTGGGTGGCTCTTAAAACACTGAATAATTCTGAATAACTTTTTTGTTACTGTTCACAGTTGAAGAGAAATGAACATTTATCGCCAATAATGATTTATAAAGGGTTCGGCAACAAAATAACCAATCAATTGTGTTTCTAAATTATCTTTCAGGAGGGAAAAAAGGCAACAAATATCTCAAATACAGGTTTTACGTTCAAATGTACTTTTCACCTTTCTATACTAAGAATCACTCAAACTGTACTTACAAAATTGCCAAAGTATGTCAAGGTACCGAGTAAACGGTAAACGGCTCTGTTGATGTCAGACATGAATTATGTAAATGGAAAATAACTGATGATACAAGCAAGTCCAGAAAGACAGGATGCGTTTTTTTAATTAAAAAAAAGTTTTAAGTACAGGAGAAATATCAACAATACACAAGAAGACATTATTTAAAAGAGACATAATGCTACCACCCATAATGACTACTCCCTCCCTGGGGGATGATGAGAGCGTCCTTTGTCTATACTGGCAGTGGTACAGATATACCAGTATTCGTAGTAGCAGCAACAACAGCAGTCAGTAGTATTAAGTTATCCTTGCTTAACTTATACAACGTATAGAAACATTATTAGCATTACTTCTCAGAAATGTAATTTGTTTTATACACATGTATCATGCCAGTGGTTAAGAATTTTTGACATTTAGATTTCTAGAATTAAAGGAGCAAAATCAAAACAAATCTGTTTTTATAGGACTATACTATTTTTTTTCACAGACATCTTGTTCACCCTTTTGAACAGTTAATTATATTGGAAACATAGATAGACTTCAGGACATTGCATTTCACCATCAGCAATGCCTACCAGGTCAAAGGTCTTTGTAAAATAAGGATGATGGAGGTAGACAAAGGGGGTAGTAAAATGATTTTGAATGAAAAACAATATATAACTGATTAAACACTTGGATTGGGTGAAACCTAGGATTCCTGTTTCTCAACACTATTGTTTGAATAAAGTTCATCCACTCAATGTTAAGTTTCAGTTTCAATCTTTCAAGAACGGTTAAACATCGCAAAGTATGAACAATGCTTCTATCATTCTTTTGGTGGTGTTCCTTATTTAATATATCCAAAGATCCAGTCAACAATGCTACTATTTATATCAAGCGAGGACTGAATTTTACTTTGCTGGGGTGTCTTGAAACACAGAAGGGAGATAGTTATGACAGGTAAAGGCCTGGTATACACAGCATGAAGTGTCTGATACAACACCACACAGGTCAAGGATATCATGATTAGATGATCTAAAATGAGTTATTATAGGTAGCAATGTGAAAACATTAAATCACAACCTCTAAAATCACACAGTTACTGATAGAGATATGGAATGAGAGAGGTTGCCTTAGTTTGAGAAGCAAATAATTTCATAACTAAACTGAGAACTACGTAAAATGTGTCTCATACGGCAACCCCTCTAACTTTCAAGCTTATTTTAAAGTAATTATGATTTTATGAGTTGTTTGCAAGACCATGCTATATTTGGTTATGCCCCAATTAACCTTTTAAGACAACAAAACAACTAAGGTAGAAACACTCAATAGCCCTATCTAATGAGAACAAATTTATACATAATGCACTGTATAAATACAAACCAAAATTTGGGCAAACACCACAGTTTATGAAAAATTTTTCCCTGAATTACTGTATTCCCCTTCCAGTAGAGTTATTATTACCAGTTGGGAAGAGGAGAAAAACAAGTAACATTTGTTGTACTAAAGCTCAACTGTTATGTGTCATGCACTACGCTGGGTGCTTTCAAATATTGACTCATGTAATTTTGCAAGTGGCGATAAAATTTATTAGCCCCAGGTTACATCTCAAAAAACTGAGGCACAGAGATATTATGCACTTGAAAAAAATTACATCTAGGATGGAAAGGTAGAGAAAAGAGAAAATAAAAATGATGGCCACAAAAGGCACTTTGGGAGGGGGTAGGGCTTTGTCAGGAGATTTCAGGGGGTGAGCATGTGGCAATGGACCAGCTTTCATGAAACAGCAGACAACCAAAAGAGCTGTTTTAGGGACAGCTGGAAACACACACTGGCACAGGGAAGAAGATATTTTATCTTTTTATGTTTATGAACATCAAGTTTATTTTAATTGCCATAAAATTGTGAAAATGTTCGATCTACAAAATTATTATTTTTTTTAATATATGAAATTTATTGTCAAATTGGTTTCCATACAACACCCAGTGCTCATCCCAAAAGGTGCCCTCCTCAACACCCATCACCCACCCTCCCCTCCATCCCACCCCCCATCAACCCTCAGTTTGTTCTCAGTTTTTAACAGTCTCGATCTACAAAATTAAAATGTAACCAAATCTCATTTATTTTTTTTAATTTTTAAATTTTCTTTAAAAACTTTTAAAGTTTATTTTATTTGCTTTGAAAGAAGGAGTGAATGAACCAGCTGGGGAGGGGCAGAGAGAGGGGGACAGAGAGAGAATCCCAAGCAGGCTCCACACTGCCAGTGCAGAGCCCTAGGTGGGGCTCAAACCCATGAACCGTGAGATTATGACCTGAACCAAAACCGAGAGTCAAAGGCTTAAGTGACTGAACCACCGAGGCACCCCACCAAATCTCAATTTTAAAGATACGAACCAGAAGTAGAATAGAATCAGAAGTTTTATAGGTAGCCTTAATAAGAGACTAGATTTCTTTGCCTTCAAACTTTATTCTGGAAAAAAAAGCCCACTGAAATGCCTATCAGTGAACAACTGAGCACACCGGCTTCACTCTGCATCAACTTTATCCTTATGCCTTCTTTGTCCCTTTCTCCTTTCTTTGGATAAATATGTTCAGTCCTTTTGCCCAATAGGTTTTTCTATTTCTACACCACCCCCAAGACTATAGCCTCTGATTCCTAAAGTCAGGGCTTCCCTAACTCTGTATCTGGCACCACACATTCCCTTCCTTTTTTAAACTGCAGCTTGTCAAAAGTAATTTCTCCCATCATCCACATAACGAAAATTCTACCTCTTGTGTAAAGCTTTTTTAGGCTAAAGAAAAAGATGCATTTTTTTTTTTGCTAGACTATTTCAGAAGAAACAAGGGTTTATTATCTGTGAAGTCCAAAAAGCATTTACCACGTTATCAATATATTCTTTGCCTCATGCTATTTGTTCAGTTGCTTACATGTCTTCTAAGGGGCTGTGTTGACATTGTATATTTTAGGCTTCTGATAAGTGGACATTATATTTAACTTCATTTTTTTATGATTATTACCTTACATAATGTCATGCAAAACTAGATGCAGAACTAATGCTTCTAATATAGTTTATGTTCCATGCAATGTTATAATTCTGGATAAAAATAAATGAAATAGGGGCATCCTGGTGGCTCAGTTAATCGACTGACTCTTGATTATGACTCAGGTTATGATCTTATGATGGTAAGATGGAGTCCCACATCGGGGCTCTGTGCTGGGCACATGGAGCCTGCTTGGGATTCTCTCTCTCCCTCTCTCTCTCTCTGCCCCTTCCCTCCTTGCATGCTTCCATCTCTCTTAAAAATATGAAATAAAAACCATTCTTATCCATAACTTAGACTCTATGGCTATTAAAAAATATTAACTATATGACTCTCTAAAAATGTCCTCTTGCAACAGGAGAAACTATAGGGTAAGTCAGCTGGCTTTGGCGTTCTCTGTTATACTTCAGGATATAGAAGAGTTTCAACACCCTTGCTAGGCTGACAGTACTCCAGCTTAAACCTTTAGCCTGGTGCTTCCTGATAGCTCTCTTCCGAAATACTTTACAAATACAGGAGGTTAAAATATTTCCGACTGAGGACAAGGAATCCTTAAATTTATATAAGAAAGTGTCTTAAAGAAACTAATTTTTCCATTTTAAAGCAGAAATTTCACAGTAGTCATCTTATAATGGAAATTTTGGTATTCCCCCCTTCTCTAATTTTAAAATGTTCAATCTCTATTATATTGCTAGGTAATTTATAAAAGTGGGCACAAACTTTCACTAAATCAGCCAAGAAACCAGTGGTGTTGTTATATCTCCACACTCCTATCTTTTTCACAGTTTTACTCCTAAAAGAGTAGAGTCTCATTCTAGATCATGTGGTTTAAATATAATGACTTTTGGATGAGATCTGTGAAGTAGAATTAAATTTAGGCAATCCCTTCCCCCAACCATTTTTTTTCACAGTTTATTAGAATAAAAGAACTCTTTCTTAAGTGAAAGAATGTAAAAAAAGTTTGGCTTTGTTTTAGCTTTGTTATGCACCAAATGATATTAAGGTACCTAAGCAAGGAGGAGATCTGGTAAAAGAGTCTTGGTGTGATAGAAACAATAAATGAGTATATGTAACCATTGAATAAAAGAAAGAAATCAACAGGCCTCCTTAAAAACTCCTTAAAATCTGTTTGGGATTTTGAATTTCTAAATTTTAATTTCCAAAATTTTTTAAAAATAAACTTCACAGTTATTGTAAAGAAACAATTACCATGTTAGATATAATAACAATATTAGGGGGGCATAATGACCAAATAATAAAGTACTATACTGAATATAAAGCATCAGGCTCTACGGGTGAAGAAAACACTACTGTGGTTTGCATAAACATGTAGTAGGTTAATTCAGGAATAGAATCCTGTACTTCCAACTGTTTTTATGTCTCAAACTATATATGCTATATATTTACTTGATAAAGTCTCTATTAGAAGTTATATTATATCTTGGATATACACAAACCTGCACACACATATACATACACACACACACACACATATTTTTTTTTAGGTAGGTGTGTGCAGGTATGTGTATACACACACACACACATATATATATATACATATATATATATATATACATATATATATGTATATATATATTTTTTTAAGTAGGCTTCACCCCCAGTGTGGAGCCCAATGTGGGGCTTGAACTCATGACCCTAAGATCAAGACTTGAGCTGAGATCATGAGTTGGACGCTTAACCTACTGAGCCACCCAGGTGCCCTTCTTTGATATTTTTATAAAAAATTTTTTGGGGCGCCTGGGTGGCGCAGTCGGTTAAGCGTCCGACTTCAGCCAGGTCACGATCTCGCGGTCCGTGAGTTCGAGCCCCGCGTCAGGCTCTGGGCTGATGGCTCGGAGCCTGGAGCCTGTTTCCGATTCTGTGTCTCCCTCTCTCTCTGCCCCTCCCCCGTTCATGCTCTGTCTCTCTCTGTCCCAAAAAAACAAAACAAAACAAAAAAAAAAAAATTTTAATAAACTCCTATTTCCCCTTACCTAATCCTTTGGTAAGTGAATACATACGTGCATACATACAAAATCACTTTCAAATTAGGCTAATATTCCACAATATTTCATGGTCTATAAGTCATACTTTAAAAATAATTCCCACTCTGGCTATACTGGGAAAAGGAATAAAGAACCAAGGAGACAGAAGAAATCTCTGCTTCCTTTTCTCCTCTGTCGTTTATTGTCTGCACAGTTATATCATTTGGATCCAGTGAGAAATGAAAATGTAGGGAGGACCCCTGTTTGCAAATTATTAAAAATGTAAAGATGGTAATAGCAAAGCATTAAACTGAGTGCTGCTAAGTCCTGTGTGACTACCCAAATCACATGCCAATGAAGCTATCCTGCTCTTTTCCCTGTGGCCTTGACTTTGTTTCACACCCTCACCCACTCTTTTGTTGGAGACTTAGTTCCTCTAAAGTCAGCCACATTTGCCTTCACCTCTTAGCCACTACACAGCTTACTGGCAGAGACCACATTCCCTCTCTGATAATGCCACTATCTTCAAATTGAAATAATAAAAGGAGAGACGCATCTGAGTATGATAAAAAGCAAGGTCCTTAGTTTAGCACAATACCTCTCAATGGTCTTTGAATTATTTTAATTGTAACCTAGTCCTTATAGGATAAGAACAGTATATAATAAACCCACAAAAGGATCAACTTGCTAGAAAACTATACAAACGCAAAGTGCAAACTAACACATGAAAGCGAGCAGAAGTAAACTTAAATATACCAAATATGTTGTGTGTGTGTGTTTTTTAACAAAGATAAAAAATTCTCTCAAGTAGGAGGTATGCATTTGGCTTTTACCCTATCATCAGTTAAGAAGATTTCTGAATATGACTTCAAGGCTACAAAGTGGGCAACTTTTTAGTAAATGAATACTTGCTTGTACAGGTAAGTGCTGTATATACATGGGTAAGTAAAAAATGTACAAAGGCAGATAGGCAGAAGCTTGAATTTTTTATTAACAAATAATCATTTATTTATTCTTTTTGAAACAAGAAGGAGAATCACTATAATGAAACAAACTTTAGGAAGAGTAAAAAACAAAAAGGTTGTAGAAAACGATATCTAGCAATCAGAGAAGCAATGATTGATTTTATTAAGATACAGTCTTCAAATATAATTGCAATCATACATTAATTTATTTCAAACACATTGTTCCTGCTCTTAAAAAGAGTATGATTTACTTTTATATGTCCAGAAAGATAATACAGTGAATCTTTTATAACTTAAGCAAAAATTTAATAAATATAGGCCGGTCTGTTCATAGTCAACACTTACACAGCTTATCCGTTTACAAACTATGTTGAATTTTCAGCAGCAATGTGCCTTTCATATTTTCTCCATCTATTTTAAAAGGTGTTATTATTTCAAAAAATAAGGTTTCTGCAAAAACATGACAGTTTTACCATATTATTAACATCATGTTTTATATGTAGATGTTAAGAAATACCTACTTTTAAGGTATTTTTGAAACATTTAAATAAAGTTTATAAAAGCTAAATATAAAATATAAGTGATATATTTAATAAACCATCTTGCATACCCACAATATCAGATATCTTTTAAAGGAAGTAGTTTGAACAAGATTCTATAAGATGTTGTTTCTATTATTTTGTCAGGTCTAGCTAGCAGATTAGTAGTATCAAGTCTCTTATTTTTGAAAAATTTTTTCATATTTGTCTCAAATATTTCTATTTTTAAATTCAAGACATAGGAGGGAAAGTCATCGAATTTTACACAAATAATTCTTCTCTAAAGAAAGGAGTGATTTCTGAGTTTAAATAGAAGTTAGTTCCAACTGCCTGGAACAAGGTCATTTTTTGCCTCTATGCTAGAACCCAGTGAAAAAGAGTCACAATATTACCTTTAATGCATGCAATTCAAACATTACTAATTTTTAATTGGTTGGAGGAGGGGTCAAATAAAGCTACCTAGTTATTAAATGTAGTGGTTCACAAATTATGGTCCCTGGAATAACAACATCAGCTCCATCTGGGAACTTGTTAGAAATTTCTTGGAAATTCTGGGGCTCCTGCCCAGACCTGCTAAATCAGAAACAATGGGAAAAGGGTCTACCAATCTTTGTTTAAACAAGTCCTCTACATGATTCTGATTCAGCTTAAGAACCAGTGGCTTAAGAGACTCTTAAAAACCGAGAATAAACTGAGGGTTGATGGGGAGTGGGAGGGAGGGGGAAAGTGGGTGATGGGCATTGAGGAGGGCACCTGTTGGGATGAGGACTGGGTGTTGTATGGAAACCAATTTGACAATAAATTTCATATTAAAAAAAAAAAGAACCAGTGGCTTAATAGGTCTTCAAAACGTATCAGAAGGTATTTGAAATAAAACTGTCCAAATTTCACGTATTTTTTTACTTATAAAGTATCTCTAGACCAAATGAATAGTTTAAGTGAAGCTCATAAGAAACACAAATAAATTTTACAAATATATTAAATCTTTTTAGCAATAATACAATCAAACCATATGAGAGAGAAATTATGATCAAATGTAATGTCTTGGTCAACAACAGGTTAAAAAGAACCACTAAAAAAGCTGTAAGTAATTACCGTATAAATCATCTTAGGAATTAAGAAATCATAAGTACACAACAACTACTGAGCTCACACCAGGTACAAAATGCAACATAAAAGAGAGAAAACTACCCACTCCTTAAGGACACTGGGTCTGAAGTAAGCTATAGTAAGACAGCTTCATCAATTCCAATATAAAAATGTCCATCAACGGATGAATGGATAAAGAAATTGTGGTTTATATACACAATGGAATACTACGTGGCAATGAGAAAGAACAAAATATGGCCCTTTGTAGCAACATGGATGGAACTGGAGAGTGTGATGCTAAGTGAAATAAGCCATACAGAGAAAGACATATACCATATGGTTTCACTCTTATGTGGATCCTGAGAAACTTAACAGAAACCCATGGGGGAGGGGGAGAAAAAAAAAAAAAAGAGGTTAGAGTGGGAGACAGCCAAAGCATAAGAGACTGTTAAAAACTGAGAACAAACTGAGGGTTGATGGGGGGTGGGAGGGAGGGGAGGGTGGGTGATGGGTATTGAGGAGGGCACCTTTTGGGATGAACACTGGGTGTTGTATGGAAACCAATTTGACAATAAATTTCATATATTAAAAAAAAAAACACATCCACACAACATAAAAAAATAAATAAATAAATAAAGTTAGTCTGTTTTAAGCGGTAAAAAAAATAAATAAAATAAATAAAATAAAACAGGTCCTCCGATAACATACCATCTGGAATTAATAATATTTGCATCTCTTATTTTTTGGGAGATTTTTCATTACTAATTCGATTTCTATACTGGTTATGGGTCTGTTCAAATTTCTTATTTCTTCCTGTTTCAGTTTTGGTAGTTAGTATGTTTCTAGGAATTTGTCCATTTCTTCCAGATTGTCATTTTATTGGCATGTAATTGCTCCACTGCTGGTGGGCATGCAAACTGGTGCGGCCACTCTGGAAAACAGTATGGAGGTTCCTCAAAAAGTAAAAATAGAACTATGACCCAGCAATTGTACCACTAGGTATTTATCCAAGGGATACAGGTGTGCCGTTCCAAAGGGGCACATGCACCCCCATGTTTATAGCAGCACTATCAACAATAGCCAAAGTATGGAAAGAGCCCAAATGTCCATCGATGGATGAATGGATAAAGAAGATGTGGTGTGTATATATATATATATATATATACACACACACACACACACATACATACATACATACATATACATACATACGTATATATACATATACGTATGTATATATACATACGTATATGTATATACATACATATGTACATATATACATATATGTATACATATATACATATATATGCATATATGTATGTATATACATATACATATGCATATATATGTATATACATGTATATATGTATGTGTGTGTATATATACACACACACACACACACACACACAATGGAGTATTACTCTGCAATCAAAAAGAATGAACTCTTGCCATTTCCAACTGTGTGGATGGAACTGGAGGGCATTATGCTAAGCAAAATTAGTCAGAGAAAGACAAATATCATTATGACTTCACTCGTATGAGGACTTTAAGATACAAAACAGATGAACATAAGGGAAGGGAAGCAAAAGTAATATAAAAACAGGGAGGGGGGACAAAACATAAGAGACTTTTAAATGTGGAGAACAGAGGGTTGCTGGAGGGGTTGTGGGAGGGAGATGGGCTAAGTGGCATTAAGGAATCTACTCCTGAAATCATTGTTGCACTATATGCTACCCAATTTGAATGTAAATTAAAAAAAAAATAAATAAAAAACACTGAATTAAAAAAAGATTTGCATCTCTATGCTTCTTTAGTATTCAACATGTCTTTTCTCTTAAAGGTAAATAATCTTTCTGCTCCTGTCATAAAATATATATTCCAAGTTTTAGGGTCTTTTAAAAATTTTCTTCTGATTTTTCACCTTTTCCTATTTTGCCTTCCTGACTAACATCCTTCTTGATAAACCGTAAAGTCATTCTCATCCATCTCTTCTTAGTTTTGAAGCTCATGATGTGTCTGTATGAACCCTGTTCCCTCACTTAACAACTTTTCCTTTTTCCACATATATTTGAATAAAGAACGTTCTAGGCTTCCTTTAAAAAGTATAAATCAAGGGGCACTTGGGTGGTTCAGCTGGTTAAGCACCTGACTCTTGATTTCGGCTCAGGTCATGATCTCGCAGTCATGGGATCAAGCCCCAAGTCAGGCTCTGCACTGACAGTGTGGATCCTGCTTGTGATTCTCTCTCTCTCTGTGCCCCTCCCCTGCTCTCTCTCTCTCAAAATAAATAAGCTTTTTTTAAAAAAAGTATAAATCAAGCCAATGAAGCACATCTACTTTTTTTAGATCCTTGAACAAATAAAATTCCTGAAAGAGGCCATTGAGAACCCAAGAACGTTCCTCCAGTTAAATACCCAGGGCAGTTCATCTGGCTCTAGCATTAGAAATAATAAATCTGCATATAGTGTGGCAATAGTCTGTATAGCATTATAAAATATAACCCACTATCTTTAAGGAAAAGAAAATTAGCTTTCCTGATTCCTATCACAAAACATTTTGCGTTGTATGTCCCAAACCCCCCAAAAAGTATATTTCTAGTGATTTTACTGAACTATTGTCTCAATCTAACAAGTGTTCTTACAAGACAGGCATTTAAAGGAAAAAAACACTTCTTTAAAAAGAAACATTATTCCATCTGAGACTCGAATATGCTAAAGCTGTAGAATAAGAACTTTTAACATAATTCTTTAGTTTTGACAAGTCATTTAAAGCTGCCAAAAAGCTGAGTATTAGAAATGCCAAGGTCTCATCCCCCACCCCCACAAACACATATGATCCTAATTACAGGACAGGAATACAGAGTAAGTATTTTACATAGGTAATATTTTGAAAAAGTATTAACTAATCAGTACATACTATAACAACAATAGCTGTTACTGATAATTGATAAAGGTCACTGTTTACTGAGTATCAGGCTCTATACTTAGTACTTTATAAATATTCTCTCTAATCCTCATAACAACTCTGCAAACTCAATGTTACTATTCCAATTTTACATGGAAAGAAGCTAAATCACCCTGTAAAATCAAGCTTTTCATTTCAACTTGTCTAAGGCAACACAGCTAGTACAGTAACACTGATAACTGAACCCAAGCAGACTAATTCCGAAGTCTGGTCTTTTCTGCTATGTGATAATCGCTTCCCCTAGATTATACTTATTATACTTATTTTACATATGTACTTACATGATGCTATATTTAACTGCATTACTTTTTTTCTGATTCATTTACTGGGATTTCTGGTAGTGAATAACAGTAAGAGCCCCAAAAGTATGTCTTAAAGAAAATTCCAGAGTGCTTTCTCTAAGTCTGGCCTTAATCCAATCTTCCTTGTTCTAAATTTTGATCTATGAGAAGTTGCTTCTGGCTGAGAAAGATAAAATGAAATGGCAGTTCTGCACTTCCTGTGTCAAGTCAAGTGTTTCAGTATTCAGGAAAGTTTAATCTCCAACAGACTCCGGATTGAGCATTTCATGCTCTTTTCATTATAAACCAAAGCTTTTATGAAAGGTCACTAGAAAGCAATCAGAAGAAATAATAATGAAGTTCAAAAGAAACAAGAGGCACAGCAATCGTCCCAAAGTTGGGAGACACTTCAGCAATCACTTAGTAGTCCAGTATGTGTTTGCAGATGGGAGAACTGAAAGCTTGAGAAATAAATGGCTGTCCAGGGTCCCATGTGATTAATCAAACTTTCCTGACACTCAGTCCAGTGCTGAGTTCATAACTGCAAGAATACCCTCTCTTTGCACTCACAGAGTTCTTCCTGATCCTCTATTCTTTTCTTAGGATCATTATTCTTTAGCTACTCCAGATACTTCAGAGAAATCTTGGACAAATGTTTATTTTATTATATTTATTGGAAAACAAATTTTACTGCTCACATGTGTACTTTCTTCTCCATTCTTACTACCATGCTGGATGGCAACCTCGAAAAGGAGAATGGTTTATTTATAACGAACATCAGCAATATGGTCTGTTATCAGTTGTTTAAAAAGACAAAAATGGAGACGATAGTGAAACACAGAAAATGGATGTCGTAGTTAAGAATCAAAATTAAAGACATATTATGATTATAATTATTTAAAATAGTTATGCATGTAGTCAAGACAGAAAATATGGACATTTGGAAACAATAATTATTTGGTGGTTTATAATGGTTTATTTTAAAAAGTTATCTTAAAAAGGAATAACCTTGGGGCACTGGAATGGCCCAGTCAGTTCAGTATGCAACTTTGGCTCAGGTCATGATCTCACAGTTTGTGAGTTTGAGCCCCACATTGGGCTCACTGCTGTCGGCACAGAGTCCTCTTTGGATCCTCTGTCCCCTCCTCTCTCGGCCCCTCCCCTGCTTGTGTTATTTCAAAAATAAATAAATATTTTTAAAAATTAGTATTCATCTTAAGCTTTTTGAAGCTTGCAAACCTATAAAACAAGGGCCTGGAATTAACAACTAAAAAAAACTAAACTAACTAAACTAAACTAAAACTAAACTAACAACTAAAAAAAACACAGAAAAACAAAAAAAACCTCCTACATTGCACTAAATCACCAATGCTTTTAAAAACAGAAAGATTCTAAGAAATTTCCACATTGTAGTATACTCAAATGGTCATATTCAATTTCAAACAGTACTTATTTTTTTTAGCATTCTACACTTATAAAGTTAGATAGGTAAATACGTTGAACAAGGATTTGTTCAAAGAAGCAAGTTCTGTATGTTACAGTATCAGTATACATGGTCATATTTCTAACGCCTGCTGTCTACTGAAACGTTTGACCACTTATTAAATGATCCAAGGGCTCTCAAAATCCCTGAATTAGTTTTAAATTTTTTGTGTTGACTATTTTCTACTACATTCATTCATTCAACAAATATTAATTGAGTGAATAACATGAGCCAGGCACTATACTTCTGTGTGCTGAGGACAGAGAAGTGAACAAAGTAAACACAGCCTTTGCCCTTTCATTTTAGAGAAATGCGGAAGAAAATAATAGAAAAAGTAAGTAAAATACGAGGATGGTAGATGGCAATAAGGCTTACAAGAAAAGAAACACAAAGGAGGAAGGAGAATTAGGGTGGAGTGGGGGAATTTTGCAATTTTAGATTGAGTGGCTAAGGAAAGCCTAAGGAAAATAAAAATCCCAAACTGATGAAGGAATGAGCCATGGAGAAGTGTTACGGGCAGAGAAAATAGCCAGTGCAAATCTTCCAAAACAAGAACTTGCCTGACACATTCCAAGAACAGCAAAGAGGTAAATACAACTAGAGAAAAGTGAGTCGGACAGAAGAGCAAAGTGAGTAGGGGGAGAAAAATAGCTGGTATCTGGGAATAACAGGGGTCCAGAGGATAGAGCCATGGTAGACCATTTCTTGGACTCTGGCTTTTATTGACTGAAATGAGAAGTTGATGGAGGGTTTCCCTCAAGGAGTGACATAATAAGACCTATATTTTAATGTAATTATTCTACATGCTGTATTAAGAACTGATTGAAGTAAATCAAGGGCAAAGACAGGAAGACCAATCATAGGAGGCTTTTGTAAGAATATGGACAAGATGTAAAGATGACTTTGATCATAGATATAGCAGTGGAAATGGTGATCAGTACTGAATTCGGAGTATATATTAGGGGCACACACAAGAGAATATGATGACAGAGATGTGCGGATTTATCAGCCATGGATGAAAGAAAGCTACAAATCAAGGATGACATCAAGGTTGATCAAAAGAACACAACTGCAATTTACTGAGATGGGGAAAACTTGGGAGGAAGTTTTGGTGGGGGCAGAGAAGATAAGAAATTCAGTTTACTATATTACATTTTGAGAACATTAAATAACCTCTGCTCATCAGCAAATGGATGGTCGTTTATAAAATTTCTTTTATGTTTATTTATTTTTGAGAGAGAGAGAGAGAGAGGGAGGGAGGGAATGAGCCTGGGAGAGCAGAGAGAGGGAAGACAGAATCAGAAGCAGGCTCCAGGCTCTGAGCTGTCAGCACAGAGCCTGATGCAGGGCTGGAACTCAGAGCACTACCAATTCTATCAATTTAGAGGTTGGAAAGTAGGGATCAGCAGAAGAGACTGAAAGTAGCAACCGGAGAAGTAGGAAGAAAAATTAGGAAAGTGGAAAAACTGAAAGCCAAATAAAGTGTTCAATGCTGCTGCCAGGTAGGTTGAGTAAGAAGAGGACAGAGAAGTGACCAGCACAGGGGTCAGTAACGGGCAATTTTGGTACAGTGGCAGGGGTTACAGAAAACGAACTCAGAGCACAGACAACTCTTTCAAAGAGATGAGCTGTACACAGTAACAGAGAGAGAAGTGGAAACAAGAACTTTTTTAAAAAATGGGAGAAAAAAATCCAGTATTATTTGTATATTGATGAAAAAGATCTAGTAGTGAAGGAAAAATTAATAATGCAGGAGAAAGAAATCAGAATTGCCCTATTGTTTTGAGACTCATTTAACTATGATATATAATAATTTTCCATTAATAATATTTCAATATTTATCTAAAAGAATCACAGTATCTCATACATTAGTAATAATATAATTAAAAAATCAAAAATATATTTAACAGTTCCAAAAATAAGTATAAATATTGAATAAACCAATGAATAATATATTTTTTAGCAACCTCCTTGCTCAACACTTTATCAGTTAAATGTGTATTTTCTTTTGCCTTTTTACAATATACTTGCTTTAGGTAAGTGGTATCTTCAAAAGTAAGGATTATATTTTTATGCTAAAGATCGTATTTTGAGATCTATCAACTGATCTGTATAGTGGTTACTGCACTATTCATTCAAAGAACAAAATCTCCTTTTATATTCACACAGTCCTCTGAAATGGATTACTAAATCCACATTTTGTTCATATACTTTCACTGCAGAATTCAGTAAGCTGAACTATTAGCTGAATACCCTATATGAAAAATAAAATTATTTTACCTAATCAACTTTGCTTGAATTACACAAATATATGCCCAATTCCAAAAATATCCACATGTATTTGGAAGAGCTTAAAAACGGAACTACTTTTACACCAAGGGTTGGCAAGAAAACCAAAGGCCAAATAGTAAATACCTTAGGCTTTGAGGGCTACATACAGTCTCTGTTGAGTCGTCTTCTTCTTTGTCACAATCCTAATCCTTCACAATCCTTTTTGTTAATGATTTTAAAATGTAAGAAGAATTCTTAGCTTGCAGGCCATATAAAAACAGGCCAAGGACTAGACTTGGCCCATGGGTTATAATTCGTTGACTCCTGCTTTAAACTGCTGTATAAAAGATTAGATATGATCCAGGTGAGTCATATCTCAGGATTAAAGTTGGACATTTATTTAAAGTGCTTTATATTCTGTAGAAAGGAGATATATATTTTTTTCCAAAAATAAGAAAGTTTTTCTTGAAATAGCAGGCTTAGCAATATGCTTATATCTAAAAAAACAAGTTAGTTCTTTTACTGAAAACCATGAAATATGTAAAGTAGCCACCATCTCTATTATGTAATCAATCCAAGTGATACACTTTTTAATCCAATTCTGCAACTTAATCCAACTTTGCAATCCAATTGAAACTATTTATCTCTTAAATACTGTACCAGTAAACAGTGAAAGAAAAATATCCAATAACATTTAATGTTTTCATTTCCCTATTGTTATTTCTTATATTAAAAATATGTATATACAAAGCAGTTAGATTAAAAAGATTTTAAGTCAGGAGAGCAAATTCTTTTCTACTGTCAGACCCTTTCAGATTCTGATAAAGGTAATGGACCCTTCCTCCAGAAAAGGGATACATCCAAATTCTGTCTTAATTTTAGAAAGATCCAGACTCCCTGAAGCCAAGCCATAGATCCCAGATGAAGATTCTCTGAAGTTTTTTTTAACATTTATTCATTTTTGAAAGGCAGAGAGAGACAGAGCGTGAAAGGGGGAGGGGCATAGAGAAAGGGAGACACAGAAATAGAAGCGGGCTCTGGGCTCCGGGCTCCGGGCTGTCAGCACAGAGCCCGATGTGGGGCTCGAACTCATGGACCACGAGCCACCCAGGTGCCCCAAGATTCTCTCAACTTTTTAAAAGCACAATCACTTTGCTCCTGCAGGTAATCTCACATGAGGTTTCTAAAAAGATAAAAATCTAAGTAATTACCACATGATGACAAGTGAAAACTAAATAATTACCAAATAATGACAAATAAAAGTATACTTACATATAATCTAAAAATCAAGACAAGAATCCATGCTTGGTAAAGTTTCAATGAAACTTTTCTGTCCACACACCAGCTTGTGTTCTCTTCTCCTGCAGTCTGACCAGTTTCTCACTGGGTCCAATATATGTCATATCTGTTTCTGCACTTTTCTCATGATAGCACCCTTCCCTGCAGTGCTCTTTGCCATACCTGTTCAAATCCTACTTACCCATCAGGACCCAAATTAAATTCTACCACCTCTGTCATTTTTCCTAGTAGATCACAGCCTGTATCTTCTTTCCCCTGAATTCACTGCTTTTACAACACTATTCAGGTAATCTGATAATAATTTGTATGATCACAATGATTTGTATGTTCTGAGGCTCCCAACTACAGTGCCAATAAAAACAGGCACAAACACTTCTTTGCATCATTACCCTAGGCCACAAAACTATTACAAATATGGAATATACTTCATAAATGTATGCTGAATGAGTGAATTAAATTCAGTGGTTTCAGAAAGTACTGGTTTGGTTTCACTATGTAAATGTTCATTTGGCAAAAATTTGAAAACAAACAAACCAAACACACACACACACACACACACACACTCTCTCTCTCTCTCTCTCTCTCTCTCTCTCCCCCCACCCCCTCTCCAGGAAATGAAATGGAGGAATTTAATTTTAAGAACTGTACTACCTGGTCAGTGACAGAACCTAAAGCTAGGTAAAACTCTGTAAACTGAAAATCATGACCATGACTACTTACTGGTTTTTTTCATGGACATGATAAAATGCCTTGATTTTAGTTCAAATTTTGTGGGCTAAATACAACATTAAATCATAAATGACTGGTGTAAACTGGGTAAACTACCAAGTCTATTAAGTATTCCACTAGTGCCAGCATTTGCTTAATTCAGTGTCATACCTATTATTCCTCTTCCCATAAAATTTCCCATGGGCGAAAACAGTCCCAGGCAGCACTGTTAAAGGAGGCAGAGTTCCTCATTCATAGTTCATATCCGACCCCATTGGGATTCCATCCCTTTAAGATCAGGGGCTTTTATCCTACTCCCTAACACCCAGGGTTCTCTCTATGGCTCCCTGCCTAGGCTCCAACTCAGGCTTCAGGTTCTACCTCATTCTTATGTTTCTTTCCTTTCCCCTACCAAAATTTAATGAACATTTATTTCAGTCACTTTAAGTCTTGCCAAGTAAGTAGGTGGATCATTTCATATAATTAAACTCACTTTACAGTGTGGCTATTGTGCACTAATCCAAGACTGTAAGGACTGAAACACATTTTTTAAAGTATGAAGGCATCACGATGTATATGGGAAGGTGCGATTCTGCATGCATATTAAGTCAGCAGTACTTTAGGGGAAATACACTATATAGGAAAATATATGAAAAGAATAACACTTGATGAAACCACTCCTACAAACATTAGGAAGAGCATCTGATGAGATTTATAGGTGAAGAAGAGATAGGTTTACAACCCTCCCCAGGTAGAACTCTGTTAGCACACTGTTATTAATGAATGTCAAGTCATGCATTCATTCAGTTAGTAAACAGTTCTTTAGTTGCACAAATTGTGCAATGCTTCACAGGTACCTCAAACATACTGGATGCTAAATTCATTATCCCCCTCTATCACTAAAACTCATACAACAATCCATCCCTTTCCAGTGTTTGGACTTAAAGGGCACCACCATCCACTTCTGATCAAGCCAGAAACCTATGGGTTATCCTTGGTGCCTTTGTATTCCTCATCCCCTCATCTAATTAATCACCATGCCCTATAAATTCTAACTCATAAATCTCTAATATGCCCACTTCTATTCATCCTCACTTGTCACCACACTAGCTCAAACCCCATTATCTCTCCCCCGGACTTAACTGTGAAACTTGCTGACTTCACATTTTTCTATCCTGCACTGGGCAGGTATAACAAATCTCATGGTACATTCATATGATACAACATACAGCCATGAGACTGATCAGCAACCATAATCAACAATATGGGTGACTCTCAAAATCAGAATGTTGTGTCTGCCTTCTTTCATTCATATGAAATGAGCATATACTCGAGTCCCCATTTACATAAAGTACAATATAAGCGATAGCATCTATGCAGTTAAAGAAGTCAGGTGAGAGGTGTCCTCGGTGGGTGGGGGGCAAGACTGACTGGAAGGAAAGATGAAAGGGAATTTCTGGGATGCTGATGATGTTCTGTTTCTTCTTCTGGGTGATGGTCACATAGGTTATATACTTATGCTCATGAAAAGCTGTGTTATCAGGCTTTCATAATAAGTTTTAGAAAAAATAAAATATGATGTTCAATGTCTTCCCACTGCTCTTGCTAAAGCCCAAAGGCCAAGTATCTTTAAAGATACTTTTCTATACAGTCTCGTCTCTCCCTCTCTCTAGAAGTCTTTTGTCTTCAGTGTGTCTTGTTTATTTCTTCCTTCAGGGCTTTCACATATGCTTATTCTGCCTTCTCATTTTCTCTCACTAACTCCTAATAATGCCTCTGGTTCAGTTAAAATTTCATTTTGGCAAAGAAGTCTTCTCGGAGCCGTGGATTAGGTTAGAATCCCCTCTATCCTCCCTCTATACCACTCCATCACACATCTTTAGTAAACTGTAGATACTATGAGCACAGAAAATGTTTTATTTACCATTCTATTCTCAAGTTCTCTATATATTTGATGACTGATTGAATCCATTTATTTCCTACATAAGAACATGGAGGGCAGTTGCGGCAAAGTTTCAAAGTCTACATACTACAGTATAAAGAGTGAAACGGCTAAAAGAGTTTTTGATATATGAACTGAAAATAAAGAGTTAAATGCTAAATTGTTTATACTCAGAAAGATATAAGCATGCATGTAGGCACACAGAGAGAAGTCACTTTTAACAGTTCTGGTTTCTTTGAAACTACTATTATTTTATAAATAAATAAATAAATAAATAAATAAATAAATAAATAATCTATGTTAATAAAATTGATCATCAATAATTTCTACTGATCTATGTTCAGATGTTGATTCAATTTTTTTAATGTTTATTTATTTTTGAGAGAGAGAGAGACAGAGTGTGAACAGGGGAAGGGCAGAGAAAGAGGGAGATACAAAATCTGAACCAGGCTCCAGGCTCTGAGTTGTCAGCACAGAGCCCGACACAGGGTTTGAACTCATGAACCATTGATATCATGACCTGAGCTGAAGTTGGACGCTTAACTGAGCCACACAGGCACCCAGATGTTGGATTATTTTTAATATGCCGTGTAAACCAAAGCTCCACCACTGATGTAATGAATTGTGTGAATAGGTCAATTAATTGTTCCAATTTCTTTGAATGCAAAGGCAATATTTAAAATCAGTCTACCTCAAATAAAAAAAAAAAGAAACTATTTCTAAATTCTAAATATTTGTAAATGTTCCTAAGAAGAATTTAAGCTTTTCTATTTTAAACACAAAATATTTGATGAATGAAAAGTAAAAATGTAAGTTTTGTTTGTTAGAATTACCCATAGAAAGCAACATAGGTGGCCTACTGGGTGGCATATATGAACTGTTCTTCCTGGATAAAATCTGGCTCACTTAAAAAGTTACCTTCCACAAAGGCAGAAGAGCATAAGTTATTATCACCTTGAGTGACAATGCTCAAAGGGGGGTGGGGGGAGATAAAATTGTAGTCTATTTCAGAAATTTGTGCCATTTTCTATTACGAGCTTTATATATTATGCATTTTAGAATCTTCAAGTATCATTAAATTTAAATTAAAAATGTAGGTAGTGACCTAAGTTGTCGTACTCTTTTTTGCCCCTTTTGAGAAATAACTGGTTTCCGTGTATCATCTCTCAAATAAATTCATTAAATCTTGAATGAGGCAGACTTTCCTAACCAGTATCAGGAAAAAAAAGAAAGGTAAAAAAATGGCATTTCCTTTATTTTGAGAAACAAGTAGTGGTTTCCTTCATTAATTTGGAACTTGCTTACTTACTACTTCTAAAGTACTAGTATATTAATAAAAACATCTTCTGATAAAAAAGAATGAACTTAAAATACTCCATCACTGAAAACCCACTTGAAGTATATAGTCTATTGTAGAATCTATCTAGGCTTCAGGACCAGGAGTCCCAACAATGCTCAATGTGATGTTTATAAAAGCAATTAACTGCTTTAATACTCTCAAAATCACATTATTCACCTATTTTCTTGAGTTTTAGTTATCACTCTCTTTGAACAAAGAATTTGAAAAAAGAAGAAAATAGGATCTCAAATTATAATAGATAATTCACTTTTTCCTTCCCTGACTTTCAAGAATTTATCACATACTTTACTGAGGGGTCACTTTTATACAACTGGTAAAGATTCCAGTCAAAGGGTAGAATGGAAGAAACTAGTGGCAAATTACCTGCTCTCATTTAGGCTGGTATTCTCAAGTTTACTTAATTCAAGTTAAAGCTTTTTCCTTCTAAAAACAAATACAGTGTTTTCTAGAAACGAACTTTAGTTTTTTACAAGTATTAAATTTCAAATGAGAAGGCAAATAATTCACATCCTTTGAAATTCAGTTTATCAGTAAAGTGATGATGTTAGACTCGATCAGTGTTGCAAAGCCCTTTGAGATTATGATGAAAATTATGTACACTCTTCCCAGCAAAAAACACATACGTACAAAATTTTATTATAATTTCAGGGGATTCACAGACCCTCTAAAGCTCATCCATCATGGGGTAAAAAAGGCGTTAGATTTTAAGGTATTTTGCAGCTTTAAATTTTGGTTTCAGAAATGAGGTTAAAGCCTTTAAACAAAAGAAGTCAGTCTTGAGAATAAAAGTGAAAACCCAAACACAATTCATTAATTTACTCACTGCTGGTAAAGATATTCGCTCAGAAAGGCTGAACACCTGAGCTATATATAGATGTAGGTGTTAATTTGACAAAATAATTCATACCTTAGACACTAAAAGTTAGGCAAAATAAGATTCTTACATAAACCTAGGATATTTCTAGACATGGAATGTGTGATATTCACAGCTTTCAAATGACAATAAGTTGTCTCCTCCTACCTCCCCTCCTTTCCAGGTTCAATTCCTTCTTAGAGTGAGGAAGAAAACTGTTATATAATATAGGCTATGTTTGAGATTTTTTTTGGTGACTGTTTTGAGGAAAGAGTAATACCTTCATATTCTTAAATTTCTTACATAAAAATAATTTTTGGATCACTGCAAAAAAAGAAACCAAAACCAAAAAAACACCAAGCCTTACCTGTAATTCTTGTTCTCTGAAGGAAATGCAGTAATTATAAACATATCCACACTCTTGGGTACATTCTCCTAAGCATGAATGGATTTGGAATGCGCCATAGCTTAAACTGAACTGCTAAACTGCCAAACCGCACTGGCAGTTGGATCTTACCTGCCTGGCTGGTAATGAAGCAGACCTGTCACCTAAAGTTATTCACCTCCTGAAGGCAAGTGTTCCCCCTGAGAGGGAGTGTGGAGCTGGTGTAATTACTGTCCTTAGAGAACACGAATTATAAATGGTCTCCTTTCTAGAGGTTAAGAGGGATAAGATCTACTTACTACTAAAGAAGTTGTTACTTGCTTCAAAACGGTACTGAATGTCAAAAAATAAGAATGGAAAGCTGCTCCTCTGTAAAAGACGTTAGTATGAATGAGAGATAATGGTTTAAGAACTGACTGGATGTTGACTGGGTCAGGGTCTAATGATCAACACCAAAGCACAGAATTACAAGTACTTAAATACTTGCAATGTAAAGTAAAACTTATCCTGGCACTTGGCAACCTACTATTTTGAGCCAGTGCTTGCCAACTTGAGACAATGTGACAGCTGCAGCGTTTACCAATAGTAGGGAAATAACTTGAAATAGCCAGGACCCTGAAAACTGCTGAGACAGTCACCAAGGGCGAACTGTTTTTCATAAGATGTGATACTAGTAATATGCTGTTAGATAGTTTCTATTTTGAAAGCTCAAGTAAGTAACTATAAACCTTAACACTTAATGTAATAATTTAGATTTAAAATATTTAAATACATGATGACTGAGCCTCTGTGATACAAGTCCATCTTCTGTCTTAAACATCTTAGAGAATGAGGAAGAATTGGCTATATATAGTTTCTGGTTTGCATACTGATTTTTGGAGGGTTATCAAAATTCTCCACAGAGGAAGAGATTCTCTATCCTCTAGTCCAACAAGTATCTAGGAAGCCTGATGACGTCTTCCATTCAGTTAAACCAGGGTAAGATTGCCAGATAAAATACGGGACACTCAGTTAAACCTGTGTTTCAAATAAACAATTTTTTTCTAAGCATGTCCCGAATATAGCATGGGTCACAATGACACTAAACAATTATTTGTTATTTACCTGAAATTTAAATTAAACTAGGCAGCTTGTTTTGTTTTTGATTTTTTTTTTTTTTTTTTTTTTTTTTTTTGGTCTTCTGTTAAATCCGGAAACTCTAAACCAGGGGAGCTTACGGAGTTACCCAATGGAATTCATCGTGGATGATGCTAAAATGGAAGATCCATTCTTGGTGTAGATCCGCACTGCCTCATACAGTAGCTACTAGCTACATGTGGCTATTGAGCACTTGAAATGTGCCTAGTTCAACACAAAATTTTCTGTAAGTGTAAAATACACATCAGATTTTGAATACTTAATTGAATAAAAGTAAAACACCTCAAATTTTTATACTGATGACATGTTGAAGGAATATTTTAGATATATTAGGTTAAATTAAATGTGATTAAAATTAATTTTGCCTGTTTCTTTTTACTTTTTTAATGCGACTACAAAAAACCCTTAGAATTATACATGTAGTTTGTATTTGTGGCTTATATTTTTATTGAACAGTGCTGGTCTAGAAAATCAATATTGGTAAGGAGGGCTCTCTCACCTCCCTTTAGCTGTTAGGACAGGGAGCATGATCATACCAAAGAAACCAAATTTCTAGTAGGGACTACTCTTTAAAAACAAACAAAAACATGGCATCAAAATACTAGTGAAAGACAAATCAGAAATCTTATCTTTGACAAATCATTCTTACAGAATTCAAAAGGAGAAATAAACACTAGTGTGTATGTATGTGTAAGAGTAAGTATATGTATGTATACATACAAATAAAATCTCCCAAATTCTAGTTCCAATTCCAGTAGAAGAATTCCTTAGTGTCAATAATGTTGGGTTGGGTTTTCACTCCTATATATCATCAAAATCAAAGAACAACAGTTTATTTTGTTGCCTAATATGAATTGAGGTGATATTAATAAGAGTTGTTAGGAAAAGATCCTATTTTTCATACTTTAGATACAGAAGACAAGTTCCTCATTGGTCCCAATTTTATATATTCCTGCTACATAACTGATTTGAAATTTGAACACCAATTCTAACATGTTGAAATAAATTTTTCTTTTTACAAATATATTGCCAATACTATTGTTTAAGACAAAGCTCACTTTTAAAAAGAAGGGGGTGCTTTTTAGATTAAAAATTTTTAGTTCTAATAAAGTTTTATTTTAGGTAACAAATAGTAACCTGTTTATTTATTCTTGTATCCTACCTCATATTTTCAGTTTGTTTGACTTTTAATTCAAATTTTTTTCTCAACTGTCTCAGACTTAATGCATTTGTCTATTCTGTTCCGTGCTATTATAAAGGTTAAAAATATTTAACATGCTCTCACAAATAAAAATTCAAAAAAAATTATATAGAGATTATCTCCAAATATTTCTTCACTATAAAACCCGTATCTACTTTGAAGATTTAAATCTTTTAAAGTTGCCTATAGTTACAATAAGCAAGACTAATTTTAATTCCTCAACTATTTTCATATAAAACAGTAAACTGGATCTCAA
Source organism: Panthera pardus (assembly GCF_024362965.1). NCBI lineage: Eukaryota > Metazoa > Chordata > Mammalia > Carnivora > Felidae > Panthera > Panthera pardus. The sequence continues at coordinate 112,890,489 of NW_026526991.1, forward strand.
GTCTTTTTCAAAAAAGGTCTCAGTTGCATTTTTTTCCCCATTCTAACAGCAAAAACAAAGGTTGTTTCCCTCCTTAATATCTTTTATTATTCATATATAGGAAGAACAAGTATTTTGAAAAGGCGATAAAATTTATCATAAACCAAAGAGAAGGCTGCCAGACAAAAATCAGCAGATTTTTCCCAAACTTAAGTGCTTCATGAATAGTACATATCTTTCAGAACTAAGGCTTCCAAGATCACTTTAAAAGCTTTAAGGAAAAAATAATGAATAAAACTAGATATGGACCAATTAATGTCTTCACCAGCACTTTAAATCCTCACTGTCGATACCATAGTATCCAGTGACTGTAATCTGAACTGTTTTGCTAGACGTTTAGTCTCTTGGTGACAGCCAAAATTATTATTTAATATTAACCTACTTTTAATCTTGACATTTTCAAGATCGACATTCTCTGGTTCTCCTTCATAGTCAATGCATGGTATTCAAATGACAATTTTATTTAGGACTGGTCTTTCTGAGAGGCATCAATACATTGTACAATAGACCAATAAAGTTTTCTGATATTAGAGTTTAGAAGTAAAGGTGAGACATTAATTTATTTATCCTTTGTGAGGTTTCCCTCATGGAACCAATGTATATGCCTTCATTTCCTAAAGACAGGAAAAAGGTGCAAGCTAGGAAGAAAGCTGCTGATTTTAAAAGCAATTTTTTTTCAATTAGGATCAGCAATTTTATGTTCATATGCTTATTAAAGATTAAGAAGATCTTTGCTTCCATATTTTCTGAAGCTTAATACAGATTTAAAAATGGCTTAAAGGACCTTCTCTGAAGTAAAGGTTAAGAGATCGTTTCAAAAAGATCATGAAAAAGCAACTCTTCAGAGCAGGTTTTATCAATTTAATCTATTAAGTCACCAGAATGCTTAAAGGCTGTCATTGCTTCAAAATTCTTAAACGTAAATCTCAAGATAACCAAGAAGAGTTCTTGATGAGGGATCAACCACAGCAGTTATTAAACTGATTTAAATGCAGGCTGAACTGGACACAAATTTTACTGTAATTGGGATTTTTTAAAAAAATAAAGAAAAAATACACCCATACATCTCTAGGACATGCTTTACTTCTAACCAAGGAAAACCATCTCTTGATGGATGTGTGTGACGTCTTGCCCACAAGTGGCTGCCTAGGCCATCCTTCTACGAGGCAGTCTGATGGCCTCAAACCCTCAATGGAGCATTCCAAAACCAGACCTGCATTAGGAGCGTGGGCCCATGAGTGTGCACTCACTACACAGTGCTTACCTTTAGAGAACAAGGTGGTTGCACAAACTGATCAAGTTCTCACACCCCACACCTCCAAGAACACTGAAAAAGATCTGCAGATCTTTCTTGGTGCAGGAGGGACCTCTTTTTAATCTTCTTGTGGTGGAAGTTAAAGATTTTCCTGAAGGAGGAGAGAAGAGTAAAATATTATACTGAGATCATACCATTTGGTTCAAGTTTATCTACCTATGCTACAAAATTTAGGTTCTGAAAAAAATAAACGAGATAAAATCATGAGTATTCCAAAACCACATTCCCTTCTTTCAAAAAAAAGGAGTATCTTCCCTAAAGAATATTTCATGTTTCAAACATCACTCCAGAAACCCAAAACCTTAAGTGGGTACTTTAATTTCTACCCCAGTACTGAACTACCAGTTGGGAAGTTGAGAAAAATACAGAAAAATTCTGGGCTGCCAAATGATCATAGTTATGTAAGTTCCATTAAAATAAGTAAAACTAAATTCACTGAAGAACAATGAATCAGACTCATTGAACTAGAAGGAATTTTACCCTTCTTCTATACCTCTATATCTATACCTCTATATTACCTAATAATGACATAAATGCATTTCCTGACAACAGAAAACTAGCCCTTAGTGTTAAATGCCACAGAATCATAAATTAAGCAATCTACGAGAATGTAAGCTCCCAGAGGAAAAGGGTTTTGGCTTTTTTTTTGAAACACTGATTATTTGAAGAACCTTATTAAATAGTTCCTAAAACATAATCAGCGCTAAAAAATTTTGAATAGAAAGAATATTAACCAATTAGTCAACATTCTCAAGGTTGAAAGTTGCATAAAACAATTAGAAGCCTACAACTATTCTGAAGAATCAGAAATGTGTTATATAAAAATAATATTAGCAACATAAACCCCTAATTACATATCAAATAACTTAAGAACATGTTTTTAAAATGCTGCACCTTAATACATTTAGGAGAAAATGCTGTAAATTGATTACTATAACCCAAACTCCTGAAAAGAAATGGAATATTTTGTTCAGATCAGGAAATCGCACACTGTACCTTAAAAATATATTGCCAAATATCAAACGAAATAATAATATTAATATAGATATATTATTAATATATTTCTTAATGTATTTATTTAATCTTTTGAAGATAACCCAAGTGATAATATGGTTATCTATATCTATAATTGTGCCTAAGTAAAGCAAATTATTATCATAATATTAAAATGAAATCAGAAGATGCCACTCTTTCAGTATGATAGTCATATATATTTTAAGTAAATATGTCTCAGAAAACTCAAAATTTAAACAAGAAATGCTGAACACTTTCTTTTTCTGTAACTCATAGACTATTATTAAAAACAGAGATTGATTTCCTTCAAGTGTTTTCTAACTCTTTCCAAACTGATAAATTAGGAAGAAAAGGAAGAAATGCTAAAATCAGTAACAGATTAATCAATCGTATCGATGAAGGACTGAGTACGCATATGTGTTTTATTCCAAAATGCAAGGTCACTAGGAATCAGGCGAACAACTATCACAGAGTACTTGATTCCATTTGACCCCAAATTCTACAAATGTAGAATTGTTCCTCAAAACAAACTGGACAGCCCATATGGGGCACTTCATTTCAGAGAATAGGCAGCCATTTAGTATACAACCAAAACCACAATAAGAAACAGGTAGTAAATCCAGGATTATGCTTACCCTGTATCATTAAAACAATGCTTTAGCTGACAGATTATGCCTTAATTATAGTAATAAAAAGCTTTCCACATTTCACAAATAATTCAGTTTAATATCTTATATCAGGGAATCAATCAAGCTTAAGTGTGAAAAAAGGAAATTTTAAAACAAAACTTTAGAAGTTCACTTAGTTTAAAACAATTTTCTCGTTTTGGACATTTTGTAAGCCTTTGAAACTAACTTTGTGGGAAAGAGATGAAAAAAGTTACAAAGAACTAAGCATAACAATATGCCAAAAGGAGTTTAGAAGGGGTAAAGGAAAATATGAAGTTGGAAATTTTGCCAAAAGGCAAAGACTGTGCTAGCTGGTTGAATCCCCACCACCCACCCCCAGGAGGAAAACAGGAAACAAGTTCCCCAAATAGAGGCATTGACTAGGAGGAACTCCTTTAAAATCCTTATTTACACTGTTGAAGAATGAATCACTTGCCTTATTTCTACTAGCACGAAGGATGAAGTCTAAGCTTATCACAATCAGAGATGTAGTGTTCAATTTTTAATCTCACTTGCAAGTGTATATTAAACTATACTAACAACCAATTTAAGCTCTTTACAAAACTCCTCTGAGCAACCCACCTTCTCTGCTTCATCTTTACCAATGTTTCTCAGACTACCTGTAGTAAAGAACTGTTTTAATTCTCATTGTGGGTGGACCCATGCCCATAGATTACTGCTCACAACTAATACTCAGATCTTACTACACAGAACTCTACAGGCAGCTTCACTGATAACCAGATCAATCTAACGTTCAATGAGAACTATCACATTATTGCTATAAAAGTTTCTAAACAAGTACACAATTGAGAGTAAGCATTTAATCATGGACTGGTATAATCAGGACTGGTTTTCAGTCCATACTTTACTGAATGCTGATCAAAGTTACGGGTGTATGGTCTTCATTCGTATGTGGGATTTAAGAAACAAAACAGATGAACAAATGGGAAGGGGAAAAAAAGAGAGAGGGAAGCAAACCATACAGACTAGTAAAATTAGAGAACAAACTGAGGGCTGAAGGAGGCAGGTGTGGGGGAATGGGCTAAATGGGTGATGGGCATTAAGGAGGGCACTTATGATGATGAGCACTGGGTGCTATTAAGTGGTAAATCACTAAATTCTACTCCTGGAACCAATACTAGACTATATATTTACTATATTTAAATAAAATTTTGAAAAGAAAAAAAAGTGATACCAGTTTTAATTCATCTATGCCCACAGAAATTACTAATAAATAATCAATGACTTGTTCCGGTACATTCCTTTTATCAGTTCTGTGGAACGATAGGACAGAATTTTCTGCAATGCTAGAAATGTTCTGTATCTCCTCTAAGTGGTAAACGTTAGCCATGTGTGCTATCAAACACTTGAAATGTGGCTAGTGTGACTGAAGAACTGGCTTCTTAATTTTACTTAATTTAAATGAAAATTGCCACATCAGGCTAGTGGCTACCATATTGAGTAGCACAGTGCTGGAATGCTTTATTATTTTCACCTGATCTTTTAATCAGCGTTTAAAAAAATCACCCATTTCCTTCAATCCTAACATAAATATTTTAATTGTAAATATCACTTTCTTTATGTACATACAGGTATTTACCTATTTGTAATTACATCACATAAACTTACTATTTTCACCTAACATTTTTCCATATTTCTAAAGCTTCACTGTCCAATACCATGGCCACTAAACCTATGTGAGTATTTAAGCATAATTAATGTTAAATAAAATTTAAATTTCAGTTCCTCAGTTGCCCTAGTCACATTTCAAGTGCTCAGTGGCTACCTGTGGCTAATGGATACCGTATTGGACAGTGCAAATTATACAACTTCTCATCAGCACAGAAAGTTCTATTGGACAGTTGTTCTAGAGTCTTCAAAAATAATTACTTAAAGGTAACATGATACTTTACATTGATCTATAATTAGTCCCTAAAAGCATTTTTCTCTATATCTATGATTTATAATTAGCACAATATTTATTTCCTAAATTCCTACTGAGTGAAATAATCTGAACATTGCTGTGATTCTCAGCATATACTCCTGGCATTATTTTCTAAAAGAGTCTGGTATCACTGTTTATGTTGTCAATATTAGATTTCTTTTTAAAAATTTTAGCTCCTTTAATACAAAGTAAAAACTGTGCAAAGTCATTTTAACTTGTGACTTAGTGATAAGCATATGGGTAGATATTTTTCCTTGGATTTATTATTCATATTTATTTTCATATTCTTAACTTGGCATATTTTTTCTCATTTACATATTAGGAACTTGATGTCTAAATTAGCACATTCTGCAATAATATAAAATTGCTAAAACTATTGTCAATTTCCTTATAACTTTTGATGTAGAGATTTCCTACAATTTTTTTTAGATATTCCAGTATATATACACCTTGGTGAGTTCCACTAATGCATCAAATAAGAAATGTAAAGGTATTTTCTATGCTTTTTAATTCCAATGGCTGTATAAAGTATGGATGAAAACATTTTTTTTTTTTTTTGGTCTAATCAGTTTTGCAGCTATACCACTGAAGACTACTATCTAATACCATTGAGTGAATATCCTTTAAGTGGCTTCTCCAATAGGAAAGAATATTTTATCATATATTCAGTTGTTATATGTAGATGGAACTGATTGTGGATTCCTAATAATGCTCCAGTGATGCATGTTTTACAAAATGAAAGAAAGGCTTAATCTTCAGAATTCCTGTTAAGAAAGCAACTGAATTAATTTAGGAAAGTGTCTAAGTTAGGAGGGCATGGTTATGGACAGTAATGTTTTGCTCAAAGACTAAGAAAAACAATCTGTTGGTTCTGTCACCTACTCAAGAGTTTCTAAACTCACAAGCTGCTAGATGTTTGAAACCAGTTAAAGGGGTTGATTTCACAACTGTATTGATGCTGGCAGAAACCAGGGTGGCATACCAAGCAGAAGCAAGAGACATGAGGTGCATTGATCAGGCCCAGAAATTTGAGTAAGTCACGGATGAAGGGCATTTCTCTTAACTCTCACTGACCAGGAAGCCAGGGTCAAGGAAAGTTTATATTTAAATCTCTAGGGGGCAGAGAGGTCTCTTGTAATACCTGAGTTACCTATCATCCCTGCATCACTCCACTGTTTTAGACTGTTGCTTTAAAAGATTTCTGATACATAGTAGGAGTGTAGGGGTGAGACTTCCCCTCACTGTAGAATCACTATAAAATAAATCACTAGGAATCTTGAAAGTCAGAAGCAAACCCAGAAGCCTATAAATTATAGCCAATTTGCCAATATTCTCATGATTCAGAAAGTTTCTCTCCATTTATTTCATCTTAAATGTTTTTAATATGTTAATGATTTCTTTCTAAAGGTCTAACATCTTTCTCAAATTTATTGCTAAGTATTATATTTTGTTTGTTTCAATTCTGAGTTGGGTCTTTTTCCATTATTTTCATTATTACTGATGTAAAGATACAGTGTATTCTATACTTTATTAAATTTTTATCGCTCATAAATGGTTTTAAAGCTGACGGCCATAGATTTTCCTAATCAATCATGTCATCTAAAAATGAAGTATTTTGGTTTTATTTCTTCTTCTTCAGGTTCTGTCCATGGACAGTGTTAAGTACAAATGAAGTTAATGGTGATTGCTGAATAAACTAATAATAAAAATGATGACTGTTTCACTCTTGAATTTATGACTGTAGAAATATAAAATCATCCCCACCTATGCTGCTATTCTGCTAGGTGATACTGTTTAGTTTGCTGACTTAATAAAGCTTCCTTTTCCTTGAAGTTCAACTAATGATCCATGACTTAACACAAAGCAGTGTATCTGACCAGACAGGACCAGCAAAAGGTCCCCAATTCCAATCCGGCCAACACTGAACATGTTGATTATACAGTGCTATCCTAATAATGACAATGTTCATGAAAATCACATTAAGAAATACTTTTGCTCTATAAAAATCCTACAATTACATGGGCACTTAAGTGCTATGTGCTCCTTGTACCCAAAGTTACTCTTCGGTATTAAACTAGGCATTTAAGACCCAGGTTTCTTTCTGGGATGAACTATATCAGGAAATACAAAAGCCACAGTTTACGAGAGAAATTTCTTCTTTATAGAAGTTCCACTAATAAATGTGAAAGGGGTAGCAGATTAAAAATTCATTATCTTGCAAACCCTAATGATAGAATTGATTCACAGAACAATCAGCAAGAGATGAAATAATGAGAGGAGAGGTTGATGGAAACCTCTCATTGGAGAGAATGGGCTGTTACCACTGACCAATTTCAGCATCACTAAGAGCGTGACAGACGGACACTACGTGCTCCCTGATGTGATGCAGTGTGAAGAAAAAGTCCCATGTTTGAAGTATTCCTGTCCACCTTCCATCCAGCATCAAAATAAAACCTGAGCCTGAATCTAATGAAGTATTTTGAGCTAACTGCTAATTTGCAGGCAATTTAGAGGTTAGAGAAATAAGTTAACTGGGGAAGCTGACAGAAAAATCAAGAATGGGGATATTATATGGGAAAGCTTACAAAGTTTCTTTAATAAGTCATGGACAGGAAAGGAAGGGGAAGAGAAGGAGAGAAGGAAATGGGTGAGGGAGGTTAAAGGGGAAAGGGAGGCAAACAGGTAGTGAGGAAGAAGAGGCATTTTAATTACAGAGCAGTCCTACCAACCAAATGCTATCTGGATCTTGTTTGCATTGGGCACCCCAAATGTAATATGGCATTTTGAATCACAAGTGGAGGAAACTGAATAGGGAGATAATATCAGGTGATAAATAATTATTGTTAATTTTGTTTGATGTCAGAAACGTATTCTGGTTATGTAAGAAAAATGTCTTTAAAGAAGCGCATACTGGAAAATGTAGAAGTAAAAAGAGTTAAGACACAGGATCTATCTTAAAACAGTTAAGGAAAAAAGAGGAAGTAGATGAAGCAAATGTGGCAAAATTTGGTTAATTGTTAAAGTTGGGCCACAGGTAGGGGGCATTTATTACACTAGTCTCTCTTCTTTTGTGTATGCTTGAAAATTTTTACAGTAAGTTCTTAAAATCCAGCCCCCCAGAAACATCACCTAGTAAGCTAAATATTTTCTAGTGTAAGTAAGAATAGAACTATTATTTACTACCTTTCCACATACCAAACATTCATGACCTATACAAAGCAAGGAGGCAAAAGATAGGACAGCCTGTCCTGCAACAGATGTGCCCACATTTTAAAAGATTCATTTTAAAATTAATTTTTCCCATTTGCCCGTCTGCAAACTCCCCAGCTGTGTCTTCCAAACCTTCCACCTTTCCTTTGCATCCCAAATTACCTACTTGAGCCCTCTACTTCCTCTCTCAGCCAGAATTCTCCAAAATGTTGCCCATACCTGTTTTAATCATTTTCTAGGTCCTCACCCACCATTAAACCAATGTAGTCAGCCTTTTACTCCCACTTCTACACTGAAACATCAAATGGTCTTCTAACTATAAAATGCAACGAATGCTTTCTATACTTTGCCTTACTTGGCCTACAAACCACTTTAAACACTAGCTGTGCAACCTTGGGAAAGTCACTCAGCCTCTCTGAACCTCAGTTTCCTCATAGTAAGAGAGACAGAATAGCATATTTCTGATAGAACTTTTGGTATATATTCAATAAAATAACATATAATGAAAACAAAATCCACCATTAAACACAATAGGCGCTCAGCCAAGATAAGTTCTGACTCACTGAATTTGTTTTCCTGAGTACCTGACAACCAGGAAGGGTTTGCCTTAGCTAATATGAGCACTCTGGTCTCCAAAAAGGGTCATTTCCCAGGCAATTGAGTCACTAAATTTTTTTTTCTTAAAAAAATATATATAGTAGATGGTATTGTAATGGTGTTGCATGGTGACAGAGGGTAGCTACACTTGAGGTGAGCACAGCATAGTATATAAACTTGTTGAATCAGGATGTTGTACACTTGAAACTAATGTAACATTGCATGTCAATTATACTCAAAAGAAACAATTAAAATTAATCTGACTTGTTCATATTGGTACAGATATATAAGTATCTGTACAGAAAAACATGTTTAATTCTAGCCCAACAATACTTTCGGAAACAAAATTCCAGAAAAGTAAAATAACTTGTGCCCCCCAAACAAACAAAAGATTTACATTTTGTAGGAGACACTGAATGAATGCAAGGTAAATTATTTTATTTTGGTATCTTCTTACCTCTTTTGTATCTCAAAAAACTCAAGGTGCTGCCTTCTTATTTTAATAGTACATATTAGTTGGGTCTGTTTTTCAAAACTGTTCCATTATTCGAATGACCCCTTCTTTAACCAATTGGTATTTCCTTCTCTGAATGAGACTGACTGGTCTCAGCTAAGTAACAGGATGTAGTGTGTTACAGCCTCACTGTGCTAACTGTGAAAGCATAGTATTTTAATATTTAGAAATAGGTACTCAGGTATTAAAGTAAGTGACAGATGAAAGTTTAATATCCCCAGGGATATTTGGATTTATACGCTTCTCTTAAAACTTTAGATGAATTTCTACTGGGTAAAATGTGGCAAAAACACATTTCAGCTTGTAAGACTTCCGTACAGCCCTTATGCATGCCACGTTGAACACTTCCATCAGGGAACAGCAGTCATCACTTAATCTCCCTTTACAGAAAGAATTCTACAGCTTAAGATGTGACTGTGACTTGTGGCCTTATTTTCACAGCAATTAGGTTATTAAATTGGCTGGCTCTTGACTTCATTTTTAACAATTGCTTAATGATATATAAGACATTTTTCCACATGACACCACAGTTAAGCAAATTCTCCAAAAAAGTTTTTTCTGTTAATTTTATTTTTTAATAAATTTTAGTCTGCTTTCATATGATTGCTTTAATATTTTCTCCAAATAACTTTTTTATTTTTTTTATTTTATATTTATTTATTTTTGAGAGAGAGAAACAGAGACAGAGACAGAGCACAAGGGGGGTGGGCACAGAGAGAGGGAGACACAGAATCTGAAGCAGGCTCCAGGCTCTGAGCTGTCAGCACAGAGCCTGACGTGGGGCTCCAACTCACGAACAGTGAGATCATGACCTGAACTGAAGTTGGACACTTAACCGACTAAGCCACCCAGAGACCCCTCGTCCAAATAACTTTTAAATTTAAATGTTGTTCTTGTCCAAAAAATGTTTCCATTCAATGTTATCCTTGTAACATTTTAACATTTAAAATGAAGTAGCTCACAATATAGGTGTTAAGTCTTCTATTAAGTTTAAAATGGCATCAATTTTAATTCTTTGATTTTTATATGAAAAATTATTCTAATTATGACCACAGTAGCACCTAGTAGTTCAATAAATATACCAAACAACTTCTTATGGTTAGCGTGTGTGTGCATGCGTGTATATATACATATGACATTTTTTAACCAACATTCACCTGACTCAATACCAGTCAGGACACAGACCTATACAACACTAACGCAGAGCTAAATAATATCATGGTGCTCCAATTAGCCACTCCCAACCAGTCCTCTCCTCTTTAGCAGGAGGGAATGATGTTTAAGTGAGTCTGTGAGATCATTTAGTAAAGCAAACAAGTTTGTATGTGTACACATAAGTTATACTTTATTACTTTTCCCTTAAAATGCTTTAGTATACTTTTTAATGAATTAGTAAAATTAACCTGAGAACTCATAATGCTATAGAACTAGACATGCCTTAATAATGTTGCAAATGTCAGAGCTGCGAATGACTGCTACAGCTATTTAAAACTGTTTTTTTTTTTTTGTAAAAACGAGTCAAAGATATAAAAACATAATTTGGCATCCATTAAAAATTTTTATTAGAAAAAATTAATCACTTACAAGGAAACCAGTTTGAAATTAAGCAGACTAAAGAAATTTTACATTCCCCTTGTGAAGTTCTGGAACAGTATGTAATTTATGTGAGAATATTTGAGAAATCCTAAAAAGTATACATAAAAATCAATACTGTATTTTCATTTGAAGGAATCATGTAAGATATTATGCAGAACAGAATTTTTTACTCTGTTATATTGGGACATTAAAAAACTTATTGAATTCTTAGCTCTTCATTTCAATTTGGTGCAAAAATTTGGGATGGATATATACAGATGTGTACATACATATATAGGCATACGCACCCACATATATATACATGACATATATTTAGCAAAGAGACTGAGACGCTAAGCGTCCTCATAATTTTAATAGGTTCTTATATCTAAGATATATGTGGCAGAACAGGAAGTAGTTCTCAGATTTTCTGCTTCTTGTCTAAGTATTCTTTTCATAGCCCTAGTCTTCCTAGGGCCTAAACAGAATGATGGCATAATTCTTTGGATACCATAACACTATGGTATCAATTCTCAACTAGCAAGTGGTAGATAGCTAGTTAGTTTTCAACAGACACTTTGTGACTGATCGTATTTAAACTATGGTCATGGGAAACCACTCTTGTAGCATTCAAAGAATCTTCTCTCACTTAGCATCTTAACAATGAAAAATATCCCCATATTACAAACAAAAACAACACGGTTATGAAATACATTAGATTTAATTCAAATATTTAATATGAAAACAATTCATTAGAGTACCTGCTTGCACTTATTATAACTGAATCAATCGACAAATATATAAATTCTCCTTTTACCTATGTAGACTTAAGTCACAGAATCATAGATCAAAGAAAAGGTCATATTAAATTTCACCCTGAAGTCATTTTCCAACTAGAATTACTCAGCAAAAATTATTTAACTCTTATGTTTTTCTAGGATATCAAACTAAAAGACATAGTGAAAGTCGACATAAAAATATTTTTTTATAAATTTAAAAATATTTTCACAAATTACATATAGGAGTAGTAATGAATTATATGACCATTTTATGAAAGAAAATTTGTTTTCTAATGTAAGTAAAGTAACAAGTAGTGCTACAAGGATTAAGGTTACAAATGTCACAAATATACTGTAGACCTATTATAGGAAGAAATCCTTTCTTTAGATATCTGCATGGAAAAAATACTTAATATCAACATAGTCATTTCCTCCTCAAACTTACTCTAATCTGGTTTAGACTCATCTCCCATGGGATAAATAAGATCTTTGTTACTTCTTCTCTTAGACAAGAAAGATCAGTTCCATGATGCCTGGGATGGACTGAGTCTTGGATTAAAGGCTGAGACAACCTTGGTCCTGGAGATGGCAATTTATGGAGGCCTTTGAGTGATTGCTGTATTGCTGCTAAAGAGGGCCCAAAACTTGGGTGAGACTCTCACTGACATTTTGTTTAGCAGTAATAAAGGTAATAGTTCTTTGTAGTGTAACACCTATATATTTAAGCCAACATTCTGAAATTACTTCAGCTGGCCCAACACGGTGAATTAGGCAGGACATTTTGATATGAGGAAATTATTTCATCATTGTTCTTATTGTTGTTAACTGTAACATGTGGAGCCTTTAAGTACTTTCTATGTGCCAGACATTGCTCTAGACACATCAAACGATTAATTTTTCTATAAGGTATGTACTCTTATTGTCCCCATTTTATAGATGAGGAAACTGAAGATCAGAGGAGTTATACAAGTTTCCTAAAATTGCAAAGCTTGTAAATGCCAGCGTTAATATTTAAATCCAACCAGTCTGACTCTAGAGTGTAGCATCTTAACCATTACAACTTTGACATTTTTTCATGTAAAACTGCTTTAATAATTTGATTAAATGATCTATAGTATATGACATACATAAGGCATTATGAGTTTATTCTGCTTATATTCACATTTCTTGGTACACAAAAACTTGAAGGTCTTTCCATAGTTTGTTTTAAGTAAGCTACATAAAAACCAAGAATATTTCAGTCTCTACCAATTTCTAAGACTGATTCCCAAAGAATTTTTATTCAATTTTTAAGTCAAAATGAATCACTTTATTTCATGAAGTAAGCTGATTAAATGATCAGCATACTAGAAATCAATTCTCAAGGTATCTTTAAGAAAGAACTGCTTTGCTTTTATAAAGTCACAAGCCACTAAACTTTGTCATAATTTGTTTAATATCTATCTTCCCTGACAGTATAAACTATAGGGTCCCATCTGTCTTATTCATGACTATATCTCCAAAGCCTAATGCCATGCCTGACATAAAGCAATTTGCCAGTAAGAATTTATAGAATGAATGAATTGGATTGGCTCTTTTATCTCTTGTTTATTTAGTAAAGCTCTCACCATAAATAGTAGCTTAATATTGCTATTGACATCTATTTCACATATTTTATATACTTATATGACTATATTAATTTTTAAGATGTGCCACAAATTTCCTCCAAATAATACTTATAATTGTTATCAGCAAGAATTCCTTCTTTACAAACTTCTGTCATAGACTCTTAAAAGAATGAATTCTAGAAGGCACTCCATTTTATTTTCCACATTTAAAAGGTTCTTCCTTATATAATGAATTGAAAAATGTTCTTTTCCTTCTCACAACTATGAACAATAACTTTTATTAAAATTTTCCTTTCTCAAACTTCCAATTCAATACCATTGTTAATCACCATTTCTTCTGACAGTGTAGCTCCAAAATTCTAAACAGAAGCCATCATATTACGACATACGCGCCCAAGCAGATACTGCATTGTTTGTTAATAGAATTAAAAACTGATTAACTACTGGTAGACCTTTGTTTGCTCAGAAACAAGGGCTATTTTTTTACTGATTTCAGTAAAATAAATGTAATGTATCATCTTCATTCTGTGATGTATACCTATCTATGTTTTTAAAATATCTTTGTATGGCTAAATGCTCATGCAGCTGACATCATAGACCAATCGAAGCTAACTGCATAGAAGCAAAAAGAGCTGTCAAAAAAATGTAATGTTATGAGCGCTGTAAGGCATGTTACCCAGAAAGGTACAATTCCCTCAAGACACTCCTGGGAGGTATGGAAAGGACTTCTTTCTTCTAGCATTGTTAAGTGGAATTGCCTAAGTATTTGAGCTAGGAACTTCAAATCAGAATACTGAGGTTGGCGACCTTCTTTTGAATACATCCAGGAAAAAATAAATTTAGACATCACTGCAGAGATGAAATTCAACATAATAATTTTAAGCAAAAAGTTAACAATGGACTTAATTTTGATTCTGCTATTTGAGAAAGATGTTCATTGAATACTTTAAATAGCTTACACATTTTAGTAGTAAATGAGGCAAAGATCATTTCTATTGTAAAACTAAGCTTTTTGAATTTTCATTGCATACTAGATTGCATTCAATTTGTTTATACTATCAGATGAATAAAGAAAAGCTTGTCTTCAATGAGAGTTTTTAAAAATGTTGACAGATGGGGCGCCTGAGTGGTTCAGCTGGTTAAGTGCATGATTCTTGATTTCAGCTTAGGTCATGATCTGAAGGTTCTTTGTTAGTTGGAGCCCGATGTGGGGCTCCCTGCTCAACAGCATGGAGCCTGCTTGGGATTCTCTCACCTCTCTCTCTGTCCCTCCCCTCCCCCTGCTCATGCATGCTCTCTCTCTCTCAAAATAAACATTTAAAAAACTAAAAATATTGACAGATCTAACATATAAAAAAACTAACTTCATAATTCTTCAAACATCACTTGTGTCTTTGCCTTAGATATGATTCTGTGTCCCATAGAAAAAGTGTAAACATTTATTAGGCATCCAAATACTCTTCCTTTTTATTTGCAAAAATTTAATGAATATATGTGTTAGAATAAATTTATAAAAGAAACATAAATTTTACATTCTTTTCTTTCAAAAAGGGATAAAAATTGATTAAGGAAATCATATTGTCATTAAGAAATGTCTACATGTAACAACTCAATGATGTAAATGAGTGATAAATAAATCCTTGTACTAGGTTGATAACAGAATGGAACAGTTGCTAAGAGTGGAGAGTAGTTATTTTATGGTTGACATCCTTTAATTAACTTAAATTCAGCTGAAGAAATCAGGGTCCTCATTCACTTTATTCAATCCTGAAATAACACATCCCCTAAGAATTCTCTCCTCTAACTGAAATTCTCACATAAGAATGCTACGTTGACTAAATTCTTGATGTTATTTTCTTGTAAATTCTTTGGAAATCTAAGAAAATAGACTAGCAGCATAAAAAATGTATTTCTCCAAAAAGTCTTTCTGCACACTTGCTTAGAAGATACCCATTTAAATAGAATTAGAAACTTTAAAAGTTAAAACAAGTTATCAATTCACTTTAAAAAGTAAATGTATGGGTTCTGTGCTTTACACACCCACCATATTGCTTCTACTCTCATAGCGACTTTTGCCCTTTCATAGTACTGGTTCCAATTGCAATTTCATATTTGTCTGCATAATTTTTCTACACTGTAATTACTAT